>NW_017728951.1:30215331-30238430 GCF_001723895.1 Crocodylus porosus | reverse complement strand
TGGAGCCCCAGCATCAGCTCCATATCAGTGGCTGCACACATGCCTCAGCGTAAACAGTGGGGGAGGGGCCTGAGGCAGCACAACCCTAGCCTCTCCCCTTCTGTCTGCTCTGAGGCACACGTGCAGTCGCTGCCAGCACAGATCCAATGACAGGGCTCCAGAGCCCAGCCCAGCTGTTTGTAGCCAGCCTGGGCTCTGGGCAGCTGCAGCAGGCAGGCTGCAAACAGCTGCACTGGGCTCCAGAGTCCTGGCATCAGCTCCATGCTGGCAGCGACTGCATGCGCACCTCAGAGTGGACAGTGGGGGAGGGTTGCCCTGCCTCAGGCCCTATTCCCACCCTCTGCTCTGAGGCATGCGTACACCTGCCAGCAGTATGGAGCTGATGTCGGGGCTCCGGAGCCTGAAGCAGCTGTTTGCAGCCTCCTGGCTACAGCTGGCCCAGGCTTTAGGTAGCTGCTACCAGCCACAGAGCCCAGGCTGGTTGCAGCCTTGCAGCTGCCTACAGCCCGGGCTGGTGGATGCATACTGAGCAAAAAAGCCTTGCGTGCCATGCTTGGTACACATACCAGGGGTTGCTGACCCCTGCATTATACTATTATTACATTATTTAAGACTTGCAAAAAGTAAACTCTTAAGTAACCTAACTCTGTTCGGTATGTGGAAAAGGTCACATCAGTTCTATGCTAAACATTTATTTGGTTAAGACTGTGAATACTATGAAGGGCAGTTGGATGGTCCATATAACTTAAAAGGAATGGGTTCTTTCACTTTCCAAGTTGTTTCAAATCTTGACGTTTAGTAACAAAATAATTACCAATTCAAATCTGACCGAAAATCTATCTTTGGACCACTTATGCAGACCCTACATTGACTTGATGACTTGAGTGACTTGTATATGAAGGAAGGGGGGGCTGGAGGCATTAATGTTCTGCAGCATGATGCAGCATATCTAGACCGAGGAGACATTTTTCAAGAAAAGCTGGGATATGTTCCATCCAGGAGGATACAGAGCTGAGTTTTGACAAGCAGGATGGGCAAGTATAGACTATGACAAGAATAATTTCTGGTTCTTTTCCTCTCGAAGTCAGCTCAGGCAAGTGTCTTTTGGTGTACTAGATAGGATGTCAGTATCACAAGACACTTCTAATTATTCCTTGTTCATAGTTCAGCCATAATTTTTCCAAAAACATTTTTGGTGATGGTATTTAGGGACTGTACTTATAATCCCAGTTAGAATAGGTAATGGGGAGGCATGTGAGAGTGAAGTTAATTTTTCAAGTCTTAAAAAAGGAATAACAGAGGGTTCAGATTTATTTTCAAATTTCAGATGTAGATACTAATAAATAACCCTTCAATTCCAGATGACCTGGCTTTCATAGTCAGTATAGTGGGTGGGAAAGTTATCAACCTAGGTCTTTTACATGCTTACATTGTGGCATCTATAAATTACCATAGTTATTTGAAAATAAGTCAATTTAAGAATACCCCCAATAATTAGATTCTATATATGGAATTTTTTGTTATAATTTTTGAGGTGTAAAATCTAATTATTGTAGGGTTGTCTTAAATTCATCCCTCTCCAATTGCTACAGCAGAGAAAGCTGTGGCTGGGGGTGGGGGAGGGCATGTCAGGTGCCCCTTGTTCTCTGCCCGCCCCCCCTTCCTTCCCCTGCAGTCTTCTTGCCACCTTGCCCCTGGAACCCTCCACACCCAGCATCTACCCCTTCCCCTCACTCCTTATAGTCTCTGCCCCATCCCCTCCTCTCTGCAATCTCTGCTTCTTTCCCTCCCCCTCCCCTTACTGTCAGATGCTGTTGGGCTCTCTTCCTTCTGCAGCACAGCACATGGAAAAACAGTCCCTGCCAGGCCATATAGCAGCATCTGTGGTGCTGCTGACTGACCAGGCAAGGGATGGAGTTTCTCTGTACTCTGTGCCCTGGAGGGAATCCAGCCTGAACTGGAGCAAAGCTGCTCCTGACAGTAAGTGGAAGGAAGGGGTAGGGTGGGGAACAGAAACTGCAGAAGGCAAGCATGCAGGGTAGGCAGGAGGCTGCTGCGGGTCTGACTCTGGCTTCAACCCAGGCTCAGGGCTGCAACAGCTGCTTTTCTACACAAATCTAAGATGAGGGGCCAGAGATTGCAGGACCATGCTGATTAGGGGGGAGGAGGGGAAGGGGTGACCTTGTCTTAGATTCAAGTAAATACAGTATATTTTAGTCATACATAATACTTCCAATACTAGCAGGACAAACTTTTTCTGATCAATAAAGCGGGATGGTATACTTTGTAACTGGGTCGTTCACTGCCTCTTATTACTCTCATGTTTGTTACATAAAGTGGTATAAAGAATTCAACTGGAAAGGAATGAGAAGGAAAATAATGTGCGCAAGAGCTGCATTTGGACAATTTACACTGGCTAAGGATCTGGCCTTGTTTTCCATTTATAAAGTATATGTTCTAAATCTTTGTGTGGTCTTTCAGATCCATATACTCATGTTAGTTTCCTCCATCGAAGCAAGACAACAGAGATTATCCATTCAACTCTAAATCCTACATGGGATCAAACTCTTATATTTAATGAAATTGAAATATATGGAAATCCACAGACAGTAGCACAAAACCCACCTGATGTGGTTATTGAACTCTTTGACAGTGACCAAGTGGTAAGAAACAGTTTCTTTCTTAATCCCCTGTGTTTGTTTATTTGATGATAGCAGATTAATGATATTGATTAATTCATCCAGGGTAAAGATGAATTTCTAGGAAGAAGTATTTGCTCCCCAGTGGTAAAATTAAACCCGGAAGTGGATATCACCCCTAAGCTTCTCTGGTATCCTGTGATAAATAATGGCAAGGCTTCTGGGGACATCCTTTTTGCTGCTGAACTTATTCTGAGGGCTAAGGTAAATTTAAAAAAAATATACATCCAAAATAAACTTAAGAGTCTTGTAAATTCAGTGTATATGGTGCATCATATTTACAAAAAAGAAAAGAAATGTATGTGTATTTTCTTTTCTTAATAGGATGGCTCCAATCTTCCAATTCTTCCATCACAAAGAGCACCAAAGCTCTACATGGTCCCTCAAGGAGTCAGGCCTGTGGTTCAGCTTACTGCTATTGAGGTACTGTTCATCTTCCTTAAATGAATTTGAAATGAATATAGGAATCTAACATGATAGGAAGTAAATGTCTTCATATATTTTTTGTGATTAAAATTAAATAATGAAATATACTGAGAAATAGTTCACATATTAGTTCATTAACATTTTTCAGCAGGGTAGGGATATGGCCGGGTGCTTGGTGCAGATTGGAAGCAGTGACTTCTAGTTACTGCCCCAGTTGTAAATATGAACACATGGCTGCTGGCATCAGCCACTTTTTTGCTCCCCTTCCCCCAAGTTAGCACCCAGGACAGTTTCCCCTGTTGCCCCCCACCCTCCCTCATTATGCCACTGACATTTTTTGGTAAAAAAAGACTTAAAATAGTTAGCCTGGGAAAGATTTCTCCCTTCCTTTTACTTTTTGAGTATCACATTTAGTGCAGTGTTTTCTCCTAATGCTGCCTGTATTGGTTTTTATGTACAGATTCTTGCCTGGGGATTACGAAACATGAAAAACTACCAAGTGGCTCCTGTTACTTCTCCAAGCCTTGTTGTGGAGTGCGGGGGTGAAATGGTGGAGTCTGTAGTGATCAAAAACCTCAAAAAGACACCGAATTTTCCAGGCTCTGTTCTCTTTATGAAAGTGGTATGGTGCTAATATTACACAGCAGAGATCTTTAGTAGCTGTTAATGTCCTAGGCTTTAGAGTTTTTATTTTTTAGATTATGAGAAAAATCAATATAATAAATTGTATATGGTGCTCTGATGAGGTAAGTCTGAAAGTTCTTATAATGATACTGTAAACATTAGGGCTGTGCAAAACTTCAGTTCCTGATTCAATTCAACCCATTCAGTGGCTGAATCTCTGAATCCAAATCAAATCAGAGGACCCTTTAATCCCTCCAAATCAAATTGGAACTCTCTGAATCGATTTGGAGATTCGGACATAGATACAGCTTTAAATGTCTTTTCTACATACCTCTAGGTACCAGGTGGCTCATGAATGCTGTGCTGTTGGGGTGGATGGAGTGTCGCACAGGAGCACAAGGGGCTCCCCAGTGTGCTTGGCAGCAGGCCTGAAAGTGGACCAGAAGCACTTGCAGTCTACTTCTGGGTCCACAGGGGAGCATGAAAGGCTCCCCCCCCATCCTCCTGGCTCAGTGTCTGGTGCCCCCTGGGTCTGGGGAGGCATCTGGGGTCCCTGCGCAGCCAATCGCCAGGCTGGGAGGGGTGCAGGAGGGGGGCCCTGGGCACTCCCTGGCAGACCTGGAAGTGGACCAGAAGTATTGGGTCAGAAGTTCTGGGTTCTGGGTTCACCACCAAGCACGTGGAGGGCTCCCCCACACACGTGGATGCTCCATCCACCCCAGCATTGCAGCGTTCATGAGCCGCACTGGTACCTTGAAGTATGTAGAAAAAACATTTAAAGCTGTTGTCTTTGTCCAAATCGCTAATTCTCCAAATCAGCATTGAATCTTGAGATTCGGCTGCATCAAATCAGGGACAGTGATTTGAATCAACTAATTGAATCACTGTCTCTGATTTGGGCTGAATCCAAATCTGAATTGAATAGGGCCCACTTTGCGTACCCCAGTAAACAAGTCCTCGCAAATACTGAGGAGATACTGTATTCCCATATGTAACTATGCAATATGACTTTTTTGAGAAACTATTTCTTTATCTGTAGACCTATGTAAGCATTCATATAGCACCCATTAATATAATGAAAAACTCAGGAATTTGATTTTGAGCCCATAAATGTATTTTACAAGATTATTCCTGTGATCATTTATTGGAATGATATATTTCATACATTACGTATTCATAGATCATTAGAGTTTGGCATTATATTATCGAAGTTGTGGCCCAGCCCTGTAGTCTTTCTGATAGCAAATACCCTTTATTCTTCTTATGCATGTAGTTTCTAAACAAACAATTTACCTTTCCATTCCTAGCTTTTGCCCAAGGAGGAGCTGTACACTCCATCACTAGTTATTAAAGTGATTGATCACAGGGCATTTGGACGAAAACCTGTTGTTGGGCAGTGTACTATTGATCAACTGGAAAACTTTCGCTGTGACCCTTATGCTACTATAGCAGATATTGCACCACAACAAAAAGGTAGATAAAAATAAAAATAATTGTCTTTTCTTATGAAAGATCTTTACCGTACATATTGTGTTGATTTGTAACCATCTAATGTTGTATATTAAGTCAGAGGTGTGATCTGCATGGAAAAGCATATCCACAATATTAATCTACGTTGCATTAAACTACACAGTTTCAGAGAAGAGTGACAGTGTAGACAGTATTGGAAGAACTGGAATAGTTGATACTTCTGACACTTTTTCTATCGTATATATATGCTGTATGTGTGTGTGTATATATATATGTGTGTGTGTGTGTGTGTATCCATATATAATATATCTCTCTATATAATATATCTCTCTCTATATAGATATATAATCTATATATATCTATAGATATACATATACTCATCAGATCCCAGTTGTCTTTTCTGCCTAGTGCAGGGGAGCTGGACCTGATAATCTTGTGAGGTCCCTTCCAATCCCTAACAATCTATGAATCTATAACTGTCATTATGTGACTTGTGTTGGAAGTACTACTGTAGAGAATCAGTAGTCAAGGAGAAAACTGAAAGAATGAAAGCAAAGACTTAGTTATTACAGAGATGATGCAGCAATTACTTTGCATTTTCTGGGTAAATTTAATTTGAAGACCGTTGTTTACTTATAAAACTAGCTATTTATTCTGTTTTATGTGCATCCGTATGTCAGAGAATGGATGGGAATAGCACAGTAGTTTTTAAAGAAGGAACTGGCAGGGAAACCTGGACCTAATCCTATGTTTTAACCATGTGAGTATCCTTCCAGATCAGCTTGAGGGTCACACTTCTAATGTGCTCCATTACAGTTCCTGTAACAGAATGGCTGACTGAACTGTACTATTGTGTTGTGCATGTTGGACACCATGTCCCCATGGTAGTGCATTATAAAGGAGCTTTTTCAAAAGCATAAATAGGCAGGCCTTTAACTCCCATTGACTTTAAAAGGAAGTTAGGTGCTTATATGTCACTTCTGGTTTTGAAAAATGTGTTTTGTTTTTGGATTGATTACTTTTTCTTTGAAATTCCGTAGCATTTGATGTGCATGTCTGCATGAGAGAAAATTGTGCATATAACTCAGCTAATTATAGCTATTTTTAAAAAATAGTCTATCCTTGGTACCAATTTTCAAAACATGGCAAATATTGAAAGCATCAAATTACGGCAAAGACATTTTTTGTATCTCTTATAACATTTCAATTTCAATAGCCAGAAGAGTTCACAGGCAGTACTTAAGTTTAATAAAATGTCTAATTTACAGTTAGTCTCCTGGCTGCTGCACCTCGCCGAGATTTTGTCATTGAAGTAGAAGACACACAACCACTGCTAGCAGCTCAGGTAATCCTTGCAATCTGATGCTTGACTGGTTGACTTTGGATCCATGATTTAGTAGGTCCAATTTAGTATACAACTTTGGCAGCAAAATTATAAGAGAAGCATGTGAAAGAAGCTCTGCAGCCTCTTGGAAAGTCATTTTAAACTAATGTTATTTTGTGACAGGACAGCAACAGAAATCTTAATTATCCTTAATCTTTTTTCAGATACTAAACCTTAAAATTAAGTTTTTTATGTGTAGTGGTGCTGAGGAAAAAATTCAGTGTAAACAATGTAAACAATGTACATTCAGTGAATTTATAACTCTCCATGAATGTTTTTAGGCAGCCTATCATTTTTCAGATGTATATGATATTCAGAACTATATACTGAAAACTTTTAGTGAATAATTTCCAGGCTCTACAATGTTCATGAGAAGTTTGTCAGACTCAGGTTTTAAATCCTTACAAGTGTCGGTTACTGTTGGTTGGACACACATGTCATATAGAATACTTCAACTTCCTGACTAGAATAACACTTACAAATATCTACAAAGGAAATTTAACTTTATTTTCAAGTTATAAACCCAGCCTCCACCAATATTACTTAATATTTGCTTAAATTCAATGTTTCTGTGACCACACTTGCCTAGAAGCTTTTCATAGAATCATGGAAAATCAAGGTTGGAAGGGACCTCAGGAGTCACTTAGTTCAACCCCTGTTCAAAGCAGGTCAATCCCCAACTATGTCACCTCAGCCAAAGCTTTGTCTACTTGTGTCTTAAAAATTGGGGGAGATTCCATAATCTCTCTGGTAGCCTGTTCCAGTACTTTATTACCTTCCTTATGAGAGAGATTTTCCTAATATCTAATCTAAACTTCCCATGCTACAACATAAGACTATTGCTCCTGGTACTCTTATCTGCCACCACTGAGAAAAGTCCAGCCCCATCCTCTTTGGAACCCCACTTCAGGTAGTTGGACACTGTTGTTAAATCCCCGCTCAGTCTTCTCTTCTGCAGACTAAATAAGCCCAGTTCCCTCAGCCTCTCCTCATTAGTCATGTGCTCCAGTCCCCGAACTATATGTGTTGCCCTCTGCTGGAATCTCTCCAATTTGTCCACATCCTTTCTATAGTGGAGGCTCCAAAACTGGACACAGTACTCCAGATATGGCTTCACCAGTGCCAAATAAAAGGGAATAATCACTTCCCTTGATCTGTAGGCAGTGCTTCTCCTAATGCAGCCCAGTATGCAGTTAGCCTTCCTCACAAAAAGGGCACACTCTTGGCACATATTCAGCTTATTGTCTACTGTAACCTCCAGGTCCCTTTCTGTAGAGGTGTTGCTTAGCCAGTCCCCAGTTTGTACCAGTGCATGGGATTGTTCCAACCTCAGTGCAGGACTTTTGCACTTGTCCTTATTGAACTTCATGAGACTTCTTTTGGTCCATTCCTCCAATTTGTCTAGGTTGCTCAGAATTGTAGTTTCATAGCTGGTAGGGTCAGAAAGGACCTGAGCAGATCATCAAGTCCGACCCCCTGTCAAACGACCCTGACAAGGTGTTCATCCAGCCTCCTTTTAAAGACCCCCAGGGTAGGAGCCAGCACCGCTTCTCTTGGAAGTTGGTTCCAGATCCTAGCCACCCTGACCGTGAAGTAGCACCTCCTGATATCTACCCTCTGCCAGCCTTTTCCTCATCATCCGTCACTAGATTGCTTCCCACATTCATTAAGGGACCCACACTTTCCCTGATTTTCCTCTTGTTGCTGATATACTTGTAGAAATCTTTCTTGTTATCCTTCACATCCCTTGCTACCTGCAACTCCAATTATGCTTTGGCCTTCTTGAGTTCAACCCTGCATGCCCGAGCAATACTCTTATACTCCTCCCTAGTTGTTTGTCCAAGTTTCCATTTCTTGTAAGCTTCCTTTTTCTGATTTAGTTCATTGAAGAGCCAAGCTGACTTTGTGCCATATGTGCTGCATATCAGGATGATTTGTTTCTGTACCCTCAATAAGGTTTCTTTAAAACACAGCCAGCTCTCCTGGATTCCTTTCCCCTTAAGACTGACCTCTCCAGGGATCCTGCCCATCAGTTCCCTGAGTGAGTTGAAATCTGCTTTTCTGAAGTCCAGTGGCCTTACTCTACTGCTCTCCATTCTTCCTTTTCTTAGGATCCTGAACTCAGGCATCTCATGGTCACTGCTGCCCAAGTTGCCATCCACTTCTACATTCCCCACCAATCCTTCCCTGTTTCTGAGCAGCAGATCAAGAAAAGCATGATCTCTAGTTGGCCGCTCTAGCACTTGCACCAGAAAGCTGTCCCCAACACTCTCCAAAAACTTCCTAGATTGCCTATGCACTGCTGTATTGCCCTCCCAGTAGATGTCAGAGTGATTGAAGTTCCCCCTGAGAACTGGGGCCTGTGATATGGAAACTTTCACTAGCTTTTTGAGGAAAGCTTCATCCACCTCATTCTCCTGGTCAAGTGGTCCAGTGGCACTGTGTAGGGGGTGCACATGCACCCCCTGAGAGCGTTGGTACAATCCCTGTCAGACAGTGTTCCCAGGGGGGGGGCAAGTGAGAGCACTGTCCTTCCTGAACAGTTTACACACATCCATGACAGTACTCCGGTCCTTTGAGCTATCCCATCAGGTCTCTGTTATTCCAGTCATAACCTCATTTTTTCTAGACCATTCAGGAGAAATAATTGCAGCTGTCATAACCAAATCAAAAGCTGTCACAGCTCATACTGAATTCTGCTTTTCATTGGATGAAGCACTTGCTGAAACTTCTTGAAATATACCCAGCAAAAATGCATAAACACTGAATGAACAACTATTACTATGCTGATTTATCTTTTTCATTTGTCATTGGGGTTTGAAGTTATAATGTGAAATTTTTTTAAGCCATTTATCTTACTTCACCAAGGATATTTTTTAATCAGTCCCTTTTTGTCTTGTCATAATAGCTGCTCTGTGACTGTGTTACCTAAACAGAGTCAATGAAAGCAAGCAGATGTTTGGGCTTATCATAAGCATCTCAGTAGTGTGCCCAAATAAACTACAGATGGTGCACTGTTTTGTAACAGCTAATGATATACCATCTTACAGTTTCCCCATTTGTCTAGAAATACTGAGAAGCTAACTTTTGGAAAGCACTTACACTGACTTTGTACCTAACCAGGCAAATCAAAATACAAAATATTGAGTCTTTTATGTTGTTTTCATTTGTATATATTTCACCTGATAATGTCATATATTGCTTAAAGATTACATTGTGGATGTGAGGTGAGAGAGAGAGGGAGGAACAGAATGTAACTCCAGGTTATTATCCTGAGCAATGGAGAACATTATGGTGTTATCAGCAGTAAGAAAAAAAGCAGGTAGACAAGAGTATTTAGGTGAAAAAATAAGCAACTAAGTTACAGCAATGTTAAATGTAAAGTTGTCAGTGAGAGCTTGGAGATGTGAGAGAGATTTGTAGAAATGCAAGGAGGGGCAAGTAATGAAGTAGCAGTGAATAAAGTACCTCAAAGCTTTCTAAATGTTTGAAAACGAAAAATAAGTGGTATAAAGTGAATGCAGAGGGAGGAATTCTCTGATCTGCTCAGGAAAAGTACAAACTGGCCTTGAATAAGCAAGAGAGCCAGTAAACTCTCCTGAGTTCTCTCCTGGTGTCAATCACTGCTGCTATGGTACAGTTTTAACATGCACTGGGACTTGGGACCCTTGAATCAGAGAAGCACAAGTGGATTGCTACTTCCCCTTTGGATGGAGCACAGAATCAAAATCATGGTATAAAAGATTTACTGACATCCATTTGGGATGACAAGCATATCCCAAAGATGGGGTAGACATGATGCTGCCGTTCCCAAGCACTGTGGTCATTCCAAACTCATATCACTGAAACCTTTCTGCTGCACCAACATGTCTTTTCTTCCTTTTATTTTGTTCTCTTGTCAGGAAGATCTCTTCTACTATTTCTGACTCTTAGTCCTCTGGCACATGTTCATTTAAAGATCCCAGGGGATCTGATCCCTAGTCCCAACAATTGTGCCTCCTGCTAGGTCACAGGTGCATGGTAGGACATGTGATTTTTGGGATAAGAGATCAGATCCCAGTTGCACCTTTTCTACTTGCCAGTGCAGGGAGGGGCCGGCATCATGATCACTCCCCTGTACTGGCAAATTGAAACCCAGATGCCCGCAGCCTGGTGAGAATCTGAGCTGTCCTGGGACTAAGGCTGACAATGATCTCATCGTCACCCTGGCCCAAGATAGCCCCAGACATGTTCCAGACCCTGGGGTGTCTCCCCACTTGGCAGCCTCTGATGCCACACACCCGGCAGTCAAGGGAGCTGTAGGGCACCAGGTTAAAAATCCCTGGCAGACCTTCAGCTCCCCAGTCTGGGATCCTCAACCCCCACATAGGGGAGTTTGAGCCCAGGAGTTAACCTCTTGAACGGGGTTGTTTCTACCAGGAGTCTGCTCAGTTGGAGAACTAAGACTGCTCTGGGGGCCATTGCCAACAATCAGCTGACTGTCAGCCCTAACCTAGGGCAGCCCTACACATGCCAGATGTTCAGTTTGAGGCATTATACAAACCAGCCATAAAAATGTTCAACACTTTATGTGGAACATATTTTTGGACAGTCTTCCATTTTATGCCACCTTAAATTGGGTATGCAATGTATTGCTTTTGCCATTTATGCCACAATTAACATGTTATTTGCAGCATAGATGAAATGTGTAGAAGAGCAGTTAATGCCAGAAAGAATGGACTTTTGTTTATACCCTTCATCATACCTTTCCTTATTCTTTTTTCTCAGATATATGGACTACTCTTGATCTATAATATAATGCAGTGGGAAAAAACCCACTCTTCTACTAATTTATTTGAATAGACTTTCTGTTTTAGTTATGTGCATGCTTTTCAAGTTCAAAATCTGTATTGGGAATTTCTTGCTTCAGTTAATAATTATTATAAACAAAATATATAGAACATAGGATTAAAACCTAGCCCCCTTCAAGGTACTGTCAAATCTTTAACTACAGTGGGACCAGGATACCAACTGTAACATGGAAAATCTTACTGTACAGTGCAGTAGACACCTTATGGAGTCAGACATTAACTTAGCTAATGTAATATAATAATACATACAGTAATAGCATGCTTAAGGAATGTTTAGAAGATTTAAAATGAATTAAGCACATTTTTGGAAAGCATAAGTAATGTGCAGATAACGTGCTAAGGACACAGTACAGAAATTTCATCAATTACATTCCAATTTCCAGTGTTTAAGCAGTATGTCAACAGCACTCAGCAAATTGGCTTCTCCATCAACAGTGCATGTATGTATGTACAAAGCTAATGCATGGAGATAACCAAAGTGGGGATTTAGACTCTTTGGTCAAGAGGCTTTCACTTCTCTTTCAGTACTTCTTCCCTAAAGAGATTTTGGAGTGAAAGATGCTTTTATGTCAAGTACAGTAACTATTTTTAACAATTACCAGGGTTCTTCCTTTTTAAAAAAAAATCTTATAATTTCTTCCTATAAATTATAATCTGTTAGGCAAATATTTCTTAATTATTAATTCTCTATCTGGGTTACATCATATTAAAAATCCTAAAATGAACATGAATTTCAACTTTGAATTATTTTATCCAACAGTACACTTTCCAATGGAAAAGCACACGTTTAAACAGTCATAAATAAAAAAGAGAATTATGTAACCCTTCCAAGAATCAACTGTGTCTGGTAATAAAAGCTCTCCATAATTTGTAGCAAATAAAAAATAACCATTTTGTATTTAATAAGGAGGAGCTTTGATGATAATATACAGCTAAAAAGGGCAAACCGTTACCCGTCTTTGCTGCATGAATGTTTCTCTCCAAAAATCTCAATTCACCATGGAATTATTTTCTTCTGTATCACTGGCTTTGTATGGATGGATCTTGCTTGTAACAACAATATTTTCTATAAATATGTTCTAACAAAAATATTTTCTATAAATAGAGGTATACTATTTCCTGTTTCTATAAGTATTGGTTTAAAACTATCAAAAGACTTTATTTTTTCCCCAAAGTTTCCTTTTCCAAACTTAAGCCAATTAAAAAAAACACATTTGAAGATAAAGCAGAAAAAGAGAAATATCGCTTAAAATCCTTTAGCATCTTGAACTTTATATTCTAATAAAAGATTTAGAGAACTAAATATTACAATCTACAGTAAATCATCCTAATTCAAAATTATTATAATGAATCTTGTTGTCCAGCAATGCAAATAAAAGTGTTTCCTTGGAAAATTATTATGCAAGTATCTTGAACACAGTCAATTAACGTTTCAAGAAAAGTTAATTTAAAACCATGCAAAATGCTTGAAATATATTGTGGCTCATACATGATCAAATTGGTAATGAGAAGATTTCTGAGGACAAACAGTTTTCACTGCTTTTAAAAAATGAGGCCCTCATGTCAGTGTGAAATAATTTATCCCCATGAAATGTTTCTGATCTCAATTGAAAGTTAGCCATGACAATTCAAGTACAGTGTACCTGAACATCCAGGCAGAATAATTATCTTCAACATAAAGATGAAGTAGTTTGAGTGTGATATACCATAGTGATGTCCATCACCTACTGGGACATTTGGTGTGTACTTAGAAGCTATTTTCCAAATTTTTGTTTGTTTGTACAGGAATTTAATTATTATATTCTAAATTAAAACACAGTGGGTGATATACATGTAAAAAAAATCATTATCACAATCATTGATTCCAAAATAGTCAGGCATAATGTTTGTTGTTTATGAAAAATGTTTAATCATTTCAAAAATTCTTTCTAATAGACTGAACATTTTTCCAATCCTGCAATTTTTTAAAAATGTGTACGATTCTTCGCATTTTTCAGACTCCCAAAATTCTGCACTTTTTTACATGTACAAATTGGCAGAAAAAAGGTGAAGGAAAAAGCACTGGTGCTTCAGTATCTACCTTATGAATATGCAAGAACTGAGAATCAGCATAAGGAGAAACTAAAGGGTGTAAAATTCCTTCAGAACTAAATCTTGGAGAATTGGCTGATGATTCTTCCCCTCCTTCTCCCCCCAATACTTTTTTTAACTGAACAAACCTTGAGTCCTTCTGTGCAAATCCAAAACATGCCTGTGAGAACTGTAATTTAAAGGGATTTCTGGGCTGGGCTCTGTAAGGCTATATTACATGGACAGTTTCTCTATCTTTTTATTGTTTCAATAAAAAAAACCCAATATTATAAAATATGGTGATTTTGATGGCTTCCACATTTTTATTGGATATGTAATAATCATTGTAATAAATAAATATTGAATGATATTTAGTGCAATAACTATACTGTTTTAGCAAAACAGGATATCTGAATCATTGTTAAATAATTAAACTTTTTTCAAAATACAAAATTTGGTATGAAAACTGAACTTTCCTCCTTTAAGCTTTTTTCTCCAATGTACAACATTGTTCTTATTTATAATTTGTTTTTGATTTGTTCTTTTTTATGAATGGATTCTCATGAGCAGCTTATGGAAAAGGTAATATATATAGTACTTTGTTTTATAATAACATAGCACTTCCTTGAGAGTGAGAGCTCCAGAGAGCAATCAGTAAGATAACACTGACAGTGTGGAGGGGTGGAGGAAGCATGTGTAGTTTTTCAAAAAGTTCTAAATAAAATGCCACCATTAACTGCTGAGCAGTATGGAACATTAAGAAAAGTTGTGCAAAGTTGAATGTTAACCTCAATATATTCTAAACTGTATTTACAGGAAGCCAGTATTGATCTCCTTTCTACATTAATCTCCTTTCCAAATACCAAAAAATTACTAAATGCCAATTTACTGTCTAAATTTATTTTCTAACTGTCAAATTTCTCATATGCAATTAAATATGGTAATTTGTGCTCTGGGAAGCATACTGGAGTAGGAAGGTCATAGATTTCTGCTGGTATCTTAATTGCTTTGAATGAAGCAATATATTTACCCTTTGAATGTCAGTACTCTATCTTTGGGTCAAACATTTCAATGATAGTGAGTGTTTAAAGTTGGGTGGCATCTGTTTTACTATGAAATGTAAAAGAGGTAAAGACTGCATCTTTCTTGAGCTCATTCTTGTCTGCCAGTAACAGGGTTTTTCTATATTTTTAGGAGGAAGAAATTGTTGACTGGTGGAGCAAATTTTATGCTTCAATTGGAGAGCGTGAAAAATGTGGACAGTATATTCAAAAAGGATATGACACATTAAAGGTACTGTTCAGGATAGATTAGAGAGATTCTCTCCAAGTTGGTAGGCCCAAACATTGGCTGTTATGCATGGTTTTTTAAAAATGACGTTGCTGCTTTTCAAAATCAGATTATTTTTATGAGGTTGTTATTAGGGCTGGGCAAAACACCATTGTTTTGTCTCTACGTCCGTTTCACAGTTTTGAAGGAACAGTGTTTCATTTTCTCATTTCATTTTGTTTCGAAGCACTGTCTCCTTGCGTTTCATTGAAACTTTTTCGCCGTTTCAACTCATTTCGATGTTTTGCCCATAGGCTATAATGGGGAATCATGAAAATGCCTAAAACGTTGTCATTTGTTGCCTGATTCACATGCAAATTGCAGAGATTCCACTAAAGAGACTTGCTACTTTAGTACTCTTGAAGTATTTTCTCATGCTGAACTATGCAACTGTAATATTGTAATATAGGTTTTTAGATTTGGGGTTTTCTTTTAGGGGTGTTGGTTTTTTTGAATTAGGGTATCTTTTTGTCTCAGTTCACCAAGGGCTGTATATATGTTTTTGTGGCAGATTTGTGTGGCCCCTGAGCTAGTTGGGACTGAGTGTCATTCTATTCAGAGCTCAATCCTGCGTGAGAGTTTTGTCATCGATTTCTATGGGTACCAGAGCAGGCACTAAAGTGAAGAAGACAGACAAACTGAAAAGGCCAAAAGCACACTGAGAAGAAGAGGCATGCCATGCTGCCTGTTTAATTTGCCCCTGACAGTAATGTTTAATGAATATTTTTCTTTGTTCATTGATGTATGTATGTTGGAGCCAAACCATTCTTCCTTGTCATTTAAGTGAAGTTAAATCATGGGATTAGAAAAGACCTGTCATCTAGTCCAATATCAGGCACCAGTGCAGGTTGAAATTAGGAAGTGCAGTTGAGGTAGATTTTGAGTAGGACACAAATGGAGGCTGACAGAAAAAAAAAAAGAAGTTAATTTTCTACACAGATTCTGTTCACCCTCTCATTTAAGAGGGAGAAATAAAAATAACATTCTCTGGTTCTGTGCTGTAAGATACAATAATTGCCATACAACTTTTCTACACCACCAATGCATGCAGTGCTTGTACTGAATTTTCAAATGTCACTTCTTTTTTTAAGGTGTACCATTGTGAGTTAGAGAATGTACCTGAATTTAATGGCTTGATAGACTTTTGTGATATATTCAAGCTGTACAGAGGTAAATCTGAGGACAATGATGATCCTTCAGTGGTAGGGGAATTTAAGGTAAGAAGTAGGTTTTTTTACAGTAGAAATTAAAAATAATTAAACTTTGACACAAGTGATGAAATAAGTAGAAACTGCCATAGGCGACTGGTAGGGGGTGCACATCCCCCCTGAAGGGGCCAGTGTGCCCCCGATGGCCAATACTGATGCTGTCAGTAGGGCTAGCGCCCCCCCTCCCCCGACAGGGCAACCACTATCAGCGGCTTCAGCCCCCCCCCACCTTCCCCCCCAGATTCAGGAGGCACCAATCACTCATGGAAACTGCTGAAAAGAAGTGAAGTGCAAGAGATGTTCCCCTTGATCCTTAGAAATTCAGGACAACCATGATTCCCGTGAGATCCCTAATTCAGCAAGCCCATGCTTTTGATTATCCCTACTCAGCAAAACACTTAAGCAAGTGATGAACTTTCAGTATAGATTGAAGTTCTGTTGACTTAAGTGCTTTATAACAAATAAGGAGGCAGCTGATGATGCAATAACATCTCAGGATCTGGCCCTTTATTTTCACCACAATAGGCAGTGAAAAACCAGGGCTAGTGGCACTTAGCTCCCCCAACCCAAACGTGGGGCAGTGGGTAGGGCCATAGAGCAGCCTGAGTGCAGGCTTCAGGTAACTGGAGCTGGGGGAAGGGGCAAGCACAGGCTCAGACACTTACAGCCTGGCATGTGGAGTATGCCTGGCACAGCAGGCAAGTCTCAGTCTGTGAAGGGGAAGGGGCGGAGGGCCAGATCAAGGCCCCCAGAATGATGGAGGGAGTGGGATGAACAGGGCACTGGGGCAGGTCACGGGATAGTTGGAGCCCAAATGGATCATCCAAGGGCACTGGGGGGCTCCTGCTGCTGCGTCTACCCTGGGGGAGGCACAGTGGGGCATGTGCACCCCGGATTTATGTGTGGGATGGAGGTGGGCTGCTGTTGCAGGCTGAGCTCTGCTCCTTGCTGCCTTTGCTGCTGCTGCAGGAGCTGCGTGACACCATGTGCCTGCTGCCACTGGGCGGGGAGGGGACACGGCACAGCCCAGGGACACAAGGCACATGGCATCCAGTGGCTCCCAAGGCAGTAGCATAAGGTGCAGAGTCCAGTGTGTAGCAGACACCTCGCCTCCATCCCACGCTCAAATCTGGGGGCACGTGCCCCCAGGGCCTCCCCTGGGGTTGTGCAGTGGCAGGAGCCCCTGTGTGCCCCTGAATGAGCTACTTGGGACTCCAATCATCCCACTACCCACCCTGGCCCTGGCACCCCATTCACCCAAGCCCCTGCCTCTGCCCCACTCCCTCCCTCACTATGGGGGCCTCAATCTGCCCTCCTTACACCTCTTCTTTCTCCCCCAACTCCTTCCCCTCCACAGATTTACCTCCTGGATCAGTGCGCATACACACTTAGCCACCCCCCCAATAATATTTTCTCCCTCTGCCTATAGGCATCACAGCACATCTCTCACTTGTATAGGGATATAGGTGATTCATTTGGAAAACAAGATTCTGTAAATCCATACCACAAGGAACATGATATTACATCTCAATGGTTATTGCTGTAGTAATTCACCCTATCAGTGTGTTATACAAATAATCTGTTTAAAAAATAAACAGCTCAACTAATACCCCCCCCTCCAAAAACAGAAATCCCAACTCACCACTGTTCAACATCTTCATCAGCATCTTGGACAAAGGGGTAAAATGCACCCTGTTCAAATTTGCAGGTGTCACTGAGACATGGGAAAAAGTGGGCATGTTAGAAGGAAGGAATAGGCTACAATCGGATCTGGATGGGCTACATGGGTGGGCGGATGAGAACAGGATGGGTTTCAACACTGACAAGTGCAGGGTACTGCACCTGGGGAGGAAGAACCGGCAGCAGACCTACACACTGGGGAACTCCCCTCTCATCAGTGCAGAGGCAGAGATGGATCTTAGAGTCATTATTAAGGCCAAAATGAACATGGGCCAACAGTGTGGGGACGTGGTCAGGAAGGCCAACCATAACTTGTCATGCATCCAGCGATGCATGTCAAACAGGTCTAAGGAGGTGATCCTCCCCCTCTATGTGACACTGGTCAGGCCGCAGTTGGAGTACTGCGTCCAGTTCTGGGCGCCGCACTTCAGGAGGGATGTGGACAACATGGAGAGGGTCCAGAGGAGGGCCACCTGCATGATCAGGGGTTAGCAGGGCAGGCCCTACGAGGAGAGGCTACAGGACCTGAACCTGTTCAGCCTCCATAAGAGAAGGCTGAGGGGGGATCTAGTGGCTGTTTATAAACTAGTCAGGGGGGACAAGCAGGCATTGGGGGAGTCCCTGTTCCCCCAAGCACTACCAGGAGTGACAAGAAATAACGGTCACAAGCTGGCAGAGGGTAGATTCAGGCTAGATATCAGGAGGCACTACTTCACGGTCAGGGCAGCTAGGAGCTGGAACCAACTTCCAAGGGAAGTGGTGCTGGCTCCTACCCTGGGGGTCTTTAAAAAGAGGCTGGATGAACACCTGGCCAGGGTTATTTGACCCCAGTACTCTTTCCTGCCATGGCAGGGGGTCGGACTTGATGATCTGCTCAGGTCCCGTCCAACCCTACCAACTATGAAACTATGCTGTACTATTGAAAAAGAAGGTTTAAATTACCGTCAAAAAAGGTTTTGCCATTTCCTCAACTAGCATAAATCAGTTCAGCTCCATTAAAGTCAGTAGAGTTTGGCCAATTACATGAGCTGTACACACTGTTTTAGTGTAGGCAAGGCATGTAAGGTGAAATCCTGCCCTCGCTGATATTAATAACAACACTCACATTGACTTCAACCAGCGGTATAACTGAGAAGGGCAACCAGGATAGCAGTCCTGGGTGTCACCTTTCATAGGGTATGTAGATAGGTGCAAAATTACCCCTGCAGTTGGAAGCTTCCTGTGTCACTCCCCTGTGCAGAACCACAACTTTGTTATGCTCTGACTTAAGTGGAATCAGCATGTTTCCTATAAAGTCTTTCAGTATAGTGCACTTAGGGAGTAGAATCCAGGGAGGCCGATGAGCTCCATTTTTACTTTATGTACATAGATTTTAAAGCTGGCAATGTAAAGATAAGCCTTTGGAATGAGCCAACAAGCATAAATATGGCAAACCAGATCTTAGCTTGGTGGCGCAACTCTGTTGAAACTGGAGGATCTACATTAGTTTAAAAGAGCTGAGGACCTTTGCCTACGTACATAATGTGTTTGTTCCAAAGCCCAGAGAAGTCAGTGTAAATACTCCAGTTCACTCTAAGAGGCCAAGCTGTAATTCTGATGCTCATTTGTAATATGGACCTACTTTAGGTAGAAAAGAGAGAACAAAAATCTAGCAGTGAGTGTCTTCTGTCTCAGTTTGTTCAGTCCTTTCACATATTCTTTTTAGGGCTCCTTTAAAATCTACCCGTTACCAGATGACCCTACTATACCACCTCCTCCTCGTCAGTTCCGTGAGTTACCAGACAGTGGACCTCAGGAATGTATTGTGCGAATTTACATTGTTAGAGCCTTGGATCTCCAACCCCAGGACAACAATGGGCTGGTGAGACTTTTTACTTTTATGATCTTTACTTAAAAAACTAGTGACATCATGATAAACTGTCACACTAAAAAGAATGATATGTCAATCAAAGTCAGTCAATGAAATTCATGTTAAATTACTTAACAGTATTGTTTCCTATCTTGTTTCCAAACAGTGTGATCCTTATATGAAAATATCCTTAGGTAAAAAGGTGATTGAAGACAGAGATCATTATATACCCAATACTCTCAACCCAATTTTTGGCAGGTAAATAATTTTTCTAGTGTTTTCTATCTGTTCTAGATTTGTTCATAATTTTCCCCTATGTTATTATCATCACCATGTTGACTATATACCAGCAGCTGCAGACTCTGCTCATCTAATTTTATGTGTATTTTAAAATCTGTAACATATTCACAATTAAGTTGTATGAAGTTGCAAAATGCTGTAATAAAGTGATGATCTCTTTCCTCTCTATCTTTGAAGCATATGGAATCATAATGTGCCCAGCATTTCTGTGAATTTAGAAAGCAGATTACTGGTACAGAGCAACCTGTATCGCTTTGTAAGCTGGGTGTAGTCAAACAGTAATAATATAGGTAAATACAAAGTTATTTTTAGGAAGCAAGGATGATGGACTCTCTATCTGGGAGCTGTGGTTCTGAAAGAGGCTCTGGGAACCGTGCCGGATAATCAACTGAACATGAGCTCATACCATGGTCCTGTGGCCTGAAAGCTAGTGCTGTCTTTGGAGATAGAGACAAGTATATTTCTATCTGTCTTCAGATACAGAGACAGGGAAATATCACGTAGGAATAAAAAGGTTATGTCACCTTCATATTTGGCACTGCGTCCAGTTCTAGTCCACAGTTAAAGAAAGACTGGAAGACATACTCTCAAGCATAGAGTCCACCATCCTTGTATACAGTTATAATAAAGAATATACAGAAAATTCACAAGAGATATAGATGTAAATTAGCAATGGACACTTTACTTGTACAGTGAAATACTTTATAGTCTAAGGCTGGGGACAGAAATTACACATAAACTGGTATAAGTGATCAGAAACCAATTCAAATCTGTAACACAACAGAAGTTCAGTGTATATAAATTGCTGTCAAAATGGCCAAAGTGGTTTAAGATAAACGTGGATGGGTGTAGTATCAGACTTAACTCATTTAGGTTAAACTGGTTTATTGAGCTTATGTCCCAGATCCCCTCCAGGTTCAGATTAACTCCAGTCCCCCAGCACCCTGGGATGCTTTGCACCTCCATCACAACCCTTCCCCCTCCCCCCCCCACAGGGCCCAAGGTGTCTGCTCCAGCCAGCAGGGAGGCAAGCTCTGCTCTGGTCCACTGCAGGCATGTGGTTGCATTTCTGGAATCAAAAGTGAATGTGTTCACTTGCTTATTGATTTAATCTACGCATTTTAGACTTACCTGTGAAGATTTAATCGATTCAGCCTCCAGCTTTTTGACTGTCTGTACTTAGCCTTAGAAACCATGCCTAAAATATGCAGTGATGAACAGTGCCCTGGAAAATACGATGTCCAATTCTAATGTCTACAGTTAAAGAATGATTTTGATAAACTGCAAAGGAGCTAGCAAGCCATGAGAATAATTAAAGACCTGGAAAAACATGCCTTATGAAAAAAGACTCCAGCCTCTCTGTTTGGCTTATTAGTGGCAAAAATAATGGGCAACTGGATCTCTGTCTGTACATAACGTGAGGAGCCAAACTTTGGTGATAGCCTCTTCAGTTTAGTAGACAAAGATACAAGATCCAAATGTGGAAGCTGATGCTAAACAAATTTGGACTAGGAATGAAATGCCAGTTTTTAAAACTGGGGTTCAATAACTATTGCAACAACTGACAAAAGGTTGTAATGGACTCTCCATCACTGGAGATTTTAAATCAAGTTCAGTTGTTTTTCTGAGAGATGCTGTAGTTCAAATAGTTAATTTAAGGAAGTCCAGTGGCCTCTGTTATATAAAAAGTTATTATCTTCAGGCTTTATGCTTTCTGGATCTGACTCCTGATTTTAGGCACTTACATATGAATATTTTGAGTTTCTGAGACTGTATAAAGAAGTGATTGTGACTTGCTAATTGACATCTTCATCTCTTGTGAATTTTCTTTATAATCTTTATTATAATTCTATACAGCTTTCTCCAGCCTCCCAAAAAGTGTGTGTTATGAAAATAGTGCATTTTATTCCTGGAAGGGCCTGTTAAATGTTGACATTTGTATAGCATAGAACTCCAAATTTTACAAAGAGGGATCTCAGAACAATCATCACAGTTACAGCTTGGGCAGTCTAGAAAAAGCATAACATTGAAAAAAGTAGGGAGTAATGATCATTAATTTTCAAGGGTAGATGTCAAGCCCCATGCAAGCTATTGTCCCTGTCCTAGCCGGTGTTATCAGATGTGAAAAATGGAACTATTGCATCAGAACATCAAGATGCTATTTAGCAAAAAAATAAAATAAAATAAATCTCACTTTGCACTGCCATCTCTTACAACTGAAATATCTGAGTTAAATTCCACTTTTGAATGGCTGCCTTTTGTTGCTGCACATTTGTCTTCAGAATTACAGGGTTGTACGCAACATACCTCTGACACTATGTGAGTGTGCATGCAAAGGGTCAACATAGAGACAATACAATAACATGAACATGGAAGATTAATTGGATTTTTTTTCCAAATGCAAGCATTCTTCAGGTCCTGAAATGGCATTTTGGCCACTTTCACAATTATTTGTTGAACATTGTACACAAGTCCAATTTACTGTACAAATACAATAATCATACATCTGACATGTTCCTGATTCAGGCAGTAGATTAATCCTAAAAATTCACATTGGTCCTAAAAAATCCCTGTAAATGTGTGCAGGTACAACCCATAACAGCATTAGTTTGGAGAGTATCTATACATTTCTTACAAATAACTGTTTCTGAGGATTGAAATTTTACAAACATTAATGTTAACTGAGGACTTGTTCTTTAGAATGTATGAACTCAGCTGCTTCTTGCCTCAAGAAAAGGATCTGAAAATTTCAGTCTACGACTATGATATGTTGACTCGTGATGAAAAAGTTGGTGAAACCACCATTGATCTTGAGAATAGGTTTCTCTCTCGGTACGGGTCCCATTGTGGCATACCACAGCAGTATTGCATGTAAGTCACCTTCTTATATTTTCCAACATTGTATCAGTAAGATGTGGTCTCTAATAGGGCTGTGCGAAGCTTTGAGTGCTGATTTGATTCTGAGGAGATTTGGCCTGATTTGGTGCCCGAATCGCTGAATCCGAATCAAATCAGGGACTAATTGAAAGGTCCAAATCTATTCAAAGTTCTCCGAATCAATTCAGAAAAGATTTAGAGAGCTTTGACAATTCGGGCAGTCCCTGCTTGCTATAGCAGTGAGCTGGAGCTGGACTCGGAGCTGGTAAGTAGGGGGCAGGGGAGTGGGGGCTGGAGGAGCAGGGAGGGTACCATGGGGGGATCCCTGCCAGG
>NW_017728951.1:30210912-30214905 GCF_001723895.1 Crocodylus porosus | reverse complement strand
GAGCAGGCAGGAGGTGGAGAGCTCGTGGCAGATCCCTCCATGCAGCCTGGGGCAGCAGGGATTGTCCCCCCCATCGCCTGGCAACACCTGGTGAGTCAAAGAGCTGGGAGCTGAGGCAGGCAGGGCATCACCTGCCCGGCTGGTGTGCCGGTACATCATGAATAATATCACTTCAAATTTTTAGACAAATGCTTCCCCTGATGAGGCACTTTTTTATTGATAAGGGTACTGCTCATACACACAGAGGAAACATAGATAACATAAGGTGCCTGTAGACATGCAGGACACCTCCTTTGACACACTCTAATTACAGTGCATCAGAGCAGACTTGATCAATTAAGTCTGATGGAGTGTGCTTATTAGCATGCTGTAGCAGCCTGAGGATCTCATATAGTCAGAAGAGCTATGTGAAGCTTCAGCCACTGATTCAATTCGGGGGAGATTCAGCCCAATTTGGCTGCCAAATCTCCGAATCTGAATTGAATCACGAGACTCTTAATCCCTCCAAATCAAATTGGATGCCCCCAAATCGATTCGGAGAGATTTGATGATTTGGCCGTATACACATCTTTATATGTTTTTTCTATGTACTTCAAGGTACCAGGTGTGGCTCATGAATGTTGAGATGGTGGGGTGGATGGAGCATCCCATGGGAGTGCCGGGGGGAGAGGGGGTCAGCAGCAAAACCGGAAGTGGACCAGAAGTACTTCCAGTCCACTTCCAGGTCCGCCATGCAGGGGCCCCTTCCTGCCCTCTGGCTTGGTGACTGGTGCCTCCTGGGTCTGGGGGCACCTGGGGTCCTCCTACAGCCAATTGCTAAGCCCGGGGCACAAAGCGGGATCCACTGTGGTGCACTCAATGGTAGACCTGGAAGTGGACAAGAAAAATTCTCTGACATGCACAGGAAAATAAACAGGAAAGTATTTGTTGCAATAAGATGAAATTCCCCATAAATTACTTCCCTTATCCCTAATTTGAAAGTCAGGGCTTAAAAGTTTGATGCATAAAAAATATGTACACATTGAATAGTTTTAATTGACCTTAAATGGACTTTTACCTTTACAAAACCCAGACCCATCTAGCAGTGTCAAGTAGCCAAATAGGGGATAGTGCTACCAATGATTTTGCTAATAAATATTAAATGTATCTCTACATGTTTAGGACTAATTGTGAGATGTGCTTGTTCCCTAAAAGTTCAGGTGTAAATAACTGGCGAGATCAACAGAAACCATCTCAACTGCTGCAGAACACAGCAAGGTTTAAAGGTTACCCTCCCCCTGTCTACTCAGAAAATGGTAGCAGGATTAATTATGGAGGGCAAGACTACACCTTGGATGAATTCGGTGAGCATGTCACCACTTACTGCATGTTAACTTTTTAGTAAATCTACACATTTATATATTCGTTTGGTTTTTTAGAAGGACAAATGTAGACTATTGTACACATGTATTTCTGCCAGGCATTCAGCCTTCTTACCCTTCTTTTCATTTCAGAGGCTAACAAAAAACTGCACCAGCATCTAGGGCCAGGGGATGAGCGTCTAGCACTTCATATCCTTAGAACTCAGGGCTTGGTACCTGAACACGTGGAGACAAGGACCTTGTACAGCACCTTCCAGCCCAATATCTCCCAGGTGCTACAAACTGGCTTTTGATTTCTGAAATACAGAAACTTAGTGCGCTGATTTATAACTGGGAATCAGTGAAGGGAAAAGGGTAGCACAACAGAACGGTGGCATCCAGACTCTAGATCAAGCTCACATTGAGAGGTTACATAAATGCAGTTTAATTCTACTGTTAAGTACCCTGGATGGAGACATGGAAGAGGCCAGGGGAACAGTTAGCAAAGCCACAAGGAGAGGGTATTTCCTAAATACATGTCTACGTTTTTCACTGGGTAATGGTAAAAGGAGGGTGGAGTGTACTGACTGAACTCACAAATTCTGCTTCTCACAGAGCCCCTCTAAGCCACTAAAGCTGTCTTGCCTCAGAGAAACCCCCAGAGTAGTGTATCACTACCAACATCTGATAGCTTCTCTCAGCAGTACCTACTGTATGCAGGAGGGTGACCTGTGCCAGAGGGCTGAATATAATTCTTACAGCCCAACATTCACTATATATAAGTAGATGGTTTTTACAGTGCTCAACATCTGTCAGAAAAGTATCTATGAGAAGCACTACAGAAAATAATGGCTTCTTATGGTAGAGGAGTTTATTAATAATGGAAAGAATTTTCAGTGGAAACGGAGGACAGTTTACTGTGGTCACATTTTGGCCATTTAGAATAAATCAGGAGGATGACCTCATTTAGCTAAGATGGTCTTCTAGGGAAAGGACGTGTTGCCCACGTAATCCAGGTCACCCACTGCCAAGCATCACATAATGTCCTAAAACAGAGCAGGAATTTGGGTGCAGAGCTTCAGAGATATGTAGGCACATAACTTCCACTGATTTCAATAGAAGTTGGGTACCTAGATACCTTTGTTCTCAAGCTTGGTTCCTTTGATTTTCAAAATGTGTTCAAATTGAGGGCCCGGCCTTGTTCCCATTAAGTTTGTTAAGAATTTTGGGTACCTGTAAATGTCCTGGGAGGCTGCTCCAGCATGCTGTAATTAAAATGCATCAGAGCATGCTCGATTAATTGAGTGTTGGTGCATGCTAATTAGCCAGCCTCCATCTCGTGTATCAGCATCCCTGCACTTCAAAATGGCAGTGGGGGTAGTGTAACTAGAGCCTGTCGATCAAACGAGCTTTAGTTAAAGCACCCCCACCACCATTTTGAAGCATGGGGATGCTGATACATGGGATGTTGTGGGTGCTTTAATTAGACTGGCTTTTGGAGCCAGTCTAATTAAAGTGTCCCCACCCCTCTCCCCCAGAGCATGTGTAAAAATGCCCCCAGAGCATGTGGCTTTAGTGGGAGAGAACTGGACCTGAGACTGTGGCTACAATCAGTTCTAGATGTACTCAGTGGCTTCTGGGCACCAATTACGGCAGGGGTCAGACTTCCAGCATGCATATCCTAAGCTTTGGACAGGTCCTAAGCTTTGGCTTATGCTAACAAAGGCTGCTGACCCCTGATTTAAGGCTTTGGACAGCCTACTACAGGCCCCTGGCATTCAGTCATAAATTAATATATACCAAACAATATCCTTGTTTTTCATTGACACAGGGAAAGATTCAGATGTGGGTAGATGTTTTTCCCAAAAGCTTGGGACCTCCTGGCCCACCCTTCAACATCACTCCCCGGAAAGCAAAGAAGTGAGTAGCTGTACATGTTGGCATGCTGCGCATAGCTTCATTGTATGGACATGGCCAATTCATTCTTTCCCCAATCCTATTCTCCCTTAGGTACATCCTGCGGGTAATTATTTGGAACACCAAAGATGTTGTGCTGGATGAAAGAAGTATCACAGGGGAAGAAATGAGTGACATCTATGTGAAAGGGTAAGAGTGAACAACCTCTGACTTGCTTAAGTGAACTGTTAAATGGGAGTTTTAAATTACTTAAGTCTCATAGATTCATAGATGGTAGGGTCGGAAGGGACCTCAATAGATCATCGAGTCCAACCCCCTGCATAGGCAGGAAGGAGTGCTGGGTTCACATGACCTCAGCCAGATGCCTATCCAACCTCCTCTTAAAGATCCCCAGAGCTAGAGGAGAGCACCACCTCCCATTCCAGATTTTGACCACTCTAACTGTGAAGAAGTTCTTCCTAACTTCGGTCTAAATCTTGTTCTCTGCTAGCATATGGCCATTATTTCTTGTAACTCCCAGGGGTGCCTTGGTGAGTAGAGCCTCACCAATTCCCTTCTGCACCCCCATGATGAATTTATAGGCAGCCACGAGGTCGCCTCTCAACCTTCTCTTGCAGAGGCTGAAGATGTCCAGGTACCCTAGTCTCTCCTTGTAGGGCTTGGCCTGCAAGCCCTTAACCATACGAGTGGCCCTTCTCTGGACCCTCTCCAGGTTATCCACATCCCTCTTGAAGTG
>NW_017728951.1:30183388-30210812 GCF_001723895.1 Crocodylus porosus | reverse complement strand
TAGTTGCCTGGATCCTCCTTCCTCCCCTTCTTGAAAATAAGGACCGCATTGGCCCTTTTCCAGTCCTCCAGGACCTGGCCCATGCGCCATGAGTGCTCAAATATTCTTGCCAGTGGCTGTGCAATGACATCAGCCAGTGCCTTCAGTACCCTCAGATGGAGCTCATCCAGGCCTGCCGACTTAAATGCATTCAGTCCTTCCAAGTGACTCTGCACCATCTCAGGGTCAACGCTTGGTAGTCTGGCACCCAGCTGTTGTCTTGCTATGAACCCCTTGTGAGACTTGTTTTGCCCCTTGTCTCATTTCAATGGGTACTCTGAAATACAGTGGTATCATCATGTAAGTATAATTCACTGCTGCAAGTTGGCATTGAAGCTAAGTACTTACAAAGATTTACAAAGGGCCAAATTATTTATATGAATAATGAAAATAGCCATAGTTACATTAGATTAGATGCAGAAAAATATTAGGCTATAGAGACTTCATAGCTTAAGCCAGTCACTAATAAGCAGGGATCCGGGGTTTCTGTTCATGGAAGAACATGGATTTTACATGAATGTTCCCCTTTAAAGAAGAAAAATGCAGGAAACTGTGAGGTTTCCCCTGTAGGCTGGCAGCCTTCCAGCCTTTGAGGGGCTGCTTGGGGTGGGAGGAGGGCAGTTGGAGGCAGAGGGTGCCCCATGCATGTGTGCATGCACACACACATGGCCAGCATACAGCCAGACAGGGTGGTGGGAGCAGCTGTGGCAACTGGATACAAGGAAGTCTGTGGGGGGCAGGGAGGTTGGAGGGTCAGGGCTTGTGGACTGTCTGGGGGGCCATGTGGGTCATATGTGTGTGTGTGGAGGGGATGTGGGCAGATGCCTACCAGCATTGGGAAAGGAGTCTGGTCTCTAGGGCTGTGGCAGGTGGGGGCGGGGGCAGGGTCTGAGGCAGCATTCCATACCACTGGCAAGCTCAGCTCCACATTATTGCCAGTGGGGCCAGCCTGGAGGCACCTGTCCCTCTTGTGGGGGAAGGAGGTAGGCTTTAGAGGGTGGTGGGGAGCTGCTTGACCAGGCCAGCAGTGCCAGAGGCCAAGGCCCATGCTCTAAGGGGCAGGGGTGGGGGTGGGATGGCTGAGGTGGAGGGGTAGAACTAGGGAAGGCCATGACCATGCTGCCTGGCACAGCATGGGAGCCCCAACCTGGGGCAGGAAGTACCACAGGAGTCCCCTCCTCCTTCTCTAGTCCACACCAGGGCCAAACTCACTC
The DNA here is from genome assembly GCF_001723895.1 of Crocodylus porosus. Lineage (NCBI taxonomy): Eukaryota > Metazoa > Chordata > Crocodylia > Crocodylidae > Crocodylus > Crocodylus porosus. Next base: position 30,209,559 of record NW_017728951.1, on the reverse strand, counting down.
TGTTGCCACAGCCACTGCACTCCAGGCCAGGTGGGACAGAGACTGCTGGTAGCCCCTCACCCTCCTCCTGCTGCCCTCAGCATGGGCTGGGCCAGAGCCATGGTTGGCTTAATGCTGCGTCTGTGGAATGTGGCACTAGTTATCCCCACTGCACTGCAGCTACAGCCCCAGCTGGCGGTGTGGGGCAGAATGTGGTGCCCCAACTGCTGCCTGTGCTTCCACATGAGGAGTGTTGCATGCATCTCATGCTGGAGGACATCCCCCACTGTGTCCCCACAGAGGACCATCCTGTGAGTCTGTGTGAGGGGCAGCTGAGGGGGCCCTGCTGGCAGAGCAGGGGAAGACAGGGGGTTGCAGGTCAGGAGTGAGGGGAATCGGCAAGGCAGGGAGCTATGGGTTGGGAGTGAGGGGTAGTGGTAAAGCCAGGTGCTGTGTGTCAGGAGTGAGGGACACCAGCAGAGCCAAGAGGCTGTGGGTTGTGAGTGAGGGGCACTGGCAGGACCAGGGCATGTGGTAGGGTGATCACCTTTTAAAATATAAAGGTGGGACACGTGCCTGCCTCCTCCTTACCACCTCCGCTGGCAGCATGGCTAAAGGACAGAGGCAGATGTGAGCTGGCTGCTGTAGACTTAGGGCTCCCTGTCCTACTGCCCATCTGCTAGGAGCCCCACACCACCATAGTGACACACCACCTGCCCACCCAGCAGCAGCTAAGGGCCCAACTCCATGCTGCCACTTCTGCTGCTGGGCAGCCAGGAGGTGGGTTGCCATGGTGGGGTGGGGCTTCTGGAGAAAGGGCAGCAGGACAGGGAGTCCCAAGCCCATAGTGGGCAGCCTGCATCTGCACACAAATCAGGCGGCACATGCCCCCCCATTCCTCCCCAGGGGATGAGTGCAGTGGCAGGGAGTCACTCCCCACCCCCACATGCTCCCTGGATTAACCACCTGTGCCTCTGTCCTGCTCCACACATTGCCCTGGCTGGGCACCACCCCAAGTTCCTGCTGCACTCCCTTCCTCACCATGGGGACCTCAATCTGCCCCTCCTCCCTGCCATGCCCTTTCCCCCCATAGACTTACCTGCAGGGAGCTGCTTTCGACATTGCCTGGCTGTATTCCCAGCCATGTGTATGTATGCAGGCGCACACATGCTTGTGACGCTCCCTCCATCCCACTCCCGGCAGACCCAAGCAGTCCCTTGCAGGCTAGAACACTGCCCACCTGCAAAAGCAACCCACTGCCATTTTCTGCAGATCCCTTCATGACAGTGCAAATCCCGGACAAACACTGTTCTGGAGTCATGCAGTCCAGGATTGGGACTTGAGTTTTCCATTCTAGGACTATCCCACCCAATTAGGGATGGATGGTTACCCTAGGCTGTGGGGTAGGAGTAAGGGCTGGCCAGATGTGAGTTGGTAGTGAGGGGCAACAGCATGGGCAGGGGCAGGGCACCCACATAAAACAGCTATTTGGCACCACAAAACAGTGTGAGGGATAGCCACAGCTGGATCCACATCCTGCTGAGCAAAGGGGGCAGGGGGAGCTCTGATTTTGCATGATAAAAAAAACCAAAATCAAATGTCATAATATATAAGTATATAGAATTAATTTTATTATAATGATTGAGGCATTGGTAGGCTTCCAGATCGCTTTAAAATTGTAAATATATCAATAAAACCTTGTGTTCAATGGATACCGATATATGGCATGGTGTTTCATTTTAATTGTGGAAAAAAAAGGATTTGGGGGTTTTTAATCAGAGAATTTAGGATTTTTTAAATGCCTCTTTATTGGTAAAGAGAAAACCAAGATCCCTGCTAATAAGGTACCCCTTTTTATGTTGCTGGAACTGATCATACCAGACATGGGCTTAAGTATTAGTACTGTGTGAAATGGCACTGTTCCTTGAATTTCGAGGTTTGGACAGAACGGCGTTTTGTTTCAAATTTCATTTCAAGTCAAAACAGCTGTTCCATTTTGCCAATCTTCCTGGGGCTGAGAGCCCCCGATCTGCCTGCCAAATGAGGAAGGGAAGCCGGTGCTGCCACCTGGCACTGGGGAAGGGAACTGAGCCCGATTACTCAGTTCCCCTCCCCAGCACTAGATCAGGCTGGGGAAAGAAAGTCAACTGGGCTGAGTTTGTTTCCCCAGTCCGATTGTCAGGCTGGAGCTGAGAACTCCCTAGCTCCCCCAGCCTGATCGTAGGGCTGGGGGTGGAAACTGAGTGATCTGGCTCAGTTCCCTTCCCCAGCACTGTGATTGGCTTCCCACATCCCAGCCACGGGAAGCGAGGAGAGCCAGGGCTGCGCTCCCTGCCTGGCTGAGCCTGGAGCATGCTGGGAGCACAGCCCTGGGTTTCCCCTTTTTCCCACTACCTGGCTGCTACCTAGTTTGAAACATTTTGACTTGCCTTGTTTTGTTTCAAGGCTGTTTTGAAGCCCTTCGTTTTGTTTCGATTTTGCTGTTTCAGGCTCAAAATGAATTGAAACACAGTTGAAACAAAACAGCCAGCAAAATTTCGTACAGCCCCCGAAGTAGCTGCTTATCCATCACGAGCGGCTCATGGTGTAAATCTTACACCTCATGTTTGTAATCACTGCACTGTACTGTTGCAACAGGGGCAAGCACAATTTTGTTAGCTGTACACACTGACCATTTGTTTTCACCTTACTTTCAGATGGATGCCTGGCAATGAAGAAAATAAGCAGAAAACAGATGTACATTACAGGTCACTAGATGGTGAAGGGAATTTTAACTGGAGATTTGTTTTTCCTTTTGACTACTTTCCAGCTGAGCAACTCTGTATGATATCTAAAAAGGTGAGCTTCTGTAAAGGTTTCACACACAAGTAAGGTAATGAAAAATCTTGTTTATATTCTCTCTGTTAACCTATAAAGAGGCATTTTAAGCTGCCTTTCACCTTGTCTATTAAAGTCCATACAGTTGTATGTGCATATTTGAAAGCAGAATTGAGTTCTGTGCATAGTTTTTGGCCTAATTCCACACTCACTCAAACAATCTCCTTCAGTCTCACTGGGTTTAATTCTGTTCTTTGTTATAGAGACGTCACTCCTAGTTTGAAATAAAGTTTCTGTTATTATGAAGGGCGTGATTGGATCTTTAAATTCACTTGAAGGAATCCACTGGTGACAGGAGAAGGCTGCCTTGCATTTTCAAATGTGTAATACTTTAAAATGTGTTTAATTGATTTTTTTCTTCTCTTAGGAACATTTTTGGAGTCTTGACAATACAGAATTCAGAATCCCACCCAAACTAATTATTCAGATATGGGATAATGACAAATTCTCCTTGGATGACTATTTGGGTATGATTTTCAGTTTTAAGAATTATTATTGTTGGAACATAAGAGATCATAAAATGAATGAATTTACGTTACAGCAAAAGAAATGAGTTTTCAAAATGAACCACATACCCATTTGTGTATGTACAATTTTGTATTTATACAGTCTTTGTGCACACAGGTTTTGCATTGCTTTCCTTACTTGTGATTACAAATGGTGTAATATTGACAAATCAAAATCTGTTTAGGCAGGCAAATCAAACTCTGCTGTTTTTCAGTTGTGTAACTTGAATCATGCCTACAAATGGCAGTGTGTAAAACATGCATGAGCAGATAGGTTTGCATGAAAAGTTGTGTATATGCATTCTGAAGAATTAAAGAATTCTCTTCAAAGAATCAGTATAGAATTAAAGTAGCCTTAATACAGTTCAGCTTACTTTACATAAGCAACAATGTAAATTAAATTAATTTAAGGTCACTTAGGGTGCTTATATACGTATTCTGACACGTTCTGATTAGAACACATTGGAGCAGACTTGATTTATCTAATCTAATAGCATCTGAGCAGACTTGTTTTATCTACAGCATCTCATGTATCTCATTAATACAGCATCTCATGTATTCAGCACCCCTGTTTTTCAAAGTGGAACAGGAGTGCTTTTAAAGCTTGTCAAATGACCTTTAGTCAAAACACCTCCATTGCTATTTTGAAACATGGGACACTGAATTCATGAGACACTGCGATGTTTTAATTAGAGTCCCTCCTGAGCGTGGCTCTAATTAAAATGTATCCTCACCCCACTCCAGAGCATGTGTACAGGCACCCTTAATTTCAGCATAAGAGTGTCTACAGAGATGGTGATACAATTTAACTAATCCACTTTGCATGCACACACTTAGGTCAGTTAATCTGAATTAATTATCTCTGTATAGACAAGCCTTTAGAATATTATGCAAAAACTACAGTAGTAAGGAATTGACTAAAACTGTCTTTCTTAGAATACTGTATCTTGGTATTAGTATGTCACAGAACGATTTAAAATATTGAGAAAAAGTAACCCCCTTTTTTGCTGAGCATAGTATCCTTGCCTTGTAGAATGGGCACACAAGTTACTACATTATAAAAGAGGCTAGTGATTTACCATGCATCAGCTACTCCACAGTAACTGCCTGTGTGCACACTCTTACTCCACAGAAAGGAAAGCTAACTCATAGCAGCTTTGTGTTTAATGACAAAAAGGTAATTTACCACAGGTTAATTTTCCTTTCCCACTGGGTAAGAGAATGCATCCAGGAAGGTGATGATTGGCAAATTCCCACTCTCTTTTACCTCATGGTAACTTGTTCAGATCCATACCTTTGTAATGAGACCATTTTGACACATCTCAAATCTGTCTTGAATCTATTTTTCATATTGGCCTTGAAGGCAGATACTGGATGACACAGAACACAGGTCAGGTGTTATGCAAAAGCATTTTATAGCTCCTTGGAATCTGCTACATTGCTCCTGTTCTGATCAGAGCTGGCCTCCAGCTTGCATGGGGTAGCAAACAGCTACAAGAAGCTGAATACACAGCTAAAGATTGGTGGTGTTGCTTAAAAATGGGTAAATCATATCATTATATAAACTTGTGTGCATAATGTTGCTCTATTTAATATATTTTTTCTTTAACTATGTTACTTACAGTGGGCAAATTCTACTCTCAGTTAAAAGTCACTGAGGTTGTACTGGCAAAACTGAGAAGAGAATTTTGCTCTGTGAATTTTATCGACAGTATCAATTCAAGATTAACAGGACAGGCTTAGATACATGTAGTTTCTTTCTAGATATACAAATGTATCTTTCAGTGTATTTTATTTCTAGTAAGTGGTGTCCTTGGTATTCTTCTACATGGCTTATAATGAGGAGAACTTCCCAAATATGCCCATGTTTGACAGTGGAAGACGCATAACACAAATAAGCTTTATCTAGAATTGGTGTGCCCCACCAGCCAGCAATGTTATACAGCATGCTTTTTTCTTTCTTAGGTTTTGTTGAGCTTGATTTGCATAACGCAATTATTCCAGCAAAAGTCTCAGAGAAGTGCACTATCGACATGATTCCAGAATACAAGGCAACCAACTCTCACAAGGCTCCCAAGACTGCTTCACTCTTTGAACAGAAATCCATGAAAGGGTGGTGGCCATGTTATGTGGAAAAGGATGGTTCACGTGTTTTGGCTGTATGGTTATTTTCTTATGCTTGCTTTATGAACTCTCTATAATATGCAGGCTAGGAATCTGGCACCGAAAATGCTTGTGCATGAGAGTAACTGCATACATAGCAGCAGTATATTTGAGCTTACATGACTGCTCGTAAGTAAAGGTATTCTCATGAGGCTATACAATATCACCCCTTTAGAATATATGTTTACCACTACTCTCTTCTGGCTCTGTATCAGACTTGTTTCAAATGCATATAATTTTGTCTTTTTCTAGAAGCTGGCATATAAATCTTAGTACAGTATGAGGAGAATGACAAACATTTTTATTGACAGATATTCACCAACTGCAATTTTTATTGAATTCATTTTAAAAAATATTTCTGGGAGCTTAATCGAGGTTAAAATTCTCATGAGAAGAATACAAACCCACACTTGACCCAAAAGACAAATAGCATTCTTTCACATTATAAGCTTTTATTTTGCTCATAAGAACCAGCCAGTGAGTAGCCAGGAATCTGTACTAGGGATGGCTTCCAAAACCACTTTCCCTACCTATATTTTTTAACTCCAGACTCTTTGGTAGCATGGTGTAACATTGTCATGGTCTGGATATGCATTTTGAAGTAGCAACTGAAGAAAGCATGAAAAGGAGCTTACCCACAAGTTTATGAAGAGATATAAAACCAAGCAAACATTTTATTTAACGTTTAAGAAAAATGTTTTTCTAATATGATGCCACATGTTTAACATGCCTTGATTTACCAAAGGGTAAAGTGGAGATGACTCTGGAAGTCATCAATGAAAAAGAGGCTGAAGAAAGGCCAGCTGGTAAAGGAAGAGATGAACCCAACATGAACCCCAAATTAGACATGCCAAAGTAAGAGATTTTTTTAAGTACTTGGAAGAATGCTATTATGCCTTTAGAAACTGGAAAATATAGTTGATGAATGCCATATTTTGTAAATGCTATGTCATCTGTCTGCTATACTTTGACAAATTTTATATTGAGTAGCCAATTCTGTCTCTTTCCATGCCTATCAGAATAAAATGCAGTGTGTTTTCTGCATAGTTGTTCCAATTTAATGAAACTCTGCCAGTTTCTACCAATCAAATACCATTTGTTTATTTATAATTTATGTTCTATATTTTAACTATTAATTGACTTGCATTGTATTTCTCAGACAAGTATTTAATACCCCTGTTTATTAAAGTGATTAATATTGTTTCTTTCAAACTGCAGCCGACCAGAAACCTCCTTCCTCTGGTTCACAAACCCATGTAAGACTATGAAATTTATAGTGTGGCGCAGATTTAAATGGGTCTTCATAGGCATTATCATCCTGCTGATTCTGCTCTTGTTTGTGGCAATCCTTCTATATTCCCTGCCGGTAAGCATTTTGAAATAATTCTCCTACTGTTCATCTCATCAGTTGTGGCTTAACTCTGGCTGATATTTAGGCTTCATAGCAGATTGTGGCCCTGTACTCCTTACTCAGGCAAGAGTTTCTTTTAAATCTGTTCTAGTGGGGAGTTTAGTAGTGGGCTATTAGATCTTCATTTTTTTATACTTAATAGAGCTTTCAGTCTCTTCATCAATTACAAATAACATATGTATTGACTGAAAGAAGATTTAAGTTGGCTAGTAGAAATCAAAGGCAAAGACCAGATAATTAATTCCTGTAAAGCATTTAAAACTGCATTGTTATGGGAATTAAGATAGTTGTGGGGACTGCATTTCATTCTACTTTCATGTGAAATAGAATAGATTTAGCTAAATTAAGGAACTATGAAGTACTTTAGCTGTTTTTGACATACTGTTATGACATACTGTGATTTGTTTCAGTAGTATATATGTCACTTATAAAACTTTGCAAGTTTAAAGGTAGAGCACATACTTTTGCCTCTATTTATTCTTTATTCATTTCTTCCTTTTTTCTAGAATTATATTTCAATGAAGATTGTGAAACCGCTTTAAAGAAGAGGTTTATATTTTACATTTTAAATAGTAATGAGGTTGTTTTACCTCAGGCTGTAGACCAAAAATATACATGCACCAAATTCAGCAAGATTCACTTTATGTTTTTAATGTTGTTTTCTTGTAGATTAAACCAGGAAATAGATAAGGGATAAGAAGTTAACCAAGGTTAGCCAAGGTTCATGGGGTCATGACTGGTGTAAAAAGTCATGTTCCATTAATATGTTTTGCTTCTTATACCATTGACATGCAGAGAGTTTCTGACGTGCTTTTAAACAAGATTTTTCATAAAAATTCTCTCAGGAGGTTCCTTGATCTTTTTTTGAAACAGAGATTTTATACTGAGAATTATTTTCTACCATGTGCACCTTGAAACTATTTTTCAACTTAGTGAAAAACAAGCACTACATATATTTTTGTATACTTAAAACCTCACAGTGCAATAAAAAGCTCAGTTATTTTAAAGTTCACTGTATTATACGCTTAAAATTCTTTGTTATCACACTATTAACTTGACAGCACTGAACTTCAAAAAGTATGAGCATGGAAATGAAATAAACCAATACTAAATTACTGCTTACTTTGTGTTCCTTTGAGTGATTCAGTTATTAAAGATTACTAAATAGAAACAAGGGAGAGAAACCTGAAAACTGACTAATTTTATTACAAATCACAATTCAACAATGTGCTTGGCCCTGTACAAACTTAAAAGAGAACATGATGCCACAAGTACCAGGCAGTGACAATTTAGTGGTCTTTGTTAAACTTCAAACATCTTTTCTAAAGATCTTTTCTTTTTCATGACCAAAATAAAACAGCAAACATGTCTGTCTCCTTAATTTTGTTGTTCACGTGGAGTTTATCTTTAAGGCTCCAGACACCTGACATGTTTACATTGGAAGAATCTGCATTGGTTTGGATGGCAATGTAATTTCCACCAGAATCCTGAGCAGACAGAGATCTAGAGATTTATTTCACAGGGAACTTTACAGCAGAGCAGAATGACTTACACTAGCATAGGTCTGTACGTTGTAGGTCTCTTCCACTTTTATTCCAGTGCAATGGCAGATTAGACTGGTATACACATGTCCATTAAGAAATTCACCATGTAACTGGTTCCTGTTCATTTCCATTCTTGCAGTTTCTTTTCGTTATGATTCTGTTGGTCTGGAGATGATCTTGCCTGAGACTCCAGCATGTTCTGCAATGCAGACCTCGGTTTAAATGGAATTAGAAAAACTATTTCAAATACTCTACAACATACTCAACCTTCACAAAAAACATAAGCTATTCAGAACTGCATCCAGGTTTGATCAAAATCTGTGACATGGGTCAGCTTTTGTAAAGGATGAGACAAAAACCAGACACCACCAGAACAACTTCAGATGCTGAGAGAATATGAAATCTACATGTGAAATAGATTGCAATTCTCTAGCACAGTGCCATTCCTAATAGGATCAAGGTGTGTGATATCTTAAAAGAAATGACAATCCCAGCTGCAGGAATGGATGAATGAATGAATCAGAAAGCCTCTTCCATTATTAGGAAAAACAAAAACTGCCACAGAGCACAGGAAAAGCAAACGTGTCAGTAAAACCCCGCACGTGTTTCTCAGTTTTCAACAAAATGGGGTAAACAACATTTAACCTAATTCCAGTGAACTAACTAGAGTAAAAGTATTGCCTGAAATAATTTCCAGAATGTGAAGCATCAACCCATTGGCTGAGAGGGAACAAACAGCAGTCATGCTGTCAAAAGATAATAGCCCCCCTATTTTTGGTTGTTAAGAAACCACTTGAGAGTCCTGACCTATAAATAATGGCTCAGAGCTGGAACTAATCATCATCCAGATGGATTGTCACTTCACTATTGACAAAATAACACTTTAAAAATAACCTGCAATTGCATCAGCTAATGTTTGATCATTCATTATTAAAATATGTCTCAATCAATGCCCAAATCTGACAGGGGTTAAAAATCACAGCAGGCTTGTTTTCCATTATAAGGCTAGAAAATGTGTCGCTTGTAAGTGTTGCAATTAGACAAGCATTTAAGTTTAAAGAGTTATTTGAAGGACAGCATTCCTCAGAAAACAATCATGAAATGGGATAAGAGTTCTGAGCAATCCTGTTCACCTAGAGCTTGAAGAGTGGCAGGTACTGCCCTTCTGAATTCACCCTCCTCCAGAGACCTCTTTGTCCAAACATGCGCAGACCTGGCAGTTTCACTAGTATTAGACAGATGCTATTAAAAACAACTATAAAGCTTCAGAAACTATCCTGTCTCCCAGCTGATGTCATTTGAAAAGAACATGTAGAGCAAGGAACAAACAGCTGCCTGTGACTACAAGTTGGTCACTACTGTAGTGAGAAGACTTTTAGTACTATCTTACACCAGTCTTTAAGGCTTTTAAGGCTATTACAAATTGCTTCAGCAACTCCAAGCAGCTTTAACGCTCAGCTTAAAGCTGCAGAGGAGTCTCTACAAGTAGTGGAATCCTCCGGTGGCATCAACAGCTCTATGACACCCCAGATGCTGCTCTACTGTAAGGATGTGCTGTGGGGAACTAGGGCATCTCTATACCCAACCCACAGCCACCAGTGCAGCTTCTAAGGGCAAAGAAGCTGAACAAAACATAGAGCAACTCTGACACTGCTCTACTTTGTGCTGACCCACCTGATTGCTAGGGCTAGATCCAACAGAATCTCAAGCATCTACATGTCTGGCACTGCAATGCCTAACTTGTAGGCTCCTGGCTTGTGAAGCCTATAACCAAAGATGTGTAGGAACCCTGTGAAGGACAGGGAGCTGTGTACTTTGGAAGGGTGACCCACACAGAAAACCAGGCACCTGTGGAGCAATGAGGTATTTATACACAACCTAAAAACTAGTAGACATCATCAGTTTGGAGCAGGCAGCCTGCCTGAGGGTATGGGCTGCCAATGGACTTGAGACAACATGAGTATCTGCTACCCTTAACAGTCAGCTAACAGGTTCCTAAATGCCCCTCCATGCCACCACAAACACAAATTCACTACATCAGAGGAACAAAGGGATTCGACCACCAAAGATCCAAAATAAGAAATCCAACAAACCACAGCCAAGAAAGAAGGCAAAGAATCTTGTTTTTTCTCTTCCATAATAGCAGCAGCTCGGCCACTGCCAGCCAAGATGTTCTGGCTTATGGACTTGCTTCAGTGATTTAACCTGCATGCCCTTCACTCATTATCCAACTCTCCCACTGCAATGTGTGCTTCACTTAAGATATTCTTGGTCCAAAATGGCAACTGTGTATCTTTTGAACTGAAACCTGTCATCATCACGGATCCTTAAAATCCATTTCCTGAAGAAAACCCCAGAATTTGCCTTTTTGCACTTCCTTCTCCTCCTCCACCTCCACCTCCACCTCCCCCCCCCCACACTGATTGGACACAGGCCCCCAGCAGCCCTGCGCCTTGCCTCTGATCTGCAATAGGCAAAAACCATGTTCCTGCAATGATTTTTGCCTCTCGCCAATCAGTGGTGAGGTGCAGGGCCATCCTGGAGCCAATCAGCAGCAGGGGAGGAGGTGGTGTGGCAAGAAGAGCAAGAATAGAGGTGCTTCTACCCTGCACAATTCACACTTTCACTGTGGTTTCAGTAAGTTTATGTGTTTCATTTTACTTAAGGAAAAATGCAGATTTTTATGGGATTTATTTTTTGTGAGATTTTTGCTTCTTTTTTTTCCCCACAAAGAAAACTAGGTTCCCTGCCCATCATCCATTGCCCCTGGGTCCCATGATAGGATCCAGAAGAAGAACAGCTTTTGAAACTGAAACGAAGTCAGGGAAAGAATAAAACAGTAGTAAGTCTGGTGGTATTTTATAGAAATGGCAGAAAGAATAAAACTCATTTGTCCTGTGAGCAACAAGGTACTTCCTAGTCTTAGGATTCTTCTCAATTCTTCTCTGAACAGATGGGCTTAAATGGGTGTAGCAGCTACAAATGCCTTAATTCATTCAGCTATCCAAGAAGTTGTATGATTTCCTGTCAGATGTCAATAAAGCTCAAGCAGATGCTTGTTTTTGTCACTTACAACTGTAACTACTGCAGTGTACTTTAGCAGGGTAATGGTCAATGCCATGATGCATGCACAAATAATACGTGACTGACAACCTGTCTTCCATCTAATACAAGTCAATGAAAACTCATGTCCTCCCTGGCCGTTCCTGAGCCAAAAAAGGATCCAGATTCTACTTTTGTGATGGCCTTCCTAGCAGCTGGCCTGCTTCAATAGAAATTTCTAAGAGTTGACATGATCATAAATCTTACTATATTCAGATTAAATGCAAGACTACCTTGTTCACTAGGTTTTCTACACTAAAGTCCATTAAGATGTCAAATAAAACAAAAGGCCAACTTTGCCACATGCACACATTAGCAGCATAACCTTAAATCAGAAAGAAAACTATCTTCCAGGCTGGTCTCAATAATCACCTTTGTTCCCAGCTACTCTACCAGTGTACACTGCAAATGTACAATGGCCCAGAACCACTATGCGGGAAAAGGGGGAAAAAAAATAAAAGCCCACAATCGTGATCAAAAAAGATGATTTGCATCCAATATAGTTTGGGTTAAAATTAAAAAGTCAATACACTGCATTAATGAGCTTGCATTCCTCCATAAATCCAGAAGATGGTACTGTTAGCATCCTATTTTGACATGGGTATCTTCAATAATTTCATTCTACCTGGTACTGGGCCTAAATAGTTAGTAAAGCCCATCTAGTGTTTTTCTAATGTAAAATGAACAGCATTTAAACTGAAGCCAACCAGTCCAGGCTGAAAATACATTTCTATTGAGTGGATTCTAGAGCAAAACCAGTCAGTAGCAAAATCACTGGCCCAGAGAAAGCTTAGCTCCAGATCAGCTGCTGGGAATTGTGCTGCTGCTATTAATGGAGTCACAAGTTCAACCTCAATGCCATAAAATGCTTAAACACTTATTAACAATCTGAAACCCAAAGTGAACAGTGGAATAGCAGAATCCTCGGGATAGTTTTGCTGGAAGATCATGACTCTTATCACTTGTAACAACAGTTCCTAACTACTAGAATGGTTGTCATCGTTCCACTGCAGTGCTCTAAAACGGGGTGGATACAACCCGTAGGCTGGATCCAGCTCTGAAGAGACTGGGTCTGGCCCAAGGCAGCTGAGGAATGACAGCATAGGCCAGCAAGAGCAGCAGAGGAGGCATCCCCAGGGTCTTATTGTCTGCCCATTCAGCTTATTCTCCCTATGAGATCCCTAGGGTCGTAGTGCCTGCCTTTATTTCCTTCATCACATCTGCTGATTGCCAAGGTGTTGACTGGGGGGGAGGAGAGGATGCAGCCCCACCATGGTTGGAGGGGGGGACACTGGATCACAGGCAGTGGCTCACAGTATTAAAAGTTTGCCAACCCCTACTCTAAAAAAAACATCAGTATCATTCGTCCTTTTTCTTCTACATGAGGAAAGTCAGCAGTGACTGTAAACCAAAGTAAAAAAGAACGCTGAGAGGTATCAGCACTAATGAGTGACAATGACTACACCAGTCAAGTGTTCTCTTTACTTTCATCTCTGCCCTGCATGTAGTCAAAAACAGCAAAACCTTGAAAGCATTCAAGCTAAGAGGCAAAACAACCTGAAAGAGACTTGTTTGTGTTAATCTGTGGAACTCAAGCCCACAGGATATTGTTCAAGCACATGGTTTACTTAGGTTTAAAAGCCAAAGAAACAAACAAAACCACTGAGCCCCTATAGCTCCATAATGTAAAACAATATTCCATAGCCTTTCTGGGCAGCCTGTTTCAATGCTTAGACACCCTCATAGAGCGAAAGGCCTTTGTAATATCCAACCTAATTTCCTTTGCTGCAATTTAAGACTATTGTTCCTTGCCCTTTACCCTGCAGCCATGAAAAACAGTCAAGCTCCATCTTCCTTATTACCACCCTTCAGGTATTAGAGCCTGTTATCAAATTATCCCTCAGTTTTCTCTTATCCAAACTAAATATTCCTAGTTTTTTCAGCCTATGCTCAAAAGTTGTATCCCCCAAGCCTCTAATGATTTTTGTTGCTCTTCACTGAGTTCTTTCCAATTTGTCTTCATCATTCTTGAAGTGGGGGGGGCCCCAAAACTAGACATAATACTCTAGGCTACTTCACCGAAGTGTCAAGCCATGGAGCCATTTCCAAAAAAAAGGATGGTCAGAAATAATAAGCACAGAATAATTAAGTATGCATGAGGCCTGGGATGGAGGAAATGTGGGTTCATATACCCTGAGGCAGCCGAGTGACCTAAACCTAGGTTTCTCAAAGGCTGGATAAATACTCTAACCGCTGAGTACCAACCCCCATTTCTCCAATTGCTTTTCCACAGGCTCCAGTAGATCTACTCTGAGAAAGACTACCAGACTGGGCTTCAGAAGTGAGGTGGGGGGAGAAACATATAGCCTGTGAATCCCAATGGGTTTAGGCTTAAGACTGGCACTAAGCTGCTGAGTTCTGTAGTGGCAAAAATGACGGTGACATAGTGGCAAAATCTAACCATGCACTGCATGCACAGCACAGTACGGGCAGTTACTGCACTGTGCTTTAAGTACCTCCAAAAGCAACGTCACCATACGGCGACATGTAGACACACTCATCAAAGATTTCAGTAGTGGAAACTGAAGGTCAATTATGATGAGTTAGTACTCTGTCTGAAGTATGGGTCATCCTTCTGACAGCCAATCATTAGCTGTTGTGCTGAAAGAAAGTCAACCCCATCCCAAACACAGCCTAAAATCCAGCAGAGCAGTTCCTGAATTCTTGATTATTCCTGGCTCCAGACTTTTCCCCCAGTCTTGGCTTGAATTCCTGTCTTTGGTAGGCTCCTGGTGCCTGATTCTGGACCTGACCATTGGAACCGGCTGTCCGTGTAGAAGTTACTGACACCTTAAAAGGTTAAGGTAGTATCAAGCAGGGATCTTGCAGCTCTAATGTTGGGCATGTGTCTAAAGGTAGGTACTTAAACCTTTTGGATCAAGCCCATTAATGGAGGGACTTAGCAGTCTATTGTGATTTGAACCTTTATAGATTTTTATCTGAGAAACAACATTCCCTATGCAGATACATATATATCTTTGCAAAATTAACCCAGAAAGTGCTGGGAAGAGGACAGTTCCTCTCAGGGTAATTTTTTTTTTTAATAGTTCAACAGTTATTCTAAATAAAGAAGAAAGTGGGACACAAAAACATCTGACAGAACCAAAGTTATGGTTATTGTCAGCAAGACTTCAGTTACTACATAACAGAAATAGGGGTAGGCTGCTACCACCAAACTTAACACCTCACATTGCTGTCCTATGCTCCCCCATGGGAATCGTCAATGTTCTTTTACATCTCATTTTGCTCAGCCTTTATCCCAGGATATATGAAATATTTGTTTGCAATTAATATAATTAGCAACTACATGTTCAGACAGTCAGATCCAGATAACTGGAAGCAGTAGCAAGGATAATCAATTCCTGCTTTTAAGCCTTTATAGCCTTCTTTTAGCATTCAAGAAGCACAAATAAAGTCTAAAAGGAATGTGGGTGCTTAGCACCTCTAGAAATATCTAGTTGTTTGCTCCTATTCTGTGATCCTGGTACCCCAAAGTTTGTGGTCATGCAACCTTGAAGAGTTGGCCTTTCTCAGTATTTTCTTAGTCAGACTTGTAAGTTACTTTATGGGGACTTGAAGGAAACAAATAGACTGTATGAACTTAACTACACCAACATTAGACTCATCTTGCTGGAGAGTTTCTTGTAAATAGAGTGTGACCTTAAAATAGACTGTGACCTTAAAATATTAAAAATACTGAAGTGGGAGCTGGATTAAGAAAAAGTTAACTGAAAGTAACATTGGGCCAGATCTTTGGACAGTGCCAATCTTCACATCTCTGTTGTCTTCTATGGAGTTACACCAATTTTCAACAGTCGAGGATGCAGCCAGTGTCTCTGGATATGATTTCTTTGCTTTAAGCATCATGAAATATAATGGTGATGACCCCATTGTTCCAAGAATTTTAAAAATGTAGAGAAGTCTCAGACAGTTATCTGCTTTGATAACTACCAAGGCATTTACTTGAATTGCCACAAGTGTGTGTGCGCACAGCCTACCTGAATGCTTTTAATTAGAACTGAGAAAGCTCCACTCATTATGCTCTGATCCATGCTGGGCTTGACTTATCTACTTAAACCCTGTCAATGCATTTGAATAGAGAAACAAACTTCTGCCCTTCCCCAAATATCTACCATTCACATTAAATAACATACATTACAATAGAGAGAAAATAGACCTGAAAGCAGCTGACTTCCAAATGTAAAGGGCTAAGTTGAGGACAACTTTTTTCATGTAAATATGGTTTCTCCTGGTCCATATCCATAGGACAATAATTCTCTCTCCATATGACCCCCTAAGCTTCTCTCTGACATGATGGGCAGGGAGGAGCAAGTTCATATAAAATACAATGGAAAACTCCGATAAAAGTGGCAGCCCCTTTGGTAGGAGCCAGTAGAAGATTCCTAAAAGCAACTTTGCTCAATCAGGGGAAGAAAGGTTTGGAGATGGGAAACAAGAACTATGCTACAGAAATACTTAACTGTCTGCAAAACCCAAGCAGGGATTCTAGCATCACCATTACCTACTGCTCTGTTCCCTATCACTTAGCAAACATATGTCAAAATGTCAGGACAAAAGCCTACCTGAGCAATGTTATTTAGCTCTGGACACTGGTCACTAATAAGAAAACTTGTTATTTGAAACTAGATATCATTAGTACAAGAACTGGCAACAACTGTAATTTTATTGCAAACCTCATGAGATTCCACTTTAGTTTTCTGAGGCTTGAGCTACTGTGTCCATATGAGAAAATCAGCTTTCATCTTAACACAGAAATAAGTGTCTCATCCTCCTGGTTGTGGAGCAAAGCTTTGGAAAAAATAAAATAAAATGAAGGAGGAAGTGTAAAGAACCAGGTGGACATGAAAAGAGTCTAACATTCATTTTTTTTATCCTGTGATTTTGGGGCCTGGAGTCATGATCTTTGAATGTTAGGTTGGCACTAGTTTTATAAATTGTCATCCTCTGCATTCAAATTGGCCACAGCAGGAGAGAGGCTTCCTTGGGATACCAGCTAGCTATTCCATTTTTAAAACACCACTATCTTTATTTCTGCCCCAGTAAGTTAAATGACTCCAATCATCCTTGTCTTAAGTCAATTTTTCCAAGTCCTTGATGTTAAATATACAAATACTGCTTTAGCCATGATGTTATATTAGAGAGAGCCCTTAGGTCAGCTCCTCCAGTTTAGGTAGCATCCTATTGGACATGCTCAAAAATAGCACAAATATAAAATCATAGAACCAGAAGGGACCTGCAAGATTATCGAGTCCAGTCCTTTGCCATGGGCAGGAAGTTATTGGGCTCAGACAAGATGAACAAGGTGCCTATCCTGCCTCATCTTGAATACCTCCAAGGAGGGTGACTGCACCACCCCTGCTGGGAGCGTGTTCCAGATTCTGGTGAAAAAGTTTTTTCTTATGTCTAGCCTGAATTTACCCTCTATTAGTTTATGCCTGTTGGTTCTTGTCCTCCTTTGAGGTGTCTTCCTGAAGAGTTACTCCCGTAGTTCTTGATGCTCACCCCTGATGTGCTTGTAGGCAGCCATCCAGTCGCCTCTCAACTTTCTCAGACTGAACAGACCCAGTTCCCATAGTCTTTCCTCATAGGGCCTGCCCTCAAAGCCCTTAAACAGGATAGCCCTTCTTCATACTCTCTCAAGCTTATCCACATCCTTCTTGAAGTGTGGTGCCCAGAACTGGAGAAGGCCTCCAGCTGAGGCCTCACCAATGCCGAACAGAGAGGGAGAAGCACCTCCTTGGATCTATTGGCCACACGTCGGCTGATACACACCAGAGCTCTATTTGCCCTTCTGGCAACCTCATCACGCTGTTGGGTTATATTCATCTTCTGGTCAATCGTGACCCCCAGGTCTCATTCAGATGCTGTGCCAGCCAGTGAACTACCACTCATCACGTAGTTTGGTGAGGGTTCTTCCTGCCCAGGTGAAGGACCTTGCACTTCTCCTTGTTAAACCTCAAAGGATTTTATTTAGCCCTTGAATCCAGTATGTCAAGGTTGTCCTGAATCTTTGCCCCACTCTCTGGTATGCCTGTGTTTCCCCACAGCTTGGTATTGTCCACAAACTTAATCACTGAGCCTTCTACCCCATCATCCAAGTCATTAATAAATATATTAAAGAGCACAGGTCAAAACACTGATCCCTGGGGGATACCACTGGAGACAGGCCTCCAGGATGAGGCCATCCCATTGATTACAACTCTCTGGGATCTCTTGGCTCCTTTCCCATTTTTTGTCCACGTGGAGATAACTTGTTTTTGAGCTGTGACAATTGCCTCTTTAAGGAAGCACCACCGTTCCTGGACTCCCAAATCTTCCAGTTGCTGGTCGCAGAGGACCTCTCCAACTAGCATCTTGAGCCTGCCAAAATCTGCCTTCCTGAAATCTAGCACTTCTGCTCTGCTGACTGATTTCCCAGTCTTACAGTGGATGGTAAAACTTATCAGGTTGTGATCACTGTCACCCAGAGTACCACCAATTCTCAGGTTGCTAATGACATCCTCCCCCTTGGTCAGCACCAAATCCAGAGTGGCCTTACACCTAGTAGGCCATCCACAACCTGTGTCAGAAACAGATCATCTATTGTTCCCAAGAAATTGGCAGATCTGCTGGAGGTAGCTGAGTGGTCATCCCAACAGATTTCAAAGCATTGGCGACTGGTGCCACCTTAGTCAGAGGGGGGTTGCAGCCACTTCCAGAAGTGGCTGCAGGCACCCACTCCCTGGGCAGCATTTGCAGGGGGGGCATCAGCGCTCTCAGTGGGTGCATGTGTACCATGATGCACTCCCTACACGTCGCCACTGTTTCAAGGTAGTTGAAGTCACCCATGACAATCATGTCTTTAGTGTGAGTTGCCCCAATCACTCTCTGGAGAATGCCCGATTGCACTCCACCTCTTGGGAGAAAACCTGTAGAAGACTCCCACCATCAAGTCTCCTTCTCCTGGTCCCCCAGAGGGTCTCAAGGAACCCTTCCCTGATGTCAAACATGACCTTCAGAGAGGGGTACCATTCTTCCACATAGAGGGCCACACCTCCTCCTTCTTTTCGACCTGATCCTTCCTGTAAAGCCTATAGCCCTCAATATTCACTGCCTAATTGTGTGTCATCCGACCAGGTCTCTGACAACCCAATCAGATCAAATTCCTCATCAACCAGGAGTCCCAGTTTCTCCTATTTGTTTCCCATGCTTCTGGCATTTCCATAAAGACACCTGAGTTCCCCCCAGGTCACCTCAGTTTTTCTGGCATGCTGCCTGTGTCTCAAGATGTTAGTACTTATCTGGACACCCATTGCTAGAATGACCACCCATGTGTCATTGAGGCTAAAGGATTTGTGCACAGCAGTGAAACCTTGTCCCCAGCCCCCAGACATGCCTAGCTTAAAGACCTCCTCAACAACTCAGAGTCTCTCATACTGAAGAGCTTCTTCTCTCTGCCTGTGAAATGAATACCGTGAATATGTGTAGTTAAACTGTGTATCAAAATCAAGGTATCCAAAGCCCACACAATGACACCATCTCTGAAGCCTTCAGCTGACCTCCTCAATGCATTCCTACCTCCAATGGCCACGACCTCTGACTGGGAGGACTGAAGAGAAGACCACTTGTGCTTCTAGGTCCTTGAGCTTCATTCCCATGGTTTTGTAGTTTCTTACGATGCTCCCAGGGCTACTTCTCACTGTGCTGTTGGTGCCCATATGAACAAGAAGCATGGAGTACGGGTCAGTAGGGCGGACCAGTTTAGGGATCCTTGCCATTATATCTCTGATCCTGGCTCCTGGAAGGTAGCAGACCTCTTGAGCAAACGGGTCTGGATGACAAATGGCTCCTTCTGTGCCAGGCCACAGGGAGTCTTCTACGACTATCACCCTACATTGTTTCCTTGCTGGAGTTGGTTGATCCCATATGGATGCACCAACCATCAATGGTGTGAGGGCTTTATAGCTGTTGTGCAGGGTTATTAGTAGGACAACTGATGCACATTGTGGCTTCGGTCCTGATGTCACCAGTATCCATCCACTATTGGTTGGGACATCTTGTTCAGGCCTTCATTCCTGCCTGGTCTCCGTGGCCTCCTTCCCCAGGTGCAGGGCCTGGCAGTAAGCATCAATCTCTGCCTCATGTTCCCTGATGGTTCGTAGCCTGTCCACCTCTTCCTGTAGTTCCCTCACTTAGCCCATCAGAGCCTCCAGCAGTGAGCACATCCTGCAAGTGGAAGCGCTCATGCCCCTAATCTCAGCATCCATCAGACTTGCCAGGCAGCCAACACAACCTGTAGTCAAGGGCTCTGTCTGCATGGAGGCTGGAACCATAGGTCCTGTCTAGGTGGAGGCCTCTGAGGTACCAGGGGGAAGGAGGGGAAGGGGTCCATCCAGACCAGGAAGCCTGGGGGTGCAGTGTGTACCCACCATATTGCAGGGCGAGCTCTGGTCACACGGCTCCCCGGTGTTTGTATAATTGGGAGACCAGGTAGGTGTTATTGCCCCCACATGGTCTTCACCAGCTGCTGCAGCAGCTGCTGCTGCTGTTGCTGCTGCTGCTTAGCAGGCAGGCTCAAGCAGCTGCCTTTAGGGGAATCCCCCAGCTACCCAGCTTCCTGAGCAGCCAGGCGATTCCCTGGGTACCCGGATCCCTACCTGGGAGCAGGCAGGGTTCGTCCCTTGTCTCCTTTACCTGATGTCTAGCATCAGAGGACTATCCTCAGTGTGGAGGGCTTCAGCTGCCTCATGTCACAGCAGGCATAAGGTGTGCTGTGCCGTACGTGGGGCAACTGGGGGGCAACTCAGAAGTGAGAGTGCCTGCCGACAGCCCTTTTGTATACCCTTCTGTGCAAACTCCAGCACTAACTCATGCAGCGGGTCCCGAGCATGCCTGCTTGTGCACTCTGTTCATGTGGCTCCCTGGGAGCTGAGCTAAGTAGGAGCTGGGGGGAGGGGTGGGCATCATGACCCTCCTCGGTTCTACTCAGCTGCCCTCTAGCTAGTGTCCACCCACCATGGGCCCCACTTACCTCCCAGCTCTGCACTGGGGGTCAGGTTGGGGTCCACCAGAGGGGTC
The DNA here is from genome assembly GCF_001723895.1 of Crocodylus porosus. Classification (NCBI taxonomy): domain Eukaryota; kingdom Metazoa; phylum Chordata; order Crocodylia; family Crocodylidae; genus Crocodylus; species Crocodylus porosus. Next base: position 30,188,839 of record NW_017728951.1, on the reverse strand, counting down.
CGCCAGGGGTCTTCGCTCTTAGGGGTGCGCCAGGCTTCCCCTGTGCATCTCCCACCAAGAACTGGTCCCATATATCCATCTCTTCTTCAGTGGTTCTCAACCTTTTTAGACCAGAAATACCCTTTGATAGACTCGAGGCACCAAGGCAACCACTGGAAAATGTCAGCTCTTAGTTTTCACTCTTTTTCTGACTTCAGAAAAATAATAGAGCAGTTTTTCTGTTGAAAAAAACTCAGGAAGACCATAGCTATGGATTTTTATGCAAAATCTCTGGGTTTATCTTGTGAATCATGTTTGCATACCTAACAATGCTAATGTTGTGTAGTCCCCTGCAGCACCTTTGAATAGATCTCAAGGCATCCCACAGTGCCATAGTACCCTGGTTGAGGATCACTGGTATAGATATTAATGTCCATGCAGGATTTTCTCTGACCATCAGAACCCTGCCTGGATTCAATGTAAGCTTCTTTAACCCAGCATGTTTTGGATGCAACATTTCAGGCTCAATGAACCACTTCAATGAGCATTTTCCAGCCAGCTCTACTCAGTGAATATCAGGCCGTGATACTGTGCTTGGCCTGTTGCAGTGAGAATTGTTCACTCTGCTGATGACCTTAAGAAAACAGACAACCCAAAGCATGTGATCAAAATTAAGACATTATTTTCAGGTACTTTACAATTGTAATATAAAAAGCACAATCTCCCTCTTTGCACATTCCCTATACATTAGCAAATAAATCATACACTTCTCAGCACTGGGGGAAAGGCAGACGCTGGCTTCTTTTATCAGTGGAATTTTTTGGAAGCAAAATTAATCCTGAGATTATGTTGCTCACATTACATGGCTCTATTTTCTTGCCCTCCCCCCCCCCTTTTTTGGGGGGGTATTGTCTTTCCCTCATGGTAACACTTGGTAGCATGGTTCTTTTGTCTTTGTACAAATAAGTAAAAGAATCAGTAATAGGGAAGGAATCTAAAGAGAAAGAGACACATTGACACCATATTGGATTATCCCATGTGAGCAATGGAACTCAGAGGCCTATTAATGGTTTGAAATCCCTTAGAGAATTAGCACACCTACAGATGTCAGTCGAAAACACATCAGGAACGAAGTAGTTTATTTATAGTTCTGAAAACATGTAAGTGCACAATAATGTGGAAAGAATAATATTTCTTTAGGTTGCTGTAATAGCTTTTGCAGCTTTAAGTAGAGACAGTTATTCATGAATTCCTTGCGAATATTTTGCTTTTCCAAAACTCACATTACTCTTTGTTTCAAAGATATCACAAGGTACAAAAGACAAAAAAGATCTCACAACACCAATTCTCCCTAGTAGAATTCTACTGATTTCAGTGGAGTTATAGCAGGGAACAGTATGTCCTGTTGTGCCTTCTGCTTTTAGATGAAGGAGATTTCCTTCCCCATTAAGCAGATTGACCTGTGTTATGATAGAGATCAGATTTCCTCTCTCATCAGGAATCACAGTTGGTATGGCCTCAGCTACACCGAAAACAAGACAAACAAATGAAACAATTATATAAATAAGAAAAAATCCTAGAACGTATATTCAGTACTATCCAATTCAGAAGAAAAGGTGCAAGTAAAACTGAAACATCAGTAAAAGTTTTAAAGCTTTGCTAAAAGATTAGTACTTTTATGGAGCAGAACTGCTTCTATCACTTGTAAATTTGATCCTAATCTCAGTTACACTAGTTAATTCAGAACAACCCCATGAATGTCAATTTGGTAGTACAGGACACAGCACCATTGATGGACAAATTGGAGAAGGAAGTGGAGTTTGGGGCAGAAGAAAGAGCATTAGTCTGCATAATTACCAGCATTAGTCTGTGAAATGAAAAGAAAAGTATGTGAAAATGAAGGGGTCTTCATGAAATATGAGAAAATTGAGTGAGCGTATGTTTTATAAAGCCACCATTCATTTTCAACTGTTTTCCTTTCGGTTTCACAGAATGCTGTCGATAATTATATGCAAACACTAGTAAGGTATAGGGAGGGCAGCATTATTGCTAAGTGCACTTTGAATGTGCAGGACAGAGGCAATAACATCTTACTCCTGCACGTTCAAAAGCACAGCATACTCCCATGTTGGGTTCTTCATGAATGCACTCCTTGACCATGGTGTCTCCTGAACCTCTAAGTCACCCTCCATCTCCACAGAATCGCTCTCCTCTGAAGCACTCCTCAGTCTCCAGTGCCTACCATAGCCTATCCAATGAATCCTCCTTTGGGACCAACCTTTTAAAGTATTATATTAATTTTTAAAAAATAGTGGCAATAACATGCTCTATTGAACCTTTCAAATACAGCCTCATGTAAACTTTTGACACCTCCACCTCACCAGCCTGATGTCTTCTGTTCCTGGCTCTCCCCATGTCATATCTAACCTAAGATGAAAGTCCCCAGGGAATGAGATTGTGTGTTTATTGTGCCCATAAAGTCATGCTCACTTTCAGGTGCCAGGACGCATGTGTTAAATAACATCTGTATGTAAAAAAGCCTTTGAGAACAAGCTGTCCCTTAAAGGAGAATTCATCTTACCATTATTACTATTATCTGTATTACAGTAGGAACATTTTTCATGTTGTTGTAAACAAAGTTATGCTATGCTGTATTTTTTAAGAAGTTTTTCTCCAGAAATGTTTCCTTTCTTTTGCTAGGTTCTGCAATGATTCAGAGGCTCCCAGTCACAAGACATTCTGTATACACTGCCTGTGCAATCTGTCAGCCTTGTTACTGAAAAGGTAAGAAAGCATGCTGGCATATCACATGTAATAGAGATGTATTTGTAAATAACTCTGCCATGAATTTAATCCAAATTAGCCACAAAATATTTAATCCTAAAATAAACAAAGACAATGAAAACTGAAGCTGGAGTACTGCTGTTGATTATTTCATTCCTTGCACAGTTTGGAAGTAAAAGTCAAGTTTGTTCAACAGATACCTTAGGTAGATGTCTACAAGATACAACACAAGGCCTTTGTATTTTAATATACTCATAGACTGTAAGGCCAGAAGCAACAATCATTGCCGGGGAAGGCAGAAAGCTGACCAGCAGAGCCTTCTAGAAAACCACTTACATGGTTTGTTAATATACTTTATAAATAACTAAAATAACTACTATCCAGATAAGGGCAGGCACTACACCTAGCAGGACACAGGTACTAAACTTTAAAAAGGCTGATTTTAATAGGCTGAGGGGATTGGTTAGCAGGGTACTAGGAACCAAGAGCCTAGATGCTTTGGGGGTCTAGGAGGGGTGGTCATTCCTTAAGGATACCATTTGTTGGGGTCAGAGTGAGACAATCCCATGGCAGAGGAAAGGGGGTAAAGGGGCCAGAAAGCCCCTTTGGCTAACCAGGGTCATCCAGGATACCTTAAGGGCAAAAAAAGTAGCATACAGGAAGTGGAAGCAGAGAGTAGCTAGCAAGGAGGAATACACTTCCTTGGCCCACACCGGCAGGGAGTCAGTCAGGAAGGCCAAGGCAGCTCTAGAACTCAGGCTAGCATCAGGGATTAAGGACAATAAAAAGTCCTTCTTTAGGTATGTTGGGAGCAAAAAGAGGGTGCAGAGTAGCCTAGGACCCCTATAGGACAGGTACCTTGTCGTGCATCTGTAGGTGCTTCACAAACAGGTCCAGGGAGGAGATTCTCCCTCTCTACGCGGCACTGGTCAGGCCGCAGCTAGAGGACTGTATCCAGTTCTGGACACCGCAGTTCAAGCAGGATGTGGAGAACCTGGAGAGGGTCCAAAGAAGAGCCACTCACCTGATTAGAAGCTTGCAGGGAAGGCCCTACAAAGAGAGGCTAAGGGACTTTAACCTCTTCAGCCTCTCCAAGAGAAGGCTGAGAGAGGACCTTGTGACAGCATACAAATTTGTAAGGGGAGAACAACACGAAGTAGGTGATGATCTGTTTACCAGGGCACCCCCTGGAACAACAAGGAACAATGGCCATAACCTACTGGAGAGAAGGTTTAGACTGGACATTAGAAAAAAGTTCTTCCTGGTCAGGGTTGCCATGATCTGGAATGGGCTTCCAAGGGAGGTGGTGCTCACCCCATCCTAGGGGGTCTTCAAGAAGAGACTGGACAGGCACCTGGCTGGGATCACATAATCCCAGGTTTGGTGACCCTTTTTTTGCCTGCCAGGAGCAGGGGGTTGGACTAGATGGCCCACTGAGACTCTATGAATCTATGAATCTATAAAATTCATATTCCTACTCAGCTTGTGGAAATGTCAGGGTGAGCACAAATGAACCAAACTGTAAGTGAATATATTGTATCAGTCAATGAGGTCATGAAATATGTTAGCTAGGGAAAGCAGCTGAGAAAGTTGCATTTAGACCCTGGCAAAATGGAGAAGAAATTGTTCTATGCTAGAACTGTAATAAAGAGTAGAATTTGCCTAGCTGACACATTTTGAGGACCACAAGGGAGTGAACTGGTTCAGACTGTCCCATCATCACACCCCACTGTCCCATAAAAAGAATAAAATGAAATTTAATCAAACATAATCAGAGGAAAGTATGTCATAGGTGGAACTGGGACTAGCTTCCCGGATCAAGTAGGGTTCCTAAATAAGGATAATTAAAAAGAGATAAGGGGAGGCCTGTGTGGGAGAGGTTTGGGGATGCTGATTATCAGGACAGCTTAGGAAAAAAGATGACCCCTTCAGCTGTGCCTAATGTTTTCATAGATTTCATAGACATTAGGGGCTGGAAGGGACCTCATGAGATCATTGGGTCCAGCTCCCATGCCATAGGCAGGAAATCAGCTGGGATCAAGTGACCCCAGCAAAAAATAAATCCAGCTGTTTTCTGAATGAAGACAGCATGCAACGTGCATCACGGAGACCAACTGGCGGCTTTGGGAATGGTGTCTCGAGGCAGGCTTTGGCTTCCTCAACAATGACCGGCACATCACAACAAGAGACATGCTCAGATGGGATGGGCTCCACCTTTCCCCTAAAGGTAAGCGTGTGTTTTCTTCTTCGTTGGCGGATCTCCTCCGGCGGGCTTTAAACTAGGCTTGTTGGGGGAAGGGGAAGACAAGGGCAGAGGAAGCATTGAACTGCCAAACCAAGCAACTCCCGCAAGTACAGCCCAGCCTAGGCCAACAAGCACAACATATACACAGGTAAGCGACAGGGGCCAGGGTAATGCTGAAAGTAGGGGCCAGTGCACACATCCACAGGAGGCCTCAAATGCCTCTACACAAACACTCATAGTATGGGAAACAAACAAGAGGAACTTACCCTCCCGCTAGCTGAAACCAACCCAGACATAGTGGGGATCACTGAAACGTGGTGGGACCCAATGCATGACTGGGCAGTGAATATCAAGGATTATAGGCTGTACAGGAGGGATAGGACAGGGAGGAAAGGTTGGGGCATGGTGCTCTATATTAAGAAGGAATACCCATCCTCATCAAT
>NW_017728951.1:30165720-30183377 GCF_001723895.1 Crocodylus porosus | reverse complement strand
CACTACTTCACTGTCAGGGCAGCTAGGATCTGGAACCAACTTCCAAGAGAAGTGGTGCTGGCTCCTACTCTGGGGGTCTTTAAGAGGAGGTTAGATGTACACCTTGCTGGGGTCATTTGACCCCAGTACTCTTTCCTGCCATGGCAGGGGGTTGGACTCGATGATCTGCTCAAGTCCCTTCCAACCCTAGAAACTATGAAGGAGTCTAGAGTAGGTGCTTGCATCACTATGAGGAAAGAGAAGAGCCCCAGAGATGTAAAATGGCCCTACCTGTATTGCAAAGAACTCCACGGGGCTCCTTCTTCACCTGGTGTTTCAGGAGGAGGAGGGGGAATCATCCAGAACTCCAGGATTAAAGGAGACGTGGGGCAGGCAAAAGAGGGACACAGGAAACTGGAAGAGACTGATTCAGGCAGCGAGATGGCAGGGAGAGCCGGAGGCATTGAGGAAGCAATGAAAGCAACTCTTGTGGAGGGAGCTGCCATGGGAGAGAGCCCTAAAGGAAACACTGGGAGAGAAACAGAAACTAACCCAAGGCAGTTAAAAAGTACTGTAAAGACCCTAATAGTAGGGCTGAAGAAAAAGGGTACCACAAAGTTGGGACTATAAGGGCAGAAGAAGTGCCAGTTTGTTTTTTTGTTCTCCTTTTCATTAAGGTGAGAGAAAAGTCACCCCAGATAGTGTGTTTACAACTATCAGGAGAATCAGCCAGGAAAAATACTGGCTAGGATTACTGGCAGGTCTGTGCCAGGTGCTAGCCAGGCGAGGTACAACCGGGCCCAACGGGGATACTGAGTGGGCAGACCTAGAAACCCAAGGAGCATTTTTTTTGTACTGCTCAAAGGCAGATTGCAGAGACAACTGAATTACCACCCGGTGGAACGGGCAAGGGTGTAGGGGTTGGTGGAGCCCTCACTACACTAAGACAAATTGCAAGAGCCAAAGCATCAAGACCCATATGCCCTAGCATTCTATTTTCTCCCGTAAGAACAAGTCATGGCAGGCGAGATTGAGGACGTGTGGGAGGGGCCAGCAAGATGTTGTGGTGGACTTTGGCTTGTTAGCCGAGGTGCTAAATCTGTCTTGGTGTAGAAGATAGAGTCAGAAAGGAAGAAAAGGAAAAAAGCTGGTCAGACAAGTGCTGAGCTCCAGAGACTGACAACACCTAGACTGACAAAGGCAAGTCTCTACCACAGATAGGGGTGGGACTTTTGGGGTGAAAGTCCACCATTGGACAATGACCTCTGGGGGGAGTTTATTCCAGACCCTGGACACACACACTGTAAAGAACTTTTCTTTTATATCCAGTCCAAATCGGCCTTCTTGGAGTTTATGACCATTAGACCTTGTTATCTCTTGGGGAGCTCTGGTGAACATGTGTTCTCCCAGGTCCTAATGTACCCCTCTTATGAAATTGGAGGCTGCCACCAAGTCCCTCCTGAGCCTTCTCTTCTCCAGACTGAAGAGTCCCAAGGCCCTCAGCCTCTCCTCATACAGCCTCCCTCCAGGCCCTGGATCATAAGAGTGGCTCTCCTCTGGACTCTCTCAAGCTTTTCCACATCCTTCCTGAAGTGGGGGGCCCAGTACTGGATGCGGTACTCCAGCTGTGGTCTCACCAGGGCTGAGTAAAGCGGGAGGATGAATTCCTTGGTTTTGCTTGAGATGCATCAGTGGATGGTCACCAGAGTTTGGTTAGCTTTGCCCGCCACTGCATCACATTGGTGGCTCATATTCATCTTGTGGTCAATCAAGACCCCCAAGTCCCTTTCAGTTGTGCTGCTAGCAAGTGTAGCACTACCGAGCCTGTAAGTATGCTGAGGGTTCTTCCTACCAAGGTACAGCACCTTGCACTTCTCTGCAATGAAGGCCATCTGGTTTTGGTTGGCCCACCTTGAGAGTGTGTCCAAGTTGACTTGTATTCCCAGCCTGTCCTGCGGTGTGACAGCCCTCCCCCATAATTTGGTATTGTCCGCGAACTTGGCCAGTTCACATCTGACTACCAAATCTAGATCATTGCTGAATATGTTAAAGAGTACTGGCTTGAGTACCAAGCCCTGAGGGACTCCACTGGTAACCCTGTGCCATGTTGATTTGCTCCCTTCAACTAGTACTCTTTGGGTCCAACCTTGTAGCCGTCAGAACGTATGATAATCAAGGCCACAGTTCCCCAGCTTAACCATGAGGACATCATGGGGAACTAGGTCAAAGGCCTTCTTGAAGTTCAGAAAAATGACATATCCATCATCCTCCTTGTCCAAGGCACATGTTACCTGGTCATAGAAGGAGATGAGGTCGGTCAGGCAAGACTTTTCAGTCACAAAGCCATGTTGGCTAGCATTCAGAAGCTTGCCTTCTGTTAGTCTGGTGTTGATGGATCCCTTGACAATTTTCTCCAGGATTTTTCCAGGGACGGATGTCAGACTGATTCTTCTATAGTTCCCTGGGTCATCCCTCTTCCCTTTCTTGTACATAGGGACCACATTGGCTCTTTTCCAGTCATCTGGGACCTCACCCAAGTGCCACAATTTTTCATATATCCCTGTCAAGGGGGATGCAATGATGTCTGCTAGCTCTTTCAAGACCCTCGGGTGCATTCTGTCTGGGCCCACGGACTTGTGAATGTCTAGTTTCTCAAGGTGTTCCCTTACCTGATCCACATCAATTTTGGGCCCATCACATGCTCCCAGATTGGTTTGTGCTGTTCCTGGCAGTGTGATCCTCGTGGGAAGGTTGAAAACCAATGCAAAAAACGTAATTTAGGGGATTGGTGTTTTCTTGGGCATCTGATGTGAGTTGCCCCATTGGATTTCTCAGGGGCCCAATACTGTCCTTGTGCTTTTTCCTACTTTCCACATATCTAAAGAAGGCTTTTTTATTGTCCTGGATCCCCGTAGCTAGCCTAAACTCGATTTGTGCCTTGGCTTTTCTCGACCGCTCTCTGCAGGTACAGGCGAGTGCAGAGTAATCCTCTTTGGTCATGCTTCCTGTTTTCCAGCTGGTATAGGCTACTCTTTTGAGCTTAAAGAGGTCCAGCAGTTCCTTATTTAGCCATAGGTGCTTCCTTGCTCGTTGACTGCATTTCTTGCGAGAAGGGATGGCTTTACCCTGTGCTTCAAGGATTATGTTTTGGAGGGTTGACCATTCCTCATGTGCTTCCTTTTCTGTGGAGGTACAGCCTCTAATTGCCTGACTGATCAGTTCTCTCATTTTTCAGGAGTCAGCCTTCTCAAAGTGAAGGACTTCCATTTTGCTGAGGGGTTTGCCTGCTCTTTGGTGAACCAAGAAGGTGACCAATTCATGGTCGCTGTCACCAAGCTTCCCCTCGATATACAGATTGCTCACCAGGTCCTCCCCTTTGGCCAGGACCAGATCCAGCAACGCCCCTCCCCTAGTCGGTCCATAGACATCCTGGGTTAGGTAGAGGCCATTGATGCATGTGAGAAAGCTACATGACCTGTCAGATTTGGCCGTGTGCTCATCCCAAGAGATGTCAGGGAAGTTGAAGTCCCCCATGATGATCAAGCATCAGGAGCATGCGGCTTTGACCAGTTCCCTAATGAATTCCCGATCTAGGTCTTCCTCTTGGTGGGGGGGGTCTATAGTAGGCTCCTACAAGTAAGTCACCCACACCATGTTCTCCTTGTATCTTGTCCCAGAGGGTCTCAAGATGCCCTTCCTGGTTTGGAAACTCAATTTGCAGGGAATTTGAGCTGATCTTTGATGTACAGAGCAACACCCCCACCCCTCTTCCCCACACGGTCTCTCCTATACAAGGTATAATCCTCTACTGCCATCAACCAATCATAGGTGGAGTTCCACCAGGTCTCCATAATTCCTACAAGGTCATAGTCATTATTACATATGGTGCATATGACTTTGTGCTGTTTGCTCATAGATGCTTGGGAGGAGAGTAAGTGTGTGCACCCAACATATGCAGAAGTGGGGCTTCGCTTGCAACAGCTTTGTAATAACTGAGATCATCATGTCCAACCTTGCATAACATAAGCAAGATTTCTCTGAATTAAGACTGATCTTTAAACAGTTTGGTATCCCTTTTTCACTTCCTTTCTGGTTGTTCCCCTATTCATTTTGGATGGGGCTTTCCACCCTCCTTCTCCTTCATTTTCTTTAGTTTGGAAGATTGAATCATTGGATTTATTTCTATTTTAATTAGCAAGGACCCGTCCCAGACACCTCAAAATAAAAGCCCTATTCAAGTCTCTTGCTGTTTTAAGGCAAACCCTTATCCTGTTTGCCTTACTCAGGAAGAATTCCCACTAAAGTCAAGGAAAGTCAGGTAGGATTGGCCCCTAACCAGCAATGAAACTGAATAGGGCTCCTCCTTGGAGTTATTACAGTATTAATGAATATATATACTATTCATCTCCTTGGCATTTTGGAAGAGGAATGAGGGATGTGTGAACTGCTCCAAGGCTGTGCCACGTGGTCTTTTGGCAGATTACTATGTTTGAACAGAATTGGCAGTTACCATTTGCTTTTCCAGAATTGTAAATGATATAAAAGGTTGGACAGGTATTTACTGTTGATTTACCAAATTAAATAAGTCAACTAATTAATAATCAAATTACATGCATTTGAAAGTAAGTCAGCTTCACTGCACCAGTTTCAGCCACACACTAGCTGCTTTCCTTTGAAGACATTAGCTATTACATGCCCAATTCTTTCTTTTAGAAATTGCAAACAAATAAGTAAGCAGCCCCTCTAAGCTCACAGCTCAAGCTCATAGTTAACATGACATTTTTAATGCATCTAAAAGCACCAGGCTCCAATCCCACCACTCTGATCATGATTTAGATCTCTCTCATTAGACTCACCACCCTACCTAACATGCTGTCACTAGCAAAGTGTTTGACAGTTTACATTACCTGCAGACATTAGCTTGTGTCAATCCAATTAAGAAAGATTAATTCCAGAACTGACAATGCATAAATATTTTTGAATTACACCTGGCCTTGTTGGCAGTACTTGCCCTGTGACTGCCTTTAAATGAGATAACATGCCTTCAGCCTTCTGGGCAGAAAGTGAAATTCAGAGGAAGGTAATAAAACAAAAGTAGTATGACCTAAGGACTCAGAGTATCATCCAGTTCTGTGCTGTTTCTTCTTCTTCTTCTTCTTTTTCACTTGTATAGCAAAGAAAGAAAAAGATACAAAAAAGATGTACTGACCACAGACATTGCTAAGGTATCAGAAATATCTGTATGTTAATGATTTTCTGACTGGCTCATGTTCATTTTGTGTACATGATCACTTTTGGAAGGCACTTGGATATGATGAGAAATATCATTTAAGAACCTAGATAGAAAAAAAATTACATGAATAAAGCTCTGAGTAACTCCCCAGCAACTACACTGCCGATGAGAGAAGATAAATGTCACAGCAGACAAAACTTGCCTTACATTCTTTCTGCTGGATTTATCTAATAATAATATCAATAGTAATAATACCTGCCTCTTACACAGTACACTATATCTCATCAGTACATGTCAAAGTTCTTTAAAAAAGGAAATCCTTCTTAAGACCCTTATTTTACAGAGAGGAAAACTGAGGCACAGAGAGATAGAATGACTTGATAGGATGGCCAAGAATGGATTTTTCTACATGTCTATGCAACTTCCTTCCAGACCACAACAAAATAAACCTGGCTCCTTCATTTCCACATGGTTATGGACCATGTAACACTTAGAGCAGTTTAAATGCAGTTTAAACCTGAAATAGATGATACAGTCTGTTAAACTAGTTTAAAGCCACCTGGAATGGTTCAAAAGTACACCCAAAAAATCAGGTAGTCTCCATGACTACCTGATTTCAGTTTACAGTACTTTCCATGAAATGATGCGCTGTGAACCAAGTGAATTATGCGTGGCCACTGAGTATTCCATGACACGGACCCCTTTTTTGTGAGATTACGTAACTGGGGATTTTCAATCCCCCTAAGAGAATACGAGGCTACATTATACAAGGTTTGATTAGAACAGTGGTTCTCGACCTCATTAGACTCAAGGTCCTACTCAGAAAATGCTTGTTTTGTGACTATGGAGAAATAATATAGCAATTTTTCTGTTACAAAGAATTCAGAACACAGCAGGTTATGTTTTTAGCACTATGAATTCCTATTTGAACCCTCTTAGTTTATATCTTGGGTAGATGTCTGCACACCTAGCAGTGCTTATTGCTTGTCACCCTTAAAAATATCTCACAGCACAGCACCCTCGTTGAGAATAATTGGATTAGAAGATATTTGCAAATATTCATCAGAAACAACTTAGAACTTCAAAAGAAAGGCTGTTCTATTTACTGGTCCGAAACCTCATCCTCTAGCAGGCTTTTGCAGTCACTATTTGGGAGTGAAGAAAGGAGTTAAAAACCTTAAGGAAAGCTGATTCTCTATAGAGTGTTCATATTCTCACCATGCTACTTCCCTTTCCTATTTCACAGTACAAATGTCATTCCCAAACCCATACTGCTACAAGAGAAAGGTTAGATATTGGGAAGATTGATCAGATGAAGGCAACTGCCTGCAAGAGGCATCAGATGATGGTTTACACTGCTTACAAAAAACCTGAGAATATTTACTTCGGTATTTATTAATAACAGAAAAGGAGATATACAGTCCACATGACTAAAATACACCTCCATTACTATAGTTAGAGGAGGATTTTTAGCAGAAAAAGCAATGAGATTCCTGTGCACAAGTTGGAAACTAAGTGTAGGGGAAGCAAACCCTAGTGGGAGAATTCTTTACCCTGCTCTCACTCTTCCCACAGAAATATCTAGTGCACAGGCTATGACTTGCCCTGGGCATCACAGCTCTGAACTGGAGCCTTTAGTGTTTCATCAACAAGCAGTTTCTTCAGCTGGTGCACTAAAAAGAAAACAATGGCAGGGAAGTGGATATAGATGTGTTTTAGATTAATTTTACAAGTTATAAAGCAAATGGAGGGAGACCACCTTTTACATCCTATCAAATCAAGGACTTAAATAATTTAAAATAAACTTCTTGTTCTTTCAGGAAGAGCTGGTAGATATAAGACACTGATATTAGACCAGGTCAGATTACAGAACTTTCCATGAAAAGGTATGAAAAACTTAGTTTTTGACAAGGCTTCAGTTTTTTGAAGAAACTGAACATTTTTTTAATATTTGAAAACCAAATGATTTTTTTAAATCTTTCACTAAAAACAATATTTCAGAAGAAACAGATATCATTTTTAGCAGGAAAGGCCATTTTCTGTAAAAATATATTCAGATAAATGCAATGTGCAAAACAGGTTTAGGATTGGATTTGATCATTGGGTGATTTGTCATGTTAAGAGTGGGGAACATAGATAAATCAAAGATCGTCTGTATTTAAATGACATTTTTTTATCTAAATCTATGAGTTTTTCAATGTTTTTTATTTTTACATTGCTTCTCTTCCCCAGCATGTCTGTTTCTAGTCTGTTTAATGGCTAGGTTGTGCATGTCTCCTACTGGAACCTTAGGAGACCATTCACGCTGGTGTTCCAAGCAGAGGAGACCAAGATGGCATCCTGCACAAAAGACCAATCAACTTATCAAAAGTGAAAACAAAACCTGTAATTTAAGGTGTTTATAAATCACTGGTTATGTATTTACACAGAAGTGCTGGCCCTCCCCAAACTCTCACTACATCTCAACATTTTCTGTCAAAAAATGTATTAATTAGGTATGCTTCAGAACCTGCAGGGTCTGTCTCTACTGAAGAAACATCTGTATCAAGGAGCCAAATTGCAATGCAGTTAAATTTTGTATTTCCAACCCAAGATTTGAACATCCCATGCTTCTGAAACCTGCTCCTTTCAATCCCTCTTCAGATTGCTCCACTGCACAGTCTGTTTTCTCATACAGAAAGCAACTGATCAAAAGAAAAGTGGCATGAGTGCGGTAGCAGAAAATTGTCAAAGCCTTTGGATTTAAGCCAGCTCACAGATCTTGAACTCCAAGCTGAAATATATCTTTGCCAGTGCAGCTCTCTGGTTCATTTAATAATTATTCTGGGCATGTTAAAGCTCTTTTAGTTGATGGTTTAGCAATTGTGCAGTACAGAGTGATTTTCTGAGGTCAGGACAATAAAAAATATATAAAATGTGTATTTTGGTAACTCCACTTGGTGAGATTATATAATACATGCTGTGGTAAGAAAAAATATAGTAAGTGCAAACCTCTGAGTCCAGCTCTCCTCACTGCCTGATGTATCACATTTAAAAAAAAAAATCAGGTTAGACACAGATTTCCTAAGTAACACGTTACCTAACCTGGGATGGACAGAAAGGTTTTACGATTAAAATGTCTTCTACGGTGAAGAATTGTTTTATAGGTCCTCTGTAACCATGCAGGATATAGAAGTCAATCACATTTGGCTTTTAAAAAGATATTGCTAAGGCATGTCATCTAAAAAAATACCACAAAGCAGCTATGTATTTGCTCTGTTCTTGTGAGCAGGTGGAGTATGATCTACAACTGCAATACCCTGCAGGCTCATAAGTACAGAGAAGACCAGGAAAGGTGAAGGACAGTGCAATTTTCATGCTTACTTTACACATACCGTTCATGATCATGTAGGCACCAAATGGCTCTAGCACTGCAGGAAAGCTCAGCAGACTAATCAGCAGAGTGTTCTGTAAAGTTCCTTGCGAGGACAAAATAATTACTTTGGTCAGCCTCAAGTTAAATTGATTATGTAAATACGCTGAACACTTTAAAAATAAAATCATTTTAAATGAATGCAAACATAAGAAAGGGTTAAAAGCAAGTAATGTAAAAGCACAGAAAAGGTTAACGTTAAAGACTGATGAAAAGGTTAAACAAAAGTCAACAAGGTCTATAATTAAAGTAGCAAAACAGTGGGAAAAATTAGCAGAATGGGCAAGGCTTGAAAAATAAGCAAGGAAAAAAAGATTAAAACAGCTAATATGGAAAAATTTGCCACCTTTTCTACTGTATTTTTTCTGTTTAGCTTGTCAGTTTTTCCAGCAAAGACTTGGGTTCTTTAAGGCTTCTAAAAACACACGGCATCGTAACTTTCAGACAGTAAAAATAAATAAATAAAAATATGTATAGAGAATCACATTGCAGCATGTGGCAGATGCCTGAGGCAGATGTTCAGGGATCAGAACAAAGAAGGCAGTGAAAGTATAATATATTATAACATACCTTGTATTTTGGTTTTTTGGTCACGGAGGGTTGTTTTGTTCTGACCTTCTTTGAAGGGGGAGTGAGAGTATAATCTGCATCACTCCTGAGCAACTTCCAACAGTTAGCAAGTCACAGACCTCCCTCTTAGATATTTAGATCCCTGTATGTTTTCCTGAGTCAATCCAATATGACCATGGGGAAATCTACATTCCCCAACAGAGTAGCCATGAATGACATCAAACAGCATATTTTACAGTAGTGCTTTGAAAGTAGCTATTTAAACACAGTTTAGGCCTTATCTTAAGGTTGGGTTTTTGTACAGGTTCTTTTTATTAAGTATCACAGAACCACACTGAATAACTATTTGGATTTTCATTTGCTTTTTAAACCTTTAACAAATATCACTCAGTGACAACATTTTTCCTCCTTTAACATTTTATACCAGCTTTCTACCATCTTCCAAGCACAGAAGATAGATGAAATTTTGTGAAGTCCACTCAAGGTCAGGTTGAAATGAACAGTCATTAGTTAAAGTTATAGTAATAGTTAAAGCTAGGGTTGAAGAGAAATTCTGCACCTTAAACTTGATGGTGTTACACTATTTCTTTTTCAAATTGCAGACATTTGCATGTTTTTAAAACGTGCCTGAGCAAGAACTGCATCTCAATAGCTGCATTAAAATACCACACTGTGGTTAAATATTATAAAAGACCTGGCTCAAAATGTAGAGAACAGAAAATTCAACTGACACTTCCTCTTTAACTCAAACTACTGGAGAAAGTAAAAGTCAGAGTTAAGGTTGGAAAGATGGTCTCAGCTCTGGAATCTGTATGAGAGTTAAAAGTATCACCAATTGATACTGTAGCTGACAATCTCTGGTCTACAACTGTAACTCTTAGGGATTGGGTAATATGTATTATCTGGGTGGGTCCTTGGCAGGGAGTTCCTTGCTATCAGAGGAACCTCAGTCTTGGGGTGCAAGTTCCCCTTGAAACAAGGAGCCAGGGACTAGCACAGCAAGCACTGAACCAGTCAGTGCAGCAGTTAAACAACTGAGAGTTTTAGAAGGGGGGAAAAAAATTAATGACTGAAATCTGTATCCTTCAAACTATTCCCATCAGTTCTCATACCACTTCATGGTGTTTGGATGGGAGACCTCCGTGGAAAAGCTAGAGGACTGCAAGCAGTGTTGTTAATGACAGGCAGTACAGCAGCAGCTTGGCCCAGGACCAGAAAGAAGAGAGAATGTTCAGCATGGGAAGGGGATTGGAGTGGCACTCAGGGAGGAAGCAGGGCTGATTTGTGGCGCTCCACCAAAAGAGGTTGGCTCCCACTGAGCACTCAGAGAGAAGTGCAGATCCCCACTGCACCTCAGAATGCTTTCCAGGAAGTGTGCTGAGTTAGAATAATTCCCCAGATCAAACAGAAGTTCACTGTTGGTTCCAGAGGGGAGGGGGATCTAGCTGCTGGCTGCAAACCTGCAGCTAGCTTCCCCTAACGGTGGCCCCTCCTTTCTACAACCTTCACTGTTCTCAGAATCGGAGGGAAGAAAGGGAGCACAGGAAGCTCATTCTAGGAGTTCCCCAGCCAGGGCTGCAGGTTGGGGTGGATGGATTGGAGCCCCACCCCAGAAAGGGGGCTCCAATTCACCTGCCCCACCCTCCAGTGGGGATTGAAAAATCCCCAGACCAAACTCCCTCCAATGCCCTTCCCTCCTCTCATTCTGAAAACAGCAACAGGCCAGGAAGCAGAGCAGATAGAAATTATTGAAGACGCTCTGTTTGAAACATCTTCATTTGAACACTCATGCAATGAGGGGTCAGATTTTTGAAGGATCGGGCCCTTTTAAAGCATTTTGCAGCCATGCACTTGTGTTTGGTCATGGCTGTAGAGTACTTTCAGCAGCCAGCTCAAGCAAACATTTTGACTGCTGTCTGCATCCTGATATAAGCTGTTCTGACCTACCTATTACAGCTGCGCACTCCCATAGAAGTATAAGTAAAGCAAATCATTAGAACTTGAACCCTAGCTCATCCATGGCAAAGTGACCATGATATAGTTCACCTATACCCTTATCAGAGCGTGTAGAAGTCACAGTTATATCAGAATAGTGTCTATGTCTCCTGAGAAGCAAATCCCCACTTCCCTTTGAAAAGGGTTGAATGTAAGTCTGCCCCTAATAACCTGCCAACTGGCCAATACCTGAACTGATGTCACAACATATTGCTAAGGATGATGCAAAGCCAAAGTGGCAGTGGCTTCAGTGGGTCCTGAACTGGACACTTACAGAGCATTGTATTCATCTTCCAGAAGAGAGGCACAGCTTGTGATCATACTACTTGTGTTCACAGAAAATTAAACAATATTTTTGTAAGGGTAAACATGTTGTCTCTAGCACCCTAAAAATTACAGTATATTCAGTTCTAGTATTCTTGACTATGATTTCCCTGCAGATGCAGTTGAAGAGAATATCCTTCGTTCCCTTTCTTAATGGTATAGTGGTTGTGTTTGCTGCCCGGGAATGACTGCATTTTAGTTTTTGGTGAAATTATTCTAAGCAGTTTATAAATACCTTTAGGAGGAAAAACACTGTAGCAGTTTATAAGTGTCCTTTGGGTGAAAAATGCCTTATGGAAGGAATATTTGTCAATTAACTAAACGTTTCTTTTGAATACAAATTTTTCAGAAAATTCGTTCCATTTATCCTTTTAAACGTACTTTAAAAGGCATGTTATAAATATGTTGGTAGTCATATCATTTTCCTGATAGATTTCAGTAGATTTTACAAGCATTTAAGATCTTTTGAATCTTTGGCTATCACTCATGAATACAATACAACACAAGAAGGGAGAAGAAAGCAGAGAAGCAGATAGGGCAGGGAGCACAGGAAATGGAGCAGAAAGAAGGGCATCTAATCAGTACAGGAAATAAACTGGAGTGGCATTCCAGCTCCCCTTTGGGCTCCCCAGTCCTGGCCTTCTCTTATAATCAATTTTTGGATTTCAGATAAAAAGTCCAAAACTACTGTGCTGGGCTGGCTGGCAGTGACTTAGCCCAGGGGTTTTGAAAGGGCAAAAGATGATTGGAGGACTTGGGATTCCCTTTCCTCACCAATCAGGCCCCAGAGACTCACCCTCCATGTCCCCTGATTGGCCCCTTGGGTCACCTGGAGGGGGATAAAAGGGGTGGCGCGGCTGACTCAGGACAGACCAGTGAGGGGCCACAAGGAAGGAGCTTCAAAGAGCTGAGCCAGCAGGGTGGGAGCAGTGCCCCAGAAGAGCCTGAAGGAGCAGGACCTGCAGGCAGCAGTGGGACCGTCAGCAGCGCGGCAAGCGGTCGGCAGGAGAGACTCCCCGCTGGGCTCCAGGATCCCCTGGGAGAGGCTACAGCCAGCAGGGGAGGCTCCCCCGCTCCAGCCAGGATCTGAGCAGCGACCTGAGAGGTTCCCAGCTCTGCTTCCAGCTCCTCCAATTGGAGGCCAGGCAGCTTGACGTGAGGCCGGGGCTTCTGGAAGGTCAAGACCCCGAGCAGCCTGCAGTAGTACCAGCACTGGGGGCTGTGTGGTAAAGCTTCATTATACTATGTGGCAGATCTGAGTTCAAGTCCCAGCTGGGGTGACTTGGGGTAAATGGGCTAACAAGAAAAAATTCTTCTTGCAGTGGAAAGGGGGCATTGTGCTTTCTCCCCCTCCAGGTACCTAGGCCCTACGTTTCCTTGTCATTTTGTGCCTTTTATATTTCACCAGCCAGTATTGTTTGTTCTTCTGTTTGTGTTTACATTTTGGTTAACCCTGTCTTTGTCAGCTGGATGAATATGTCTATGATTGTAAGTGTCTAGCCTTTGTTGAATCCTGCCCCTCGCGGCACATTAAAAGGTATATGGTTAAGTCCCCATTGGTGATCTGGCTCTGCTCTATAGGGGGAGGAGAGTCCCTACACCTCCCACAGCACTTGTGCACCTGCTTTGATCCCTTCAATTGGAGGGACCTCTTGGAGTACGGCCTGGGTTACACTACCATATCTGCCTGTTGTTTGACTGCTACATTGACTGGTTCAGCGTTTGCTGTACTAGTTTCCTAGCTCCTTTGTTCAGGGTGAACCTGCACAGACACAGATACTGCAGCACAGAAGATAGATCTGACCTCAAGACTGAGGTTGATTTGATGATGAGGACCTCTTTGCCAAGGACCCTCAAAAAGAAAATGTATTTATTGCCCAGCCCTAAGAGTTAGAGTTACAGCCTAAGGATTGTCAGCTGCAACATCAACAAGTAATTAATATTACAAAACCTAAAAATAATCTTAAAAGACAATCTGTGGCAAATCTTCACTTGGGAGTAAACTGGTATGGTTTTTCCACCTGAGAATCTGGTCCACTAATGCTAGGTTGAAACCTTTTATGTTGTACTTCATGAAGAGAGAGCTGAGCTATATCATTTAGATTGAAGGGTTATAATGGAAGCATTTTACAG
Source organism: Crocodylus porosus (assembly GCF_001723895.1). Taxonomy (NCBI): domain Eukaryota; kingdom Metazoa; phylum Chordata; order Crocodylia; family Crocodylidae; genus Crocodylus; species Crocodylus porosus. Next base: position 30,169,731 of record NW_017728951.1, on the reverse strand, counting down.
GTGTTCAGTTATAAAGGTGTAAGGTAATACTATGATAAAATCTGAAAACACTGTATTGATTGTATTTCAAAAATGTATATTTTAAAGTGGAGATGTGAATACCAGACAGTAGCTAAGTGCAACAATGCAATACATGTAAGCAGTTGAATTAATGGAATATGTTTTTAACAGTGAATTGGCCAACTCAGAATACGTCTGTTGGTCTCAACTTTCTCCTCAGGAATACCAGTGTAAATCAGCAATAACTGCAGTGAAGCCAAAGTAGCTAAATTCATGCAGAACTGACATACATGGGAGGACAAAGAAGCCTTCTGTATCAATATAATTTGATTAAGCTAATTGTTATGTAAACTGACATTACAGTATGTGTATTCTTAAAAATTAGAATACACAGATTCTTCCATTTCTAGCAGAATGCCTCTTACACAAATAAGGAACACCCTAGAAATAATCTTTAAAAAAGGCAATGTTTTATGTTTACAAGCCATACTGCATTCCCACTGTTATGTACATGTCACTAAGTTTTAGTCTTGTTTGTGTCTCAAAAGGTGTGAAAGATTACATTTCAAACAAATAACCCAACAGAGATTGATGTTCTTTCTGTGTTTTTAGCTTAATACAAAGAAATTAAAGCAAAGAACTGTTCCTCTGTACTTGTTTTAAATTCTTAAGCTATTCACACAATGTAATTGTATATTTACATTTTAATACTCTAATTTTCAAAAAGTTCTTAGTAAATCAGGCATTTTAAATAACTTTAGGACTTGTCCTGCACACTCTCAGACATTGCATTTTTCCCCATTGACATGAAAAGAGTTGCTCATTTCAATGTGCATGTTCAGAATTGGACCTTTTGGGCATGTCTACACATGCATTAAGTTTAGTACCTGTTAAGTACCTTAAGAACCTTAACAGGTACTAAACTTAATGCATGTGTAGACATGCCCAAAAGGTCCAATTCTGAACATGCAGATACTAAACAGGTACTAAACTTAATGCACTGTCACTTAATGCACGATCCTACTGCACAGTGCACAGAACTTAATGAATAATACTACTGAGCAGTAGCATCAGTGCACATTGTTTATGTGATGCTATTGTGCAGTAGACTTATTCTATTGTGCATTAGTGCATTAGCATGGCTTTTGCTGTGATGTGCTAATGTACAGTAGAATTAGTCTTCTTCTTTTTTAATGTCTTGTGTAGATGCACCCTTTGCATACAAAAATTGGTCCATCTAAGCACTGCTGAAAACAAACCGAAGAAGTGAATTTGGGTGAACTAACTTACAAATAATTTGAACAGATACATTTTGAATTCCCTAGTCAAAATGAGCTTAAGCTTTTGAGGCCTGATTCTTATTTACACTATGGATCCAATGCCCCTATCTGGTGGTATAAAAAGGACTTAATGTGGGTGGAAATGGAATGCATCAAGGTGATTTTGGCCCCCTGAGATGTAAATTCTATTTAGCCCTTTGAGACTAGCTGAAGAACCATGTGTCCATCATCACCATGGGGAAGATTTCAGGCAGCCTACAGAGAAGCAAGAGAAAAAAACAGGACCAGGCTTTCAAGCACAGAGAAAGCAAGGCTTACAAAGACTAAAACAGCTGTCTCTATGATTTTTAGATATGTGACTGGTCATTTCAGTAATCTCTTTGTCTAATTTATTTCAATGCCGCTAAGAAGGTATCTTCAAATATTGCATGGAACACTGCACATTTTCTCACATCAGCAAAACATAAAAGACATGAAGAAACATTGGCTAGTGACCTAGAATGTAAAGAGGGAGGCAAACTGAGGCTGAGAGGAGGAATACTCCTGTCCTTTACTGAACCCTTTTACCACTCCTTTTGCTTGCATGAGAACCACAGCTACTCTCAGTTATGCCTCTGATGGTACAGATGTGCTCAGCTGATGGCTACAAGCTTATTAATAATGAATATCAGAGAAACTGAGCTTGAACTCTAGAACCAGTCACATACTCACAAAGTTTCTCCTAAAACCAGGAAGCAAATAACAGATCAGCCTCTTGAGTGCAAAAATAGAGAATCCATCTCAACCACAGAGCTCCAGAGGCAGGGATGAACAGGAAACAAAGAGGAATAAAGACCCACAGAAGCAGAAACAATGATGGAAAAAGCTGAAAGGAATTTCTGTCTGCAGGAAGAAGGCAGCTAGGAATGAGGGAGGAGCTAGGAGGCAAGAGGGGAGATGTGCATCCAAAGGATAAACCTTAAGCACAAAGGGAAAACATCAAGACTGTTTAGGCCCTACAAAGAATAGGAAAGGCACTATAAACAGTAGGGTAACAGTTCACATATAGAGAACAGAGCAAGTTTAAATTAGTGCCAATGATACCGTGTTCTGATCTGTTCTGTGTAGAAGTGACACCAAACGCCCCCTTTCTCCCTGTAAGTGGGTATTAAGAGATTGATGCAGTCTTAGGATAAGGGATTTTATGTGAGTACATCCTACATGTCAACCAGAATGTAGCCCAGAGAGTGCAAAGCTATGGAGACTAACAAAGGAGGAGAGACTCATATCAATAATGGAGCCTGCTACCCTGGAAGCAGATTGCAGGTGTTTGATAGGCCTCTGGTTACAGACAGGAAGTGTAAAATAGTACTAGAAGTCTAGATTTTTTAAATTTTCCTTTAGGTGTATTTTTAATTTAAAATTATCACCCACACAACAGAAGTAGTTGTAATTTTGCTAATGTCTTAAAGTGACATAATTCAGAGTACAGTGATCCCCAACTTTGTGGAAAACCATTCTCAGACCAGTTCTTGAGGCAATGTGTCAAGATTTTATCAATTATATTCATACATTCAATTATATTTATAATATAAAATAAAAAAAATCATCAGTGCTCTCTCTTAAATGGGAGAGCAGCTGTGGGAAGACCTACTGACGGGAGAAGTTATCAGCACTTAACCAACCATCTCAGCTAACTGAAAAATGACATTGGCAACCCAGTTATTGTGATTTTCTGTGACCTTTAAAAACTAATTCTTAAATTTTGAAAACCTAGAAGGTCACCTGTTTTCCCACTGCTTTCACATTACCCATAAGAAAGGTAGATTAGAACTCAATGGATTTGTTTGAATACAGCCAAAATATTAACATGGATCTGCTCATTTTACTGGACCAAGGATCATTCACACTGCTATTACTTGATGGATACAAATGCTTAGTGATATATCTCAGAATCTTTTTAAATCTGAGACTAATGTGATTAGTTAGCTCACATTGCATAACTACAAATATACCATCTTTTATTTACAAACAATAAGGATGTCTTAAAGGCTATGCATAAAGATCCAGTAAACTGGAATACACCTTGGGCACATCAACACTTGCAAGCACATGCACTTGCAGCAGCTCAAATAGAAGCGGTCCAAATATGAGCCAGGGCTTTTTGCTTCAGTGCACGTGCTCAGCCATGCACTTTGTTGTGGAGCAAATTGTGCCACTTGGGGCAAAATAACCCTGCGTGGCTTCTCTTGAATCTTCAGCCAGGGGGAGCTAGAGCCCAGGGCCAGCACCTGTGCTGTCCCCAGCAGTATAAAAAGCCACCCTGGCAAGTAGCTCAGGGCTACTAGCTCTCAGGAGCTTCTGGGGCCCAGCCAACTGTGGACACTACCTCTTGTGCCAGCTGGACTGCTGAAGCAACCCAGAGAGTTCCCTGCACCCTGCAGCAGTCTGGCAGTGGAGGCTGCTGTCTGGCTGTGACCTGCTGTGTACCTTCCAGACCCGGATGGAGACTGCAGAGCCAGTAGAGGCATCTGCGCCTCTGGGCCAGGTGCCAGTGGACTGTGGTTGCAGGGTTGGCTTTTGCACAGCACTACTGCCACGCTTGTCCCCTGCCTGGCCATCTGGGCAGCTATCACCCAGAAGATGTTCCCAGTGTGGTGGCCTGCTTTGAACTGTCAAAGCATGTCCTTCTGGCCCCATTTGTCCAGGAGGTCAACCACAGCCAGATGGGTCCAAGGTGCCAGCTCTGAGC
>NW_017728951.1:30156091-30164801 GCF_001723895.1 Crocodylus porosus | reverse complement strand
GCAGGGGTGGGAGAGGCTCAGGAGGGCTGTCGGGGGAAGAAGCCTGCCGTGGCAGGGATTGGGTGACTGGCGGGGGCTGGCAGAGGGAGGGGCCAGGACCATCAGGGGTCCCCCCATGGTCCCCTCCCCTCTTCTCCAGCCCCCCCGACCCTTTACTCATCAGCACCAGGGCAAGGGGCCAACCATAGAGACGCTCTGGCAGCCAGAGCATCTCCATGGAGGACCCAGCCTCTAGTTGCCTCAGGGCACGTTCCGGGACCATGCCCTGCCCCGCTTTTTTAAACTTCAGTTTTTTTAGACCGCTGGATATCTCCCAAACTTGCAGCACAGGGAACATTTTTCACTCCCACACGTGCCTCTTGCCCCGCCTCAAAGGGGTTTGAGGCGGGGCAAGAGGCATGTGCGTGCTTATCTGGAGGCCCCCCTTATGTCTAAGAGCAGTCTCATTGTATGGGTCACTCATGAATAATATTAGATAGGATAGGTGGGCCTCAGAAATAGACATCAACAAACACGGGGACTACAGAAAAGAGATAACATGAAGGGCCTGAAGAGGGAAAAGGAGGTACTACACAACTGCCCTAATTTACTTATAGACAGAGACTTTGCTTGTAATGTGAATTAAGTTATGTTTTAAATGGTGCTGAATGAATAGAAGCACATCCTTGCTTAAAATAGAATAGAGCCTCATTTGTTAATTTTTAGTTTCACATTTAGTTTGATTATAAAGTGCTAGCTAACAAGTGAAAACACTTAGGAATGATACCCTATCCAGAAATGGAGAAATGAAAAAAAACTACTTTAATCACATGATTTACCCAGAAGGATGCATAAAATTAACATAAACAAACCCATTTAATCTTGACTCTCCATAAATGTTTAGTGTGAAAAAATGTGATAATTAATGTTTTTATACTCATATGCTTAAGGAGTCATTACAATCAGCCTTTGTTTGCTCCCGAGTTGGCAGCAAGGACCTACTGCATTTGAGAAGGGAATGTTTTAGGGTCATTTAACATTATATCACTCCTGGTGATCCAAGAGCTCCTATAATTCTGCCAAAGAGTATAGAGAGAGTTTCCCAGTCAAGTTTCATCCTGATTTTGATTATTGTTTATCTCCAGTCCATGTCTGAATAGTTGTAGTAAAATAGAGGAAGTTTTACTCCTGCATTTGAGGTCAGCTTGTAATGAACCATGGTTTCAATCGCATGAACAGCTGCTTCTTTTATAAGCAAAAAGGGTTCACTTACAGTTCAGGGTAACACAGTAATAATTTAAGGAACAAGGAAGCTTCTATTCATTTCTTTATTTTTTTATATGTTTTTGAAGCGTAGTGACATTTGAGTGCCTGTAGTGGACTTATCTGAGTTGAATGTAATATTGACACTATTATACTTTGCAAAAAAATAAATTAACGAAGAGAATTTTTAAAACAAATACAGTAGTCCTATCAATCATCATATAAAAGCCTTTTTCGTTGAAAGTTTCATTTCTGAAGTGAGAAAAACTGTTGTTTAACTTCTGTAATTAGATGTAAACAGAACACAATAAATCAGTAATCTCTAAAATGAGGACCAAAAACTTCTTGAAATGCTTTGATAAATTAAAGCAAGAAAGCAATACAACAATGTGAAAGTTAATAAAAATCAATAGGATCGAAAGTTCTTCTCAGTGTTAACAGAGGCTCTCAAGAGAAAAAGGTTTTAAGGTTTTGTCAATTTGGTCTGCAAATATAATTTTCTATGAATTGTAGAACAATACATTTAAAGTTGAGTATTCAGGCATATGAAAAATTAACGAGGAATTTTTATTTTATTTTCTTATGCTTATTCCTCCAACTTACATTTATTGCTATAATAGTAAATCAGATGGGTTTAAGAGATTAATTTAGCCACCTTTTGATATTTGTCAATTCTATACATTATTGCTCCCTATTTTTGCCAAGATCAATTCAGTGCTTTTTAAATTAATCAACGTTTGATTTTATTAGTGGGAAAGTCACTAAATTTGAAGACAGGACACTCAGGTTTAATATCTGGCAAATGATCCCAGAGCAAGTAATTTTAGGCCAGATTGTAAAACTTTTCCTCGTCACTTCAGTAATCTCACTGCATTAGCAAACATTTTGGGTACAGGTTCCTCATCTGTAATATGTGGGTGATACTTACCTACCTCTGTGTACTCATTCAGATACAGAGATATAAGACGGGTTGGGTAAGGAAACAATTTAGACCCTTCCGAGACATGTGAAGTACTGCACAGATCTGCCCTGTAGTACTCAGTTTGGAGAGTGGTGAAGCACTGGAATGGGTTACCCAGAGAGGTGGTAGAAACTCCATCCTTGGAAGTTTAATATCTGGCTAGACAAAGCCTTGGCTGGAATGATCTAGCTGCGGATGGTCCTGCTTTGAGTAGGGGATTGGACTAGATGATCTCCTGAGGTCCTTTCCAACCCTGGTTTTCTATGATTCTACTGAAGTAGGTACCCTATATTTGGCATATGCCCTTTCAATAATTGGTGAAAAGATGTCATGGTACCCCTGCTGCAAAAAAGGACAGCATCAAATTATTAGGGGTTTTCAGCTATAATTATTTTGACACTTTCATGAGTATAAGAAACATTTTCCTAATTCGTGCAGAGTGTTGCCAGTATCCTTCTCAAATATTACATTCTCATTTCAGACCCATTGACTGATTTGGATTAGACCACGGAGAACTGCCATCTTTCCATTCTAGTTGTGTTTTTATGCTGTGCTTAGGCAGCTGAGTGTCATGAACTCTCTGCCCTGCACACAAACATGAACACCATGTGCCACTGGAGGCTGGGGGACATGGCGACCACCCGCAGACAGCCATGGTGGTGTTGGCGGCAGGGGCGGGCTGAGTGGGAAGCTCCTGCAGGCAGCCAAGGTGGTGTTGGCAGGGGGGAGGTGACAAACGCCGACCGGTGGTCGGTGACCGCCTGCAGACACCGCCGGCAGCATTGCCAGTGGTGATCGGGGATCGCCCACAGATGCCACCAGCAGTGTCAGCCGTGAAGGGGGGTGGCAAATGGTGACTGCCTGTAGGTGCCACCAGCAGTGTCGGCAGTGCTTTTCGCAGGGGGTGCACCACCAATCTTAGGGGGTAGACGTGCAGACACATGCACCCCCTACACATCACCAGTGTGCACAAAATATAGCCATATGATGAAACTGTCTCATTGCTCATGATCATGAGCTGATGAGATTGAAATTGGAATGTTTCATCAATAACTCCTTTTCTGAAACTCATGTAATGTGCCAGTTCCTACTGCTCAAACCGCCAGCAACTGGCTACTTGGTATTAATATTAACTAATTCCAGGACTCTGCAACTTAAAATGCACCCTTGGATTATCTACATCATCCTTCTCTGTCTTCCCTAGGTCCCATCTCATCCACAAAGAAAGAAAAACACTGTTGGCCATTAACACAACATGTAATTTCAAGAGCAAATGGGAATCCTAAAGCACCACAAAATCATGAAATTCAAACAAAAGGAAGATAAAGGTTTTCAGGAACAAGACCACCATCGTCTTGCAGCAACAATCTTTATTCCATGCTACCACTAACAATTCCACATTTTCTGCATTACACTGCAATAAATACACCTTTATTCGAAGTGTAAAATCATTGACTTCTGCGGATTCATTCTTCATTTACAACAGTGAAAAGGAATAGACAAATTAGTTTCTTCTAATTAATTTTGTTATTGGCTCACATGGACACATCCTTCCAGTGCTATATTATTGATAAAACAAGAGCCTTGAATGACATTCATAGACCACTGTAAACAAGGCTTCACTCACTCTTAACTGCACACCTGCTCCATGGCAGACTGAACTATGTCCAGCCATTCATCTAACTGTATCCACTGACTTTGCATTTAATTCTATTTCATATTTATTTCATCTCTCCCTTTGTCAAATATTCAAAGTAGCCACCATCTCATACTAGTTTTGTTACCAACAACATCACAGTCTGCCAGGAGTTCAGTAGAGTTCAGTATTATTTTTGCTTGGCTGAGGCAAAAACCAATATGCATTTTATAGTGCCTTTGCATGAAAGAAAATATCCTCCCCTGACTGTTCTACTTTGACATACACATCTGCTGGGCAACTGCAACTCTGTCTTAATGAAAAAAATAGTGCATCTAATTCCGATATTTTACCTAACTAAGAGTGCAATCCTGCTTGGTCTAATAGCCTCAAACACCGAATTTAAGGAGGTGAGTGTTTTTGCAGTCTCCCAGAAAGTGCTCAGCTTTTCACAGGAGCAGGTTCCAAATGATTAACTTTCTCTCAGGAGTTCATCAGTGGCCATGGGAAGAGAGTATCCTTTCTGGTTCCCAAAACAGGTTAAAGGGAGGAGCCAACTGAAGACGGTAGGGGTTACAAAACCAGCGACTCTGCAGTGCCCTCTCCCACATCAGAAAACCTTTCAGAGTATTTGATAAGAAGAGTCAGGGGCCTGTTTGAAGTGTTGAGGATAGAGATGGGCTAATATTCCATACCACACTATTATGTGATTCAGAAAATAGGTGGTTGGCCAAACACCGCGTGTGTGTATGTGCGCACGTGCGTGCGTATATGTGTGCGCACACATGCGCACACACACACACACGCACACACATGCAGACGCACGCACACACACAGTCTTGTGAAGCTATTCATTTTTTTCATCCCTTCACATCACCAAGAAGTTAGAAAGATAAATTACATAGCTTCATTTCTGGGGACTGCCATTTCCAGGATCAGAATGTTGTTTAGTGTTGTGGTGCACTAGGAAACAATCTTGTTAAATTTCTTTCTCTGACACTAGCAATGAATAAAGCAATAGATATAGTCCACTCTTTCCTCATTCTACCTAGCCAGTTCCTTGGGGCTTAGTGTACCTTGACCAATGGATTTATTTGAAGAAGGAGATTCTGATCTCAGTCTCATTTTTCATTTCTGGATACATGACAAGCATATCAACTGCTATGAAAGAGGAAGGACAATTCTCTCCTTCCCTATTCTAAAAGGTCAGTACATTTCTGGAGTGTCTGCTTGTGGCCAATGGATTACTGCAGATTCTCTATTCATACCTTTTTCTACCTCCACATCATAAGGATGAACAACCTTATGGACACTGAAGATATATATTTCTTACTTTGCTTATTCTTGTCAAATACAGTCCAGTTTAATTCTATTCTTGGATATGGCCTCTCCCTTTTTCACTTTTCACTCTCAAAATGACTAGGAGATGGTGGGACTGGCAAAGTTTGTATTCACAGGGTGCGTCCAGACAAGCACAGCTGTGCGGTATGTGGCATTGCAAACACGTTTGCAGCACCACATACTACATATGCAGTGTTCTCCGCACTGCAAGGGCATGCTGCTTGAGCATGTGCTGCGCTGGGTTTTTTTCTACAGGTTTTTTTTGACCCCCGGGGAGACATCCAGACAAACACAGCCATGCGGTATGTGGTGCCACAAACACATCTGCAGTGCCACGTACTGCATAGTCGGGTGTTCTCTGCACTGCAAGGGCATGCTGCCCAAGCATGCACTGCTCCGGTTTTATTTCTGCTGGTTTGTTTGACCTCTGGATATCCAAGGGTCAAAAAAACCATGGAAAAAAGTAATGTAGCAGCACATGCTCAGGCAGCATGCACTGCTGAAAAGCAGAGCTGGGTCACCCAGAGCCATGCTGTGGCTGATGACCAGGCTTTGCCTGGCAGGATTGCCATGGCTGCAGCCCCAGGAGGCCCCCAGGACCCCAGGTAAGGTTGCTGGGGCCAGCACAGTGCTGGCCCTAGCCTCCCTACTACCCCCAGGGTAACTTGCCATGCGCCAAAGCGCACATGGCACAAGGGTTCCCCAGGGACAAGTAGCTGTGATGCAAGGTGTGCCACTGCTAGTTGTCCCCGGGGAACCAAATGTCCACATATATCTGGACATGCCCTGGATATCCAAGGGTCAAAAAAAGCATGTGGAAAAAAAACCCTGGGGAAATGCACACTTGGCCAGCACGTACTGCTGAAAAGCAGAGCCGGACCTCCCAGAGCTGTGCTGCGGCTGCCAGCCAGGGTCTGCACAGCAAAATTGCTGTGGCTGCAGCTCCAGGAAGCCTCCAGGACCCCAGGTAAGGCTACTCAGACCAGCCCAATGCTGGCCTCAGCCTTCCCTACCTCACCCAGGGCAACTTGCCACACACCAAAGTGCATGTGGCACAGGCATTCCCCGGGAACAAGTAGCAGCAGCACAAGGTGTGCCACTGCCACCTGGCCCCGGGGAAACAAATGTCCACTCACATCTGGATGTGCCCACAGTGACCATCTGTTCTGGTATGATACAGCAGACTAGGGCCCAATTCCAATTTTTCCTTATATTGGATTGACTTTAATGAACTTGCTCCTTACATCAGGATACTTTAGAAAATGAATACCTCTTCTTGCAGAACTGCATTCTGTCCTTTCATGTAAACTTCAGCTTCAAGCTGTTTCATTTAGTATTTGGTTGGGAATGCGTAACATTCATTGCACCAGGCTGTAAATTAAAGGACAATTTCTTGCCATCAGCTGCATACAAGCAAAAGCTCTCCAAGCTTGAATACCTGTTACCCCAGGAGCTCCAATCTCAGTGTTGGCAAGGAAGGAAATCCTAGCAAATTGCTCTTGCCTTTTCTTGGTAATAAGCTGTATTTTCATTTTGAATAAATGTTGTTATCCTAACTTCTCAGGGGAAAGCACTTATATGTCAGGAATTCAGCACCCGCCTCTCTCACCTTCTGCTAAAGCATCTGTTATTGGCTGGTTTATAAGTCCTGGTACCCATAACATAACTAAGGGTGGGTGACTGCAGCATTAGCCCCAGGTGCTGATGTACAGGGGGACACAAGAATAGCAGAAGCCACCATTACTAGGCCATCTACTGCCACTGCCAGCTCAACCTCCACCACTGCTCAGGGTGTAGAAAGTGCTTGTTACACCTATGTGTAGGAGGAGGGTGTCAAATTCAAATGAGTTGGTGGGCCAGATCCAGACCATGGGGCTTTTTGCTGCTGCTGCAATTTGGCAGCTGGTTTTCATGCCAAACAATAACAGAAAATGAGAAATTCCACAGCTGGCAAGGGAGGGACGATGGGGGAGGAGGAACTAGGCCAGCACAGTAGTTCTGGGAGCCCTGGTGAGAAACCCTTTGGAGCAGATCAGAAGGCAAGTCACCTGGCTAGAAAGAAGCTCTGTAGACTGTGTGACTCACCTGCACGGGCTGGGCATTTGATACCTGACCTAACCTGGGACATCGGTCTGCATGAGGCGCATTCCCAGTTTCTCTGTACACTGAGCAGAGATAACAATAGAGGGTTCTAGACAAAAGCATATTTGGGATATATAAGAAGTTTGTAATAATGGTAAAATTTGTGAAAATGAGCTAGTCTCTCATCATGCCAGTGTGGCATTTAAATGCATTCCTTCCTGCATGGCTGGAAGGTCCCTCTTGCTCCTTCAGGCAAGTTTGTTGTTAAAATACAGCTGTTCTCCCTGCCTTGCACTGATTTCAAGCCTCATGCTCTTACTTACTCAGTAAGGACAAAACAGTTTTATGAATTCCTTCAGTTAAGGCCAAAAGTTAAAGTTGAATTGTACCTTATGCAGTTTACCTTCTGCAGTGCCAAGATGCTCAGCAAGCAGGGGTGGATTAAGGTTCATTGGGGCCCTGGGCCTGAGCCCCTCCTCCACAGCCTGGGCCCCCCCAGACCTGCAGCCACAGATGACTCAGTGGGAACAGCATCCCAAGTGGGACGTGCTGCCCTGCAGGCCTGGGGGAGGAGCAGCAGGTCTGTGCTGGAACCAATATTAGGGGTGCTGAGCTGCTGCCTGCTGGGCGTGTGCAACACAGACCAAGCTCCAGGGGTGGCCCCTCACCCCGCCATGGCTCAGTCTGGCTGCACTGTGCAAGATCATAGCCAGTCTGGGCTAGGACATGGCTGCGCTGGGGTTGCCTCGCTGTCAGCAGGTCCCAGCCATGCACTACGCCTGGCTCTGCACCCTCCTGCCAGTGGCTCCAGATGCTCCCAGGGCTCTGGCGTGGTTACACCCTGCCTGATACCTGGCAGCCACAGCCTGCTGTGTTATGTATGCCTGGTACAGCCCAGCTGCCAGTTTCGTCCATGCCAAGGCCCCTGGGCCTCTGGTTCATGCATAAATCTACCTATGTCAGCAAGTATGAAGAACAAAAAGTAAAACTGTCCTCTGTGGCTTTTCTCACCCCATATCTCATCCCAAGGCACTCTACTATCAGGCTGCTATGCCATGAAAATTTGAGTAGTCTAAGGAAGGGTTATTATTTACATGAGCTGGCTAACTACATCGCTCTGCCAATGTCCATTACATGCGTTTCCCCTAGTCAAAAATGGCCTGACTTTATGGTTACCTTAGCAAGGTCTTCTCTCTCTCTCAGACATGGTCCTCTCTGACTGACCAGGGAGGGGAGAGGATGGCACAGGTACAACTATGGCAGCTCTGTGGGTAACTGTCCCAGGGAAGATCTTAGAAAAGTTTATTAAAGAAGCCATCGTTAATGGACTGGCCAATGCCAATATCCTGAGGGATAGCCAGCACGGGTTTGTTGCGGGTAGGTCTTGTTTGACCAATCTCATTTCCTTCTATAACCAGGTAACCTATCACCTGGACAAGGGAGAAGAG
>NW_017728951.1:30152561-30155043 GCF_001723895.1 Crocodylus porosus | reverse complement strand
TCTATGAAATTTATGAACTTATCTGTAAAGACTAGCTTCAGGTCTCTGTACCACTGGAACAGCATAAAGTAGTCTTAAAGTGATGCAAGATCAACTCTCAAAATTTTTCTCAGAGAATTATAATCCTTCCAACAGTTCCCAGGTCTGTATGTTTTCAAGCCAATGGCATTACAAAGATATGAAGGAAAGAAAAATCAGAGCCTTGATTGGGACCACTGGGATTTTACCAGTAATTTATTTGTTTTAATCAAATCCCAGAGGAGCTCTAAAGCTCTAAAGATAGTTTACCCCTTACTTATATCTTGCATTGTATTACAATCAGTAGTTAGGAAGACTTTTCTTGTATTTTAAACACTGTGTCCATTCACCAACACATTTTAGGTCTCTTTGGAGCTGCTAAGGGATGTTTGCAGTTTTTGCATGCAATTAATCCTAATTAGCCTTTTTCAAGGGTTTTATATGAACAAATAGTAATTGGAAAAAATACACAAAGTTTAGTTTTACAGGAAGCATAAAGGCAGGTAAAGAGACTATTAATGAGTAAAGATAAGTGAAAAGAATTACCGGGCCCAGTTTTTAATCTGGATTTTCACATTTAAAAGTTTTTAATTTGGTTTGGCTAAATAATCTATGGCAAAGTCCCTGGGTTTGTCCAAACTACACTTGAGATTCTGGTCTTTCTTGGCCCTGGCCAAGTTGGAATACCTTGAGAATAACTCTGGTTTAGTACTTTTGTTTCCAGTGACAGCTGAGAGCAAAATGTACAGAGACAGAAAACCAAAAACAACAGTAAGAAGTTAACTGCACTTTGCAAACCTCAAAAACAGTTTGATTTGACTCAAGCTTTGGGTGAAAGTTGAGATTAGTTATTTTCTCTGAACCCGTTCATCCAGCCCTCACGTTAATTCTTGAGGCTATCTTGAAAAAAAACCATTGGCTTAGAATGTATAATTTCAATATTTTGCAATGTAAAAAAAACACATTTTAAATGAAATACAGTAGTTAATCATTGCATTGTTGGGTTCTGAATTTGAGCTATTGTTTGTGATAAATTAATATATTTTCAAGCTTCTACTTACCAGAGAATGTGCTTTGTGCATGGGACATTTCAGAGTTATGGCATCACCTTTGGGTATTTATCTCTTCAGTGCTGATCTGAAACAGAAAAACTGTTTGTGAACTTGATTTTAGAAATCACAGGGATTCATTTTCCAAATTAAGAACAGAGTATGAATTGAATGCAACATCAAAACTGGCAATATTGAAAGCAGTGTGAATAAACTATACCTATATCCAAACAAGATCCAGGCCAAACTATTAGGCACTTCATATTCCCTGCCAGGCTGAGGTTATAACAACGTAAAAATGCCACAGTCAAAAAGAGAAAGGAAACAAAACCACAGCGTGGTGAAGTGACTGTTGATTGCAAACAAAATTAAATTAACCTATTTGCCCACCTGTACAGCCAGCTGACTAGTGAAGTTATTCACAATTACTCAGTACGGGGAATATAACGGATTGACTAAAGCATTCTTGATTATCTAACCATTGTATATTGTAACATGCCTGAAGACCTAGTGTTTTGGAAGTTTCTGAGCAAAACACACAAGGGAAAATGTTCAGAGGAAAGAGGCAGTTAGGTTCCCAAGACTTAGTGGAAATCAAGCCCAGAGACACTTGGCTTGCTTCCATAACCTGAAAACAGGGAGCAACACACAGATTATTTCAGTAAACTTGATTCGTAACCTGCATCTCTGAGTTAAGTTACCAATAACTCTTACTACAACACCCCAGATTTCTGAAGTGCGTTTCCACAAATACTAACCAATTAGTACTAAATCAATTGCTGAGCAATAAGACTTTCGTAGAACAACAGAATCAATAAATCTATATAGTTTTATCCAAAGGTCCCTTGGGCAGGGGGCTGGACCCAATGACCGCGTTAGGTCCCTTCTAGCCCTAATATCTATGAAATATATGAAACAGCAGTATTTTGCTATTACAAACATCTCAGTGAAACAAGTCATTAGCTCAAATCATCAAAGTAGAACAGACAATAAAATGACTCATCACTCATTTCTCTTTGTCAACTGGTAAATATATAATCTTGCTGCACAGTCTTTAGTTTTCCTTTTTTTGTTACCATTTACTTTTCATGTTAGTAGTGAATAGTTTTGACATTCCTTTGACAACCTGTCCCCATTGAGAGAGCCCAGAAGTGACTGTTGCGTATCTTGAGGACACAATTTAAAAGTAGGACAGGAAGGATCCTTTGGAGAAAGTGAGCAACACTGAAATATTAAGACATGAAGACTACAGGCAGCTATAAAATGCAAGATGAGAGGAAAAGAAGTGATGCAGCAGACGGACTGTAAATGAAGTGACACACTCATACAACTTAACGGTGTATGTTAACATGTAGACCCCCCCCTTAACAGTGGGGGTCTACTGCAGACCTCCCAACCAGGGGGAAAAGCTTGAC
>NW_017728951.1:30108785-30152550 GCF_001723895.1 Crocodylus porosus | reverse complement strand
TACCCTGGGGGTGTTTAAGAGGAGGTTAGATGAACACCTTGCTGGGGTCGTTTGACCCCAGTACTCTTTCCTGCCATGGCAGTGGGTCGGACTAGATGATCTACTCAGGTCCCTTCCTACCCTAGAAACTATGAAACTATGAAACTGCATGCAGTGTGGACAGCATGCTGGGTTGTGCCCCTCACTGCTGCCCCCACCTGTCCCCACCTGCAGGAGAAGTGTGGCCAGGGCAGTGGGGAGCTCAGAGCAGCAGACAGCTTTCTGCACCCCGCTCTGTGCCGTGCTGCACCAGGCTCCATGCGCTGCTCTGCAGCAGGGAGTGCAGCACAGCAGGAAGCATCGCCGGCATCTGCTGCCTCCCCGGAGTCTGGGGCTGAGAGGCTGCTGGGGCTGGGGCTGGGGCCGGGGCAACAGTAGCTGTTTGCAGCCTTCTAGCTGAGGCTCGCCCAGTCCTGGGTAGCTGCTGATAGCCATGGAGCCTGGGCTGGGGGGCAGGGGCATGAGCAGGGCTGGGGGCTGTTGTGGGGGGACCTGCACAAAACAAATACACAAGACCACAGGGAGTTTCAGAAGTTAAAAAAACATTACCTACCCCTGCTCTATAGAGTCATTTAGATTAAAAATTGCCTATTTATTTACAAATGGCAGAAGCTTTCTGTACAAGAACCAGTGGGGACAAAGATAATGAAATGGGTACAAAGGTCCTGAATTTCTCCAAAGGAGAGGGCATGTGAGGATATGTAGTATATTTTCTTTCTCACCTGCTTGAACACTATGGACACATCCTCACATGCAGGGGTGTGCTCTTGCAGCAGCAAAAATAGTATCAGCACAAATGTACGCCACTACTTTCTGCTGCCGTGCTCACCCCGTATACATGCTTTGGTGTGGGACAAACTGCCCTTTCCTCTCTCCTCCTGGCTCCCAGTGTCCAGTGTGTTGGAGAAGCTGAAGCACAACTAAAGGACTGGAGGCGCCCTGGACAGCAACCACAGCATCTCCCTCTGCCTCTTTGTCTTCTGGCACATGCTCCTGTCACATGTTTTAAACTGCTTATTTTCTCGCCATTTTTTTTTAGCTACCAGAATTTCCTGGTAGCAAATTTTGTCCCTGTGTGTCATGTTTTAATGTTCCAAGCATGTGGTTTGTGGCATGACAAAGAGGTTTGCAGTGCCATAAATTGCACGTGCCTGCATGTCTGGATGTGCTTCATGTGTTGGTACCCTAGTGGTACCCAATCTATGTTAAATCAAGGTCATGGCAACTCCAGGCTGAAACTTCTGTACTAGCTAATGAAAATCGCTGTGGTTCAGATCCTGTCCTCCTTTACTTGTGCTGAACAGTACCACTGAGCTAGGGTACAGCCTCATGGGAAGGAGGCACCAAGGCCCCCAACTGTCATAATAATCAGCTTTGTTTATTAGGATGGGAACCAACACAAGCCTTCAATGGGCTGTTACACCAGAATAAATATTCCCCACTGAATGAAAAGGTGCTTCATCTGGGGCAAATCTCCATCACACCAAAATGACTGCAGCATATTCTTTCCTTGTAAAATTGAATGCGTCTAAAGACAACTGAAATCAGACAGGAATGAAAGGGTTTATGAAATAATTCCAGAAGACTCGTAGGATGTCACCTAATGAAGGACCAGTTTATAAACTGAGAAATGATGAGACTTACAAAAACCAGGAATCTTAGTAAGATCCATGATAATATAAAGCAGGCTATTCTTTCATTTGTGTTCTCAGTAATCCTAAAACAATTGCTCCAAGACTGTGCAGAGCCCACTCAGCACTAAGACTTATGTTTATAAAATCAGAGTCTCCTTGATATAACAGCAATTTTCAATTATCTTTTGTTTAGTCATTTCTTTAAGATATGACCAGCATAGGGGAAACATATTAGTTTCACTGATACTTTACTTTCCAACCCCTACATCCGAATGAAGCCAATGGGTTTTATTTAGAAGATGACTATTCCTTTGAGGCTCTCTCTCGGTTACAACAAAACATGATAACTTTCACTACTGCTTCAGTGACCGGTCACGCTACTTTATTCTACATTATTTACTGGGTTACAATGATCATATCCTTCTTTTGAACCTTGGAAAATTCCAGACTGTTAAAATACTTACAGTAAAAGCATCCGTTTATTCTTTCTACTCGAGTAAAACTGTGCGCTCTATCAAGAATGAAAATCTGGTTCACTGAGGCTGACCGAGGCTCACTTGACATAGGAATGAACCCACTGAGCATGGAAGGTAAAGACAAAGGGTGTTAAAATAGGAGTGAAATGTTGCAAGGAGCATTTCCCCTTAATGAATTACTGGGAGATTTGTAGCAGGCCAGCCGGGGTAAGTCTTTCAGCATGTGTATCCAGAAGTGTCATGGACTTGCTGCACTCTATCGCTGCTGCCCTTTCCATGAACTGGGCAGTTTCCTTTCACCAGTTTATTTTCACTTCTATTCTGGCAGCTGTCTACAGCAGTAGACAGCTATCTTAAATAATTTGCTACTTGTTGGAGAATTCATGCCAGTGAAAAGAAGAGGAAAACAGCCATTCTTAGTATACCATGTCATAAGAAATGAAAAAGAAAATTCAGTGAGGATAGGAGAGATTTTCTATATATTTTACTCACTCCCCAGGCAAGTCAAGTATCATTTCAGAGCTGTTCTAACATGTACAGGTACCTCATTTTCTACCAGCTAACTATGCCCAAATGTGTTAGGTTTTTCTTTGCTGCGACTCCTGAGTCCTCCTAGGGCAGTATGTTTCTTTGCAGAAATAAGTTCCATCTGTGATGCGCATTTTTTTTATGATCCAACTGCTTCTTGCAATAGTGAGTCATACTATGATTCACTGGCATTTATTCTTACATTCAGCAGTCATACGTGAAATATGGGACCTACTAGAACAGAAAAATACAACAAAAATGGAAAAAGAAAAGGAACATTTAAAGGAGATTTTTTTGCAACATTATACATTTGAATGCCTTCATTTTAACATCAAGCACTGTATAATGGATCAGACAGTCTGTAACATGGACTGGGAGGACAGATGCAATGTCAAGGTCAGGTGTTACCGGTCAGCCTAGTCATAGCATTGTTCCAGTAATAGAGGGAGAAAGGTAAATGTTTCTGTTTTCTTTATTGGCTAAAGTTAGTGAAGCCAAATGCCAAACTGTTGGCCCATTGATGACTTTCTTAAGGTGTTCAAAAGAAGAGTAGAAATTTACCAAACTAGAGTGAAAGCAGAGCAAAGGAATGAAAGTAAAACTGAGTTCATGTGCTGTACATACAAGGGAACAACTGGTATTCCAAGTACTGGTTGTTACAAATGATTTGATGAAAGACTGGTAGCTGAGTAACTTAAACATGCCTGTGGACTTTAATACAAATTCTGTGAAGTCAGAAGTTCATTGCAACAGGTGAAAAATCAGCAAGTCTCTCTCAACCTCATTTCCTATCATTTGAATGCATTTGCTTACACAAGCTGTGCATACTGTAGTCCCACAATAAAATAAACACATGGCAATAATTCACTAACTGAAACAGTTAGTCTTCCCAGATTCAGAGTCTGCATTCAAACTAACTGTGCTACAGCTGCACAGCTAACATTCACTGCTTAAAGTGCACACACACTGCATATGCGAGACACATAGTATTTCTGTTCCACTACCTCTTAATGGAATTGACTAATAGTTTGAAATGAAAGGGGAAAAATCATTAGAACCAACATTAGAAAACAAAATACTGTCTTTTTGGCATAAAGTTTATGCAACTGCTACTGACATTGTCCAGACTAGATGACTACAACACTGAGCCTGAGGTTTTCCAAACAGACCATTCAAATATATAATATTTAAATAAGGAGTCTGGAAGGGAAGCAAATGTGGGCCACAAATGTGGAGATTAATATGGGAGTTGTATGTAGCAAAATAATGTGCTACCATATATTAATGCTGCAGTCTGAGACATTTTTTCAAATATGTCTATGTTTCATTTTAGCATTCCTAAGAGCATGGAAACAACTATGCCAAAATAAAAGTTGGGTAGATTCACCACTTGACCATGCATCAGTTGATCCTTTGCAACTCTAAGTGTTGTATGCACCCAGTCTACCCTAAAGTGAAAACTAACTTGCTGTAATTTACCCCATTGCTTTCAGCCAAGTTATTGCAGTTTAGTTTCCATAAAGGAAACAGCGTTTTCCCCTTCTTAAAAAAAATCAGCCTGTTTCATCTGTCCTTATCTTTTCCATCTCTTAGGTGAAGTACAGACAGTCAAAAAGCCTGAGGCTGAAATGATTCAATCATAACAGGTTAATCTAAGCTGTATAGATTTAACCAATACACAAGTGAACAGACATTCATTTTTTATTCCAGAAATGCAGCCACATGCTGGCAGTGAACCAGGACTGGAGGGTGCTAGACCATGCTTTAGCTAAGCTGGGAGGCAGGCAACTTGGGCCAAGGCTAGCCCGCCCGCCCTGTGAGGGGGGAGGTTACAGGGGAGGTGCAAAACAGTTATCTTGAATCTGGAAAGGATTTGGGACAGAAATTCAAAAAAATAATTTAACCAAAATCACTTGTGTCTGATAACCTGATCCATCCAAGTTTGTCATAAACCTATTTTGGCAATTTTGAATGTAATTTCTGTGTACTGAACTTCTCTTGTGTTACAGATATGAAATGATTTACAATCACTTATACTGGTTTATGTGTAATTTCTGTCCCTAGCCTTAAGGTTTACATTTAAACTTTTAGAGACTATAGCATTGATCCAAGAAATAGTGGTATGTGTGCACCTGATGATAGGAAGCATGTGTATTAAAACAGACTAAAACCAGAACCTCAAACACAACACCCTGATTGAGCAAAGCATATAAGCACGTACTTAAACTATAAGCATGTGAATTATCTAATTAAATTTGCCTACCACTCCACCAACAGCTTTGATTTTAGGTCAAAATCAAAAGAACAAAGGGACTGGTTTCAGTTAGGCTGTAGACAAAATTAAATGAGAACAGGAATTTTCATGAGGTTTCAATCACACAGGATGGGAATCTTATGAGAATCTTAGGAGAATGATCTTGGAATATTTCTCCTATTTCTTTCCAATATCTTACAACACACAGGTGTTATTTAATCTGAACCTTTGGCTTGAACCTTTGTTCGTGTCTATAGATTAAGGCCAAAACAATTTGTGCAAGTGTACACCTCCTCCTCTGTCTAAAGCTGATCAAGAGTTGGAACTTTAAGTTTCCATTTCAAGCAACAGGGTTTTGGGGGTGTTTTTTTTAATATCTTGCGGAAAAGACATGAAAAAAGTTTCCACTCAATTTTTCTAGAACAGAGCAGCCCAGCACCCTCAGCAACCTCCTCATACTGTCCCAATTCTCTAAGTTATCCTGGAAATCCTCAGATGCCGAGAGAAGTCGGAGGAGTCCTCTGGAGCCCGTGCTGGTAGGTACAAGTCTGGAAATTCTGAGAATTTTGGCTCAGCTCAACAGCCTGGAGTAGGACTCCCAGACCCCCAGGGGTTTAGATGCTCAGGGAACCCTGGAAGACAAGAGTTCAGAAGCTCTGATGTCCCAATTCCAAGGCAAATTTCAGGACCCCAGTAAAGGTATTTTAAATACAATTTTGTAAAAATGAGTTACTGGTTTTGGAATGCATCCTGGACATTAAAACTCTTGAGTCATATATTGCAGGGGTATCAAATTTCTGGGTGGGGGGCAGGGCCACACACAGCACAGGCCACAGACTGCACACCAAGCCACACACTGCGGGTTGCACGTCCTGGGGGCAGTCCTCCTGGGATCCCCACTACAGCACAGGCAGCCCAGCCCCTCTCCCAGCTGCATGCACAGCACAGGCATCTTGACATCTCTACCCCCTGCCTGTGCGCTGAGCATGGGCAGTCTGAACCCCTGCCCAGACCCTCTCCCACTGCACCATCCACCCTCAGGGACAAGAGGCAGGAAGCTGAATTTAGAGGAAGGTGTGGGAGCCATTGCATTACCGCAGGAGCAATGGAGGGAGTGGGAGACATGTGAGTGCCCACAGGACATATTAATGCCTTGTGGACCGCATGTGGCCCACAGGCTGCCAAATGGATAGCCCTGATGCCCTGCAGGCATAGCAGCAAATGCAAATATGCCTGTGTTCTTTAGCCAATAGTTTTATTAGAATAAGATTATAATTTCACTCAAGGATGAAGCCAACCACCCATATCCTGCAAACCAGGAAATGTGCTAGTAAGGCTGCTTCCTCTGCACCTATGCTTGAGTTGTTTGGGTGCTTGAGAGCATCCACAGAGGACACTGTAAAGCAAAGCATGCTTGGGAGCATCCTAGCAAGCATACATGGTACAGGTACGTCTTCAGAATCCAGCCTAGGAGCTGGTACAGGGAAGGGAATGCACCTGCCTGCTGGTATTTTCATGCCTGGCTGAGCCCAGCACCTGTGCAGCACAGCTGGAGCAGGACAGGAACTCCCCTTGCTCCTGGAATTGTGCAAACAGCAGGGATACTAGCACCAGCAGGCTGGGGAGGGAGGAATGTGACAGGAGAGGAATAGAGGAGAGGGGTGAGGATGGGAAGGGAGGGGAGTATGGAGGGGAAGACTTACCATTTTCACAATTTAAAGTCTCCAGCTGCTTCTCTCAGGGCAGAGTCCACCCAGCCCAGTGAGGAGGGGAGGGAGGAGGCTGGGAGCAAGGAGTGCAGCCATTCTTGCAGTGCCAGTCGCTATAACTGCACCCCCACCCCTTATAAAATCCTGGATATGATTCTGGAGACAGAAAAGTCTGTGACCATTAAAAATGCTCCCCCTCCAGATTTTGGAACAAAACCTAAGAACCCTGCATCTGACCAGTCCCTTGCTATCAGCAAATATCTGTGAAACACAGTGGCAATATGTATGTTTCATTGTCCTCTAGTGACTGATCCACAGGGGATGACAACTCACCAGTGCCAGCAATTACTCCACAACCTTGAGTGGCAGAAGTCTGTATGTGGATCAACTCTATTGAGGAAGCCTAGTGACAGCATCCTGTGGGATGAAATTATTTGTGTTTCCTTTTTTAAAAATATAGAAATAAGGTAAAAAATCATTCAAAGTGCTCTGAAAAATAAGCTAAAGGGGCAGAATTCAGATTTCACAGGAAATCTTGATTCTGGCATTTGCTAACTTTTGAGTGTTTGACTTAATGTTCTTTCATTTTTTGGATGCAACCCAGTTTAAGAATATTACAGACACCAAAACGTTCAGAATGAAGACAGGGTTCTCAGGCAATGCAACTGAAGTATTATCATACAGTTCAGACCATGGGAATATTGCATATCCTCTTATGTTTAAAACATGAAGTGGTAATTCCAAACCTCCAAATCCAAAAGCAGTATTTCCAAATGAAATACATATCAAACCATAGCATGTGATAGCAGTACTTTTCTGTCCTCCCACATTGTAGTTAAAACATCCAGTAAAGGGTTGGCCAATCATTTTTTGATTTCTTTCCCATCATGTTTTCCCTCTTCTGACGGTCCCCGAGCTACTGCCATTGACAGCAAGGCAGAGATAAAGCCAAAAACCTAAGAGTTGTTACATGGTTTATATACTTAGAAAAACAAGTTTTCATTGTAATCTGAGCAAGGCTGGGTAACTCCATTCCAAGAATTAGGAACTCAAACTTTGTGTTTTTCATTTTTTGAATAGAGCCAAATCTTTCAAAGATGTTGTACGGTCTAGTGATGGTGAAAGGATTGAAAGCCTTAGGTTCCAGGACCTCAACAGGATTGAGAGCCCTTGGATACAGGGTTCCAGTCCAAATTCACAGCTTTAACTAACAGATTGGCTTAGGCCAACTCATTTGACCTTCCTAAAAGGAGAAAATCTACACTTTTCTGTGATGAACAGAAAAGCTGGATCCCTGATCTTCAGAAAGAAAATGGACAGGAGCCAAGGAACTTGTGTAAGAAGCAGGTAAACGGGAAAAATGAAAGTGGTCAGACATTAGGTGATGAAATGGGTGGAACAATGAAGCTGGGAGGTAGGAAGCAACACTGTGTCTCAACTGGGAGAGGTTGTAAGAAAAAAAGACCATAGAGGATTTCTTTCCAAGTAAAGATCACAGGTGAAAGAACATCTAAAGGTTTGGGGTTTGCTCAGGAAGAGCCTGCCAACAGTCAGATTCTTTTCCAGCTCCTGATGCCATCCTTCTCTACACCCACCTCTACTTGCCCTCCTCCAGTTATAACAGGGCAGGCAATCCTGGGGAGGAAAGAACCTGGGAGCAGAGAGAGATGATTATAATTCAGGGATGGGCAAAATGGTGGATCCAGCCAGCAGCCAGACTATTTCCCAACAGCCCCTGCCCATGTCTGTGCAAATGGTTTCCATGGAGACCCCAGGAGGGGTGGGGTTGTGACAGTGCAGGCCCAGGCTTTCCATGGAGACTTGCCAACCACGTGCTGGCAGGGCACACCGCTGGGTGGGGAGCTGCTCCAGAGTTGGGGCTGGGATTTTGCAGCCATGACAGCACGGTCTGGAGCCAGGGCAGAGTTGCAATCCACTGCCCGCACAACCCAGCGGGGCTGAGGCGTGATTCGCTGCCTGCATGCCCCTGCCCAGGGCGTGTGGGCAGCAGATCACAGACTTGTCCTGGCTCTGCACCACGCTGTCCCTCCTGCAAAATGCTGGCCCCACCCCAGAGCAGCTCCCCACCCTGCCAGTACTGCTTGGGCTGGTCTCCATGGCAACCCCAGCCCTGCACTATCTCCCCCAGTCTCCATGGAAAATGGAGGCAGAAACACAGGCAGCAGCTGCTGGGAAATGGAGTCCCGCTGCCATCTGGATCCACCGTTTTGCCCACCCCAAACTGTAATCATCTCTCTTTGCTCCTGGCTTCTTTCCTCCCCCAGATTTGTCCCCTTTTCCTACATCTTCAAAACCCAACCCTTACTTTAATAATATTTACAATGCTGTGTGTACATTCAGTCTCAAAAAAGGCCATACTTTGCAATATTCTGTTAAAATACTCAACTTCCAGGAAAGCCAATTCAAGTTAATGATATTCAGCACAGCACAGACTGTATTCAAGACCTCGGAGAGTCAGGTCCTAAATCTGTACATTGTCTGCAAGTCTAAACATATGCCTCTGTCCAGCAAGTAACCATCCTGGGGGTCTATTATACTGTCCATAAAAAGAGCAAAATCATCCACTGGGGAACTTCGCTGGTGGATGCCTAACACAGGTGTGCTTATGCCACGTTCCTTCAGAGCCCTCTGTGCAGGAAACAAGAGTGGTCTTATGGGCAAGGTGGGGAGGTGCAAGAGCACTGTATATTCCAGGTATCCTGGACCACAGATCAGCCCATAGGCAACTGAGCAAGACTGCTACAATTTATATCAGAACCAAACCAGCCCCAAATTAAAGAGGTACAGAGTCAGCATACAACCTTTGTTGTACTCCCACCCCTCCTCAGACTGTGTTTTTTATACCCCTGGCTCAGCAAGTAAAGAATAAGATATTCCTTAAGATGCAGGGACTGTAAGACAGGTAAGGCCCCTACATTACAGAGTAGCTGAAGTGGCACCATGATTTTTAAATATTATTGTTTAGCAATGCCACCTCACGAGGAGAATGTGGGAAGTTGCTAGCAAAAATGCCTGAATCTGGACGAAGGAAAAACCATACATCTTCTGTGAGTATATAACACCTAGGCAGTAATAGCCACAGATACAAATTATGGTATCAACTGTATGATAGAGGGCACATCTACATGTGCATGTTAATGCCCTTGAATAAACTCTGGAGCTATAAATAAACTCTTGTGTCACACGTAACACACTGAACCAAGCCAAAGCAGTCCCAGCTGGCAGGGGGCCTGGGGGTAGGGGTGGTCAGCCTGCCAGCCTGGACCTGCTCCCCCCAGCTCAACGTGCTGTGGAGGGGCTGGCTGGGCACAAGGGAGCTTCAGTCCGGGGCTAGCTAGCAGACAGCCCTTGCACTGAAGCACCCTCATGCCCCAGCCAGCTGGGACAGCATCTACATATGTGCTGCTGCAGAGTTTGTTACTTGTATTTACAAGTATTATCCTGCTGTGGAGTATATTAATTTACTCCAGCCTAATAAGGGCACACAAGTAGACACACAACATTTACTGCACAGCTAAATTAGGCTACTATGCAGTAAACATCTCATGTAGACATGCACAGAGAAGCAGGTAAAGCTGGTATTATTTTAAGAGCTCTAATATCTGCATTTGATAGCCAGAACTCACAAAAAATGCAAGAAGGTCAGACACACGTAATGCAGTGTGGACTGAACAAGAAGTCAATGACAGTAGGAAAATGTGAACCAGTAAGAGCCTGAGAGGCATACGTCTCCAGACTGTAGCAAGGAATTAAAGAAAAGGAAGAGATTTCCTTGAACTGACATTACAAAGCCAAAATAAATTGAGAACATGGTGCTACATGAAAAGAGCTTTCCAAGCTTATGACTGAAACATAACATTGAAAAGGGAGAACACTAAAGCAATTGACCCAGAGGAGCAGCTGAGAAGACTAGCAGAGGTTACTGAAAACATTAAAAAGCAAACACAAGCTAAACTTGACTTCAAAGAATTTGTACAAAAATCCCATTGCTACATGTTCTTTTTTTTTTCTGAAGGCAATAATATTCTTTTCAATACATTTTGACCAACTCTAGCAAAACATATTCAAAAATCAAGAGATGCTTACTCATGATAGCTTCATAAAGGAATCACCATATGGCTTTCCATGGACTGTACAATAAGAGAAGAACACACATTGTAATACTGATTTAAATAAAGCATCTTTCATATGGATCTAAGTACTGGTAAAACCTTTGAAACAAAATTCAAGTAAAAAGCCAGGTAAGTTTGAGGTTTCTAGATGCTGGCACTGAAGTGACAAGTAGATATGATGCATTTATGAATAATATTCATATCTTACATTATATAGAAAGATTGTTGTTAAAATTTTTAAAACAAACTGTTGCTTTCATATTTGATGGATGGGTAAAAGCTTATTTTTCTCCCACTGGACCTGCTGCAGAGAAACAGTCTGAAAATGTATGTTATACCTGCAACTAGTTTCAAGAAAGAATATTAATAAAATCTATTTATTGCTAATTTAGCTAATCTAAATTAAGTTTATAAGTTGCCTATCATCTTAGTATCTAAAAGCAGATTTGCAGGTAATCATCTACAGTAACTCCTACTCAAAAAAATAACCATTTTAATAAAGCTGGATGTTGTGGATGTCTGCCTTCAAGAGTTCTTGCACCTTGTCCCTTTCATAAATCGAAATTAAGCTTTCTAAGCTTTTACTTTAGAGCAGTGGTTTTCAGCCTGTGGTTCTTGGATAATTATGGGTCTACAGACTATGTCTAAGGCAGAGGTTCCCAACCACCAGACCGCAGCTTGGTACCAGGCCGCGAAGTGTTGGCTACCAGGTCGGGCACAAGCCCCCATGCGTACCCCTGTCTGTCTGCCAAAGCGAGTGGCTTCTGCTGGTGGCAGTCATGTGCTGGGTGGCAGGGCAGCCCTAGGAGGGAGGCAAATGGCTCTGTGCACCCTGTCCCACTCCCATGCCAGTCCAGCTTTTATAAAAAAGGTTGGAAACCACTGGTCTAAGGCAGGGGTGGGCAAAATTCAGCCTGCGGGCCGGATTTGGTCCACAAGGCCATTCTATCCAGCCCACAGGGCCCCTAAAAAATTTAGAAAGTGAATATTTATCTGCCCTAGGTTCCTGTCAAAAATGCCCGGTGGGCTCCCACCCAGCCCTACCCCCCCAGCCGGAAGCCCCAGCAGGGGCTTCTGGCCTGAGACCACATGGCTGCCCCACGCTGGAACCACAGGTAAGAGGGAAGGAGGGGGAAGGGCAGGGGAGGAGCCTGAGCAGGGAAGGCACCCAGGGAAAAGTGGCTCAGGGAAAAGCTGAGTGCAGGGGGGAGGGTTGGGGGGGAAGCAGCCCTTCGCCTGCCCCATGACTGGCGCCCTACGCTGTAGCCAATTGCAGCCCGCCTGGGGCTGTCTGTGCCTGCTCCGGACAGCCCCATGTGGGCTGCGAGTGCCTGCAGCATGGGGTACCAGGCAGGGGGGAGGGTTGGGGGGGAAGCAGCCCTTCGCCTGCCCCATGACTGGCGCCCTACGCTGTAGCCAATCGCAGCCCGCCTGGGGCTGTCTGTGCCTGCTCCGGACAGCCCCATGTGGGCTGCGAGTGGCTGCAGCAGGGAGCACTGGCCACAGGGCAGGCAAGGTTTCACTTTTCCCCACACTCAGCACCAGCTTCTTCCCTGCTGGTGAGCAGGGGGTCAGGGCTGTGCCCTGCCCCCCCTGCCTGTACCGCAAGGCTGGGGGGCACTGGCAGTGAGTGGGCGGGGAGCCAGTGGAAGCACAGGGCCCGCACCAGTGTCCCAGAGCCAGTGCCAGCGGGGCGCACTGCAGGGTGGCAGGAGCGCAGGGTCCCAGCTGGAAGGGGCTGTATGGAGCCAGGCCAGCTCCCCCCTCTCCCTGCTGGTGCAGCCCAGCCCAAAACCACAGACCCCTGCCAGCCCCTCTTTGGGCCCCACCGGTGCTGGCCCTGGCACACTGGTCCCAAGATGGTGACCAGCTGGCGAGGCACCTGTCAAGGGGTGGGACATCTGTTGAGGGACGGCGCTACCTATTAGACCCTCAACAGCCTGCCAAAACTGGGTAAGCGGCCCTCCGCCTGAAATAATTCCCTGCCCCTGGTCTAAGGGGCACACGAAAGATTACTATGATCAATCAAAAGTATGCAAATACCCCACATTTACAATTCAAAGGGGGCCACACCTCCATTAGAAATTTCCAAAGGGGTCTGCACCTCCATTTGAAAATGTTTAGGGCTCTGCAAATAATAAGGTTTTTTTTAATCTTTTTAGGGTTAAAAAAAGGTTTCTACATTAGGTTTTTTTCTAATCCCTAAAGCATGAGATTTAGTAACCGATCTAACATTTTTGCTTGAATTAAATACTACAACGAATCTTTTCTCATCTTTTTCATTGTGCTTATCCTTCTTCACAGTCTCCCTGTCAAATAATGCTGCAAGACTAATGTGCCTAAGAGTATGCCTATATAGTTAAGAGTATGCCTATATGGCACAAGGCAGCATTCTCATCCTTGGCTTCAATGCCATCTTAGTTTGCTGTGATTTATTTTCTTCACTGTTGGCTTTTGGAAATACTCTCCAGAAGTACTATATTAGTCAAACTCTTCAGTAATCCAAATGCATGACTCTTTTCTCTTTGACTTGCTATGTGACTATAGCACATGCTCTTTCTTCAGTAGAAATCCATTGTACTAGCATTAGCCTGTATTTCCAGTTGATTTAGATTTCAATTCAGTGTCAAATATTTAATTACTTGATTTAATGGTCATAGGGGAAAGAGAATGAGGGAAGCAGCAGAGAGGAATATTTTCTTGCACATGAAAACTCCATTTTACAAACTAAGATGCTGTACCTAACAGCTTCCATTCTTTGTAGAGACTCAGGGTGGAATTTCTAGATAATGAATCAATGAGTGGAACCACTTCGGAAAAATGTACAAAAAATGTACATACTTTCCACCTTCCCCATCCCAAAACTGTTTTTGATAGACAGATTATGTCAACACCTAACTTTATCTTTCTGAAACGTCTGAAAAAATTGTTGTGATTTTTTTCAGGTTTTCCCATGAACCACTGAAAAGACTGTTCTCTGGGCATGTGCAAGTGGACCAGTAACAGGAAATACAAGAACTCTCATGATAAATCCTCTTCTTACATGTTTTCCTTCCAAAGTTTGCAGACTTAGGAGGTTTGGGTAAACTTGCAGTCTTTTAGGTGCTTATCTGAACAAAATCAGCTCTCCAAAATCTTTTCAGAAGTCAATACACTTTGTGCCTCATGCCTTTTCGGTATTTAACCATTACATCTAAAAACAACAATATGATAATAAAACCCATTTCCTTGCAAGTATTATGATATGATTTAAAAAACATAGTATGTTAGAAAATAAATATGTGTTCTCCAAAGAGTGATTTTTACTCATTAGGGATTGATTAATCTTAATTCCAAAGAAAATGTAATTCGAGCTGGGGAAAAAAAAGGTATGCATTGATCCCTGATGTACTTAAGTTAATCGTCCAGAGTAAGACATATATTTGTCCCATTACATACACGTTCATACATGTATTGGAGCCTCTACTGGAGTAGAGTTAATTATAGAGTTCTTGGTTATCCAGCCCCAGATTGGAAAGGAAAATTAATTTCAAAGGATGCCAGGGAAGAGAAAAAAGCAGCAGTTAGCATGTTCTTCCTTGCTTTTCCTCTGCTACACCAATCTCAGCATCAGAAACAGTGAAGCGTCCCCTCTAGCACGTCTCTGTTGGAACCCAAGGGAAATGGAACAGGCTGTTCTACTCCAGCCTGCATAAATAACCCTACTGTGGGGAAGGCCCCATCTATGCTAGGTACAAGAAACTCAGCAATTGATTCATCTTCTTGAAACACTTCCACAACACTATAGGATTCTGTATATCACCTAAAAGACCTCACAGCCCACATCTAGTGGGGGCTTTGGTGGCTTTAAGCCATCTTTGGGCCCTCTTGATCCTGGGTTATTCTACAGTCTCCAGTATAATCTGGATAGCCCTTAGGAGCTGTGTAAACTCCACAGAATCTTTGTGGAGCTTCATGCAACGGCTGGGCCCTAACCACACCATTCCTGCTGCTACGATGTTTCCCCTACTCTGGGACTGGCAAGTGTTTTTTTGGAAGACAGTCATGGGCCCGGCTGGATCCTTTAGAGGTCTTTTGAGTTATATTGGCCCCTATAATCAAAGTGGGGGAGAATCTAACCCTTTATATTCACATACAACAGATCTCCCAGGAAATTTACACTCTTTACTTGTAAATCAACCATCATGCTTTGGTTGCACTCTTTAGCTAGGACATGGTTAAACCACTTTAGCCTTTAATGCTTTCTACTCAGTGCTGGCAGGAAGCCACAAGCATTGTAATACATGGGTTGTACTTTCTGATTTCAGCACTTCCTCCCAGCTCTATCCCATAAGATACTGCCTTACATTTGGTAGCTAGCAGAAAGCTCCTGCTTGCAGCAAGACCACGGGACACAGAAAGTTAGCTATTTCAAGAACTCTGGCATATAGGATGTTTACAAACAGGGCGTATCCAAAAGAGGATGACTGTGTGGGTATGTGAAACCATTGCAAGTGTCAGAGAAACCATGCAACAAGCCATTTACTGTAATGAGTAATTCTTTACTGTATTCCAAGGGCTAGGGACAGCAGTTAAGTGAACCCAGGGAAACCAGTTTAAGTGATCAGAAACTGGTTTAAACCTGTAACAGAACAGAAGAATAGTGCATATAAACCAGTTTCAAAAGTGATGAAACTGGTTTAAGATAGACCTGGTTGAATGTAGCATCAGACTTAACTGATTTGGGTTCAACCGGTTTATGAAACTTCTGTCCCAGACCCCTTCCTGGTTCAAGTTAAATCACAGCCCCCCAGCATTTTACAGCCCTGGTTGCAGGGACTACCCCCCAGACAAACTCTGGCTGGCCAGAGAGGGAGGTTAAATACCCTTTCCCCTGTGCAAACTTACTGCAGGCTGCAACTGTGAACTACAGATCCCAGAGACACCTGGAAGTGGGAAGAGGAAATGATGAATGACCCTTGCAGAGTCCTGCTGCTGTAATTCTGGACTACAAATTGCAGAGACCTTGGGGAGCAGGAAGAAGAAGTGAAGATAGCCAGAGAGCCCTGCTCTAGTGTCCCACTGCCTCCTTTCCATGAACCATTGTAGGCATGTGGCTGCATTTCCTGAATTAAGGTACATGTTTGTTCATTTCTGTTTAAATTTAATCTGTACAGTGTAGACGAACCTGCAAAGACTGAATCAGTTCAACCTCAGGCTTTTTGCCTATCTGTACCTAGCCCACGGGCCCGATGGAGAGAGGAAGGGGCAATTCTAACAGATCCTCTCTCCTTAAAAGAAATTACATGTCTCTATGGTTGAATCTCTAAAAGCTAGTACAAACCTTCATGAAATTTGAGAATCCATGTCTTCCCTCCCCTTTCTTCAGAGACGGAGGTTGTAGCTGTGTTGATCTAAGGCAGTAGTCTCTAACCTTATTAAGTTGGAGATCACTTTTGGAATTTAAAAGGAACCCAAGATATACCCTGTGCCAATGCCGCTAGACTGCAGCCACCTGAAACTTCGCAATAGGCCCCCCAGCCTGCTCCCAGTGACGCTGCAGCTGGGCCTGATCTCAGTGCAGCCACAGCTTCTGCCAGGATCAGGCCAGTGCTACCTCCCAGCCTCAGCCTGCAGCTGTAGTCTGCCTTCCCCGGCCAACATCCGGGGCACATGGCCCCCATGCCATCAGGGGTGGGGAGGGGCTGGGGCTTGGAGGCAGCATCAGGCTGATCCCAGACGAGGCTGCAGCCACACTGAGATCAGGCCCACTGGTGGCACTGTAGGCCTACTCCCAGCACCACTGCCCAGCCTAAGCAGAGCACAGCCGCATCCTCCACCAGGATCAGCCTGGTCCTAGTGGCAGCTTCAGCCTGTGCTGCCCTACCCCATGAAATTCCAGGGGCATGTGCCCCACCCATACTGTCCTGGGGTGAGTTCCCTCCCCCTCCCACGCATCCCCCATTCGAGCTGCTCACAGCTCCATCCCACCCCGCCCTGGCTGTGCAAGGCCTGCCCCTGCTCCAGCCCCAGCTCCCTCCCATACCCTTGCTGCAGCTGACTGTGCTGCCCCACATTGGGGGGTGGGGCATGTGCAATCTGTGTGCAATGGAGGTGGCTCCAGGCAGCAGGCCTGGAAACAACCAGATGCATGTGGTGTCGGGCCGCTCCCTGGGTAGCTGCAGCGGGGCTCAGGGAGCAAAGCCCAGCCTGCAGCAGCAGCTGCATCCTCTGGGTACAGTTGGGGAGTTATGTGCCCCCACCCCGGGCCTCTGCCGGGGTCCACCCCTGCCCCAGAAAAGTCGCCTATGTCGATCCTCCCACCACCCACCCAGCTGGGCCCTGCTCCCCACACGGGCCTTGATCTGGCCCCTGCCCCTGCTCCTTCCCTCTCTCACTGACTGACCTGCTGGGCTGGGGGTGAGGGTGCGCATGCAGGCACATACGCAGCCCGTCCCAACTCTGGATTGACTGCAAGAGGAGCTGGGATTGACCTGTCGATCCCAATCAACTGGTTGGTGACCACTGCTCTAAGAACATAAGCAGACAAGGTTCTTTGGGTAAATCTGATATCTTTTATTAGACCAACTCAAATAGTTGGAAAAATTCTTAACAAGCTTTCCGGTTTAAGATTGCTAAAAAGAATTTTTCCAACTATTTGAGTTGGTCTAATAAAAGACATCAGATTTCCCCAAAGAACCTTGTCTGCCTACCTCCCCTTTCTTCTGCTTTTCATCTTCCCTTGAAGCCTTTGTGGACTTTGTTTTACATCTGTCCCTTACTGAGCAGTATAGCAAAATAGCTTGAAACAATTCATCATTACAGTGGACTGTTAATACAAGTGATACACATGTGCTTCAAAACAGCATTGCCAGCTCCTGTAATTTTATCATGTTTCACTGTATTTGTGTTTTCCTTAAAACAGCAGCACCTTGACACCTTGCTTATGTATAAAGCTCAAAGAGTAGAGGTTCCAGCACTAATTTTGGACAAAAGTTTGAAAATGTTAACAGGAAGGGCACAAAAAACCAAAACATGAATACAAGAAAACTCTTTTTTTTAAAATGTGATTTAAGGTGGCCTTTTAATTTTGAAGGTCTGACTCATCACTTTAGATCATTTGGGGCTGACAGTCCTATTGAGGCTGCTCCCTGAGATCCCAAATTTGAATCAGGGAAGGAGACGCTTCTTATTTCAAATATATGGAATCTTCAGTACTGCTGAGAGTTCCTGCATGGAGCAGGGAGAGGAGTTGTGCATAGCCCTTTTTTACTCTTTCCTTTTGAGTCTGGTAAATTTCCATGTCTTAAATTAACATTGTATGAGCTATTTTATCCCATTTTTTGTTTATTATCCACTAAGAAGATGAAAACTGATCAAATTGATTTTCATTCCTATCAGTCTTATGCTCCACATATGCTTGTATAATCTGTTCAACTCAAGACTGTATCATGAGAGGACATGGATTCAAACGTTAAACAAACACATAAAGCCATGACCCATTTGTTTTGATATTCTGCACTGTTCCAGACAGCAAGAAAAGCCATCACTGAAACCATGAGACACAAGACTTCACAATTTGTTAAGAAGATTAGCCGGGTTTAACTTGTGCAGTAATGATTAGTCACTGAATATGTGTGGGTTTGAAAGCCTAAAAGGTCAGGGATCAAGGAATTATTTGGTTTAATTGTGTTTGATTTTTTTTCCCCCATCTTTTGGCATGTTAAAAGTTTCTTTAAGTTAAGGAAGAAATTCTAAAAACAGCTTTCCAAGCATATTCCATACAAAACAAGTGCACCTTAAATATTGTATGTTTTTTCACTTTTGGGTTATATTTGCAGAACTGCCTGCTGTGAAATGACAAAGTTCATGGTTCATCTGAACTTTTGAACTCAAGTGAGTATTTGACACAGCAAAACAATCTAAATGAACCTAACACAAAGTTTTCATAGTTTAAACCTAGCTTTCAGGCCTTTGTCTGGGGCAATTGGGTAGGAAAGTTCTTTATTGATGTTGTAAAAACTACCAGTTTAATAACAGGCAGAGAGAGTGGAGAGATCAGTGGAAAGAGCACCTTAGCATTTCTGAAATAGTGCTGGTTTGGTAGTTCATTGAACTTTACCTGACCCCATTATGAGGCTTCCCCAGGACAAGTTGTAGCAGCATTTGTGACAAGACTGAAGCTTCCTATCTTATTTCAAATGCTCCAGGGCTGGGAGTTCACAGATAGTGATTTTTTTAAAAACAACACTACACAGACTAATTCACTCAGCTCTCTGCATTGCAGTTCCATTTCCTCAAGTTGCTCCTGGATTCTCTTTATTGTGGAGGGAAGGGTTCTGGTATTTTTTGTCCAAAAGGAACTGCTTTGTCATCTGCATTTCTGATGCATGTTAAAAAAAGATTCCCTTAAAAACACCATGTTTAAGACTTTCATTGCAATGCTCTTTCCTTTCTCAAACCCTCAGCCTGCTTATATGTGAGCATCCACTGCTGCCACATAACACAGTACATCAGGTCTGTGACCATAACTCTCCTTCATGTAGTGATTACAATCAATGGTACCTCCACAGTCAGTTTTTTCTATATTTTCTTTATTCAACCTATTGAACTGTATACAATTGTTACAGAATTAACTGCAGATAATAATTATGACCCTAATAAACATATTCCAATTCAAGTTCATGATCTGTTCCTTAACTCACTGGCATGTATGAGGAACAAAATTATTTGACTGAATAAAAGAACATTAGGGTCATGTGAACAACTGTACATTATATGACCAAAGTTATAGCAGACTTGAAATATTGTTGATGAAGCTCTAAAAAGAATTTTCATTCCTTTGGAATGGTCCTGTTTGTAAGTTAAACATATAGCATCTCAGTTCATGGCTGCCCTTCACAAAGAAGGTTGTACAGAGTCACCCTAGCACAGCAAAATAACTGAAGCAGAGCAAGGATTGGATACATCTACAGTGTATTAAACTAATTAACGAGGTATGTAGATTATTTTTTGGTTTTATTTAGCTGAAATATAATGGCAAAATAATTTGTGGGTGCCAGAAAATGTTTAAGCAGTTTGAAGAGAAGACATTTTAACTGTTTCACTAAAGCTGTAAAACATAAGCAGCATCTTGCTAATGCCAAACAGCATTTGTATGATCTTATATTCTAGCAGGTTTTGTTTCTGAAGATCTCCTCTCCCTTCATGAGATTAGAACTTCTTGCAGGAGGAGAAAGGAATTTTCCCCTACAGCATCTTAAATTTCAGAGAAACAAGACCCACTGGAGCCTCTAATGGGATATATTGTTCTAGAATGAGGTTGCCCTTAAATACTTCCCCCTTTATGAGTTAGAGTAGCAGGCTCACTGGCAATCCTGGAAGACACATAAAAAGACAGCAGGGCATGTCTTTAACCAAGCATTTACAAGCCATTATAAAGGTTGGGATTTGATCCAGTTTGTCCATTCCCAGTTTAAACTCCATTTACCAAAGCACTTTGACTGTCAGATGCCCACAGACAAGGCACTAATGTGTGAAACCAACTACGGAATTCCTCACAGTACATTAAACAAGTTCTACGCTTTCTGAAGCTGTTGCCTGGGACTATTATTTATTCCCAATCACATTTCTTAATAGGTTTTACAGGTGCCGACACTGATACATGACTGGATTTTTAAGCAAGATGTCTAATTTGAGGCCTAGAATCAATTGTAGACCCAATTAAAGTGGAAATCAAGTACTTAAACGTCTAAATGCTTTCCCCTAGCAGTAAAATGTCCCACTGTCTTTTAATACCATCTTCAATAGGAGTTTTTGCTTTGCGAGAATGAAAACCCAAGACGTTCTTGTCCCTGAAAGGCTCGTTGCCAACAATGCTGATGCAGCAATTGTTAGTCATTCAAAAGCAGGACTTCAAAGTCTCATGGATTGCTATTCCCTTGCTTGTGAAGATTTCAGTCTGACCATTAGCCTAAAGAAGAAGTCATGGGTCAATATGTTGACTGTCCTCCTGAAGTTAGAATAAACGAGGAAAGCCTGGAAGTGGTTGAAAAATTCACTTACTTGGGCTCCACCACCTCAGAAAATCTTGACTTTGAAGTTTAAATTAATGCTTGCATCAGAAAGACAAGCAACACTATAGCTAAATTTCAAAAGAGAGTTTAGAAAAACAGAGTGCTCACTCTATCAAACATATCTGTTTACAGTACCTGCATACTTAACTCTATTGTATGGCAGGGAAATATGGACTCCGTATGCTAAGGAAGAAAGAAAACTGAACAGTTTCCATCTTCAATGTCTCCACCATATCCTGGGCATAATATGGCATGACAAATTCCAACTTCGCTGTTCTGGAATGGGCCAAGATACCCAATATGGGTATCTTGGACATGTGACTTGTATGAGTGATGCCCGAATCCCCGAAGACATACTCTACAGTGAGCTGACCTCTGGCAAATGTTAACTTGGACAGCCCAAACTCCATTTTGTTGATATCTGCAAAAAAAACATTAGTGAGCTGAGCAATGGCTAACGCTGGGAATCAATCACTTCAAACTGCTGTGAGTGGAAAGCCGTCATGAAGAGCCTATGTCGCTTTGACTTGGAGAGGGTCAACAACGACATAAAGAAGAGGCATCAGAGGCAGGTAAGATGAGACAGTGCTTGGGATGCTGGCTCAAGCTCAACCGCATTTGTACGTGCAATTTGTTGAAGGGTCTGCTTGTTGCACATCAGACTCCTCAGCCACTCAAGAAGCTGTGGCGATACCCAGTAACCCACCAAAAGTGCAATCTCCAGGGTCTCCCAAGACCAATGACTGCCAATGATGATGATCAATAGGAGCTGGGAGCCCTCAGTACCTTACCTGGGTGCTTAGTACCTCCTCAAAAGCTCTGGTGGCTGATCTATGAGAACTGGTGTGGGAAAGCCTGGAAGGGCTGACTTCAGGTTTGGACACCTCCCCACACCGAGATGCTCATGGGAACTGCCATATCGGAAGCAAAGGAAGTCAACACAGTCAGGTCTAAGCAACATGCACCTTGGTAAACAACCATCAGCCACTGCTTGGAGACTTCACTCCCTTTCAGAAAGGGATGGACTAAAATGAGCAACTAAGGGAGACCCGGGAAACACAAGGAGTTTTTGGAATGCACCAGTTTGTATTTTCAAATACTGCAAAGGCAAGGCATCTTCTCCCAATGCTTTAGGAGCAAGTCAGCAGGCAGGCAGAGGGTAGGAATACAAGACTCAAGACAGAGTGGCTGAAGCTGCATGCAGGGAGGCTCTACAGCTTATGCACCCCTACTACCCATCAGCCTGCACTCTTGGGCTCCTGATGTCCCACCAAACTGGGTCCCACCTGAGTCTTGTTCTCTCATCAGTTCCATGTTACTAATGTTTGCAAATTAACCACCAGATTAGTAAGGGTGACTTGAGAAATTGCATGAGGGTTCTTTCCTTGAGGGAAAGTTGTATGGCCTGCTATCTGACATTATAATGGGAATCTAGCTTCAACCTTAACCCTAGAGTACCTAGCATTACCTCGTTGTATGGTACAGTACTAGAAACAATGAGATGGTAAATGGCTGGAGTAAAGATTTGATGTCGGATAGAAAGGAGAGACTCTGTAGGAAGGATCTGTAGAACAATATAGTAGAACAATGAGGTTTAAGACTGGTTACAGAAAGCTCCTTCCAAGCAAGAAGGGGTGGATGGGAGAAAATGCAAACAAGCTTGATAGAAAATTGAACCATTAATGATGCAGGCAGGTAGCAAGAGTCAATCTCTTGCTTCTGGGTATGTCTACATGTGCCATTAAAGGTGAAGCAATAAACTGAGGAGCTTACTGCTCCCAGGCATGGCACTTACATGTGCACTGGGACTGCAGCACATTGAGTCAGGTCCATAGATTCATAGTTTTAGGATCAGAAGGGACCTCAATAGATCATTGAGTCCAACCCCCTGCATAGGCAGGAAAGAGTGCTGGGTTCAGATGACCCCAGCCAGATGCCTATCCAACCTCCTCTTGAAGACCCCTAGGGTAGGGGAGAGCACCCTTGGGAGCCCATTACAGACCTTGGTAGGGCTGCTCCAACCCAGCTCAATGTGCTGTGAAGGGGCTGACTGGGGCACAAGGGTGCATGGGGCAGCCCCTGAACTAAAGCATCTTTGTATCCCAGCCAGCTGGGGCAGCATCTACATGTGCGCTGCTGTGAACAAAAAAAACTCTGCAGCAGGGTAGTACTTGTACTTATGTGCAAATAAATTTTACAAATAAATTTTATAATACAAGTACTACCCTGCTGTGGAGTTTATTAGCTTTGTGCATCCTAATAGGGGTGTACATATAGACGGCAAATCGTTTATTGTGCAGTAAACATCTTGCATAGATTCACCCACTGAATGAGAGGCGAATGATATGGGCATAGGGTGTGAAGGATCTTAAAACCAAAGGCATACACCTTCTGTATGTTGAGGTAAAGGTAAGGGAGCTAGTGGAGGGATGTAAGAGAGCGCTTAGGTGGGCAAAGCAAAGAGATACAATGATCCTAGCAGCACTATTCTGGATGGATGCAAGTAGGGCAAGACTGCATGCATCAAAGCCAGAAAAAGGAATGTTGCAGTAATTGAGATGCGAGATGAGGAGAGCCTTTACCAGTTTTAGCTGTGGAGATGGTTAGCCATAGCCTGGATATAAGAACTTAAAAAGAAGGCATCCATGTATTTTATGGTACGCAAAAAAATCATCCAGTAGAAGGTTTCATGATGCACTATAACCCATTTGATATGTGGCCTTGGGGGTGCACTCAACTTGTATCCTCCAATTCCATGTGGCCCTACAGATTGCCATTAGACTCTGGTATCTCATGGTCAGCAGTTGCCTTGTTGCTCAAAATGGAAATTGTCTCAACTTTGGGGTTTTCCTCTGTGGCCAAGTACAGACATTACACTTTTACTGGTATCAGTGAACAGAAACCAGTCTATACCTGTGACAGAATGGATGTTTGGTGCACAGACTGGTTTAAAAGTAGTAGACCCCAGTCTAAGATTTGCTCCTGCCCTCCCAAAGGGCAAATGTGTGTTCTGTTTGCTACTGATCTAAGCTATGCTGCTTACAGACAACTGTGTAACTTAGACTGATTTCACCTCGGGCTTTTTGAATGTCTGTACCTATGGGTTTTTTCCTAATCTCTGACAGTATTCCTTAAAATTGAGGGTTGTTAGGTAAAGAAATAACTCTGCCATTCCATCCATATTGACATGGATTATACATGAAAAGGAAAAGGTAATTTTACTGTGTGACCATAATATTGCTTATTCTCATAGTTTGTTACACAGTTGTCAAAACAGATACTAGTTCAGTTCTCTAACTATAGATGACTCCTCCTACTACATTAAAGCTAGTTAAGTCCCCATTTTTCACCTATGGATCCTACTCACATAATTAGTTGCACCTTTTAGTTATTTGGATTTTTACTGTGTGCCACTCACGCTCTAGGCAGA
This sequence comes from Crocodylus porosus, assembly GCF_001723895.1. Classification (NCBI taxonomy): domain Eukaryota; kingdom Metazoa; phylum Chordata; order Crocodylia; family Crocodylidae; genus Crocodylus; species Crocodylus porosus. Next base: position 30,128,292 of record NW_017728951.1, on the reverse strand, counting down.
TGTCCATATTTTAAAGTACAAGAATACATTATTTAAAACATCTTTAAAGAAAACTCAAAACACCTTCTGTAATTGTCAGCTTAAGTACCTCAGACTCATGACAGATTATGCACCTCTGGTTTAGTTAGTCTATATGGTGCATCTCTGTCCTGCCTTCTGCCTGACTTCAGACTAAAATGGCTAGCTACCACTCTCCACGTATTTTATCTTACTTACAGAACTAAAGATCCTTTTTTGTAACTTCTGATTTTGCTATTTCCTGTACTGCTCTTGTGTAATAAGGCCAAGCTGAATTACTGCAATTGTTAATACATCTCCCAGGAATGTACGTTTCCAACTCAATGAATTGGCAGCTTTTTGTAGTGACTGCAACACATGTTTGTTCATTGTCTCCAAACCATTCTCCTTTGGGTGCTCTTCAGAATTGAGTGATTTGCAGGTCTTGCCCCTCCTCACTTTATAGTCACCATTTATTTGGGCTATAGCCCTCCTCTGTCTACGTAGTCCAGCAATGATACATTTCTGGCAGTGAAGTTAACCTATTTGGAAGTTCCCGAGGGAGGTGCAAAATATATGTTTGTTAGTAATGTTTTGTTTAATTGCAGTAAAATACCCATCCTTCTCCCCTCAACAATTGTTTTTTGCCTTGCAGGTATTTAATGTTGCTTCTTTAGTATATTCTTACTAAGAATTGTGCATCTGTACACTTTGAGAAACTTGTTAGGAGTTTGGTTATATTCCTCATTGAGTTTAACCAGTCTACAGTCTCCTTTATTGGTTTTATTGTATTTACTCTTCTCTTAAAGATATTGCTACTTGGCTTTAGGGCATACACTGATGCTGATGAACAAGCTGTCTCTCTAAAGGGAATGTTTTATGTAAAAGATGATGTTTCAGTTCCTTTAAGCCTGTAAGAAAACTTCTCTTCTGGGGCTGACGCCAGTACTGCTGCCTGTATGGCCCAACTTGCTTCAAGAGCATGCAACTCTTAAATGCTTTTTTTGCCTTGTTTACTCTTACTCTATTACATGGCTCTAGTATTCTTACAGGTCTGATCATCTAGCAAATTCTTTGCCTTAAAATAATCTTATAAGAGTGGTATCCCAAAGTATTCCTTCTGATGCTATATCCTTAATCTATACAGCAAGTACCAGTGACTCACTTTTCTATGCGTCTTAAAACACTACCTGCTTCTTTAAGACCTTTGCCTTTCAGATTTTAGCGTTTTCACATCTCACCACCTGACTGCATTTGTTTTCGATCCTGCATGCAGACTGTTAGAAGTACTGTGTCATTAAAAACATTGAGTACCAATCACTGTTAACTACTGCCTCCCTTTGCAATGATGCATGCTGTGCTGTCTCTGGGTCTATTGCCCCAATAAACATCACATCTGTGACCTTAGCTTTTTCAGCTTTTTCTCATGGGAAGCACATTTTTACAGACACTTAATTTCAGTTACATTTTGAATGTGCTTTATCATGTGTTGGGTACTTTTAGTGGGATGACTATCTCCCCTACACAATTTGCATCTATGATTATTAGATCCATTCTCTCTCAGCCATAGGCACTAACTTTTATTTTTGCCAGAATGGAGGGCCTAAGATGATGGACATATGGAAAGTTTAGACATTTCAGGTGACAGCCTTCTTCCCAAGGGGGTGGGAGTGGGCAGGGCCCTTGAGCCCCTATGTATTTGTCACCCAGGCTCTCAGCTGCAGCTCAGTATGCAGTCTACAGTCTGCCTTACCCCTTCTGACAAGGTTCTTTCCATCCAAGAAGTACTTTCCACCAACTGCATACACCTCAGCATGACAAAGGATACTTACACCCAAAAGCTTGGCAAGAAGATTTTTTCCAACTATTTGAGTTGGTCTAATAAACGATACTAGATTTAACCAAAGCACCTTGTCTGCCTATATCCTTAGACCAACACGGCTACAACCCATACCCCTTACACATTCTTAGACACTCTACATCCACCATGGATTTCTGATGAGCTACAGTTTCTAAGAGTTTGCACCATAAGGTAAGATCCAAAGCATATTGAATGGTTGGAAAGACTTTGTCTTCAGTGAGTTTTGGGTCAGGCTCTTAAAGCATTAACCTTGCAGGAGTTTAAATGCATCTTACAGAACAGACATTATCTATCTAAGAGTTCTCAAACTGTTTACTGTTCATAGCAGCATTTCCCAAATTTGGGGGGGGTTATGCTCCACCATAATAAAGTCAGCTACTCTCATTCTTCCACTTCATCTGCCAAATTTTGTTCAATACTTTTGTGCATGCACAACATTTATGTGAGTAGCATGCATGGTACTTTGCCCCTAGTTGTGCCCTCCTTCCCAGAAACTTTTCATGCCCTCCTGAAGGGGGCATATTCCACAGTTGGGGAAATGCTGGTTTACAGCATAGTTTCTCATCTCATACCAGTTTCCAGAGAAGTGTGGGTATTGATTCACTGTGGTCAAGCTGTCTAGCACAACCCAAGCAAGACTCTTTGTATACATAAAATGAATCTCAATTTAGAAGTCTAGGACCTGACTCTGTCTTCACTTATCACCCATGCAGTATCACTGAAGAGAGCAGGATTGTATGGGATATAACTGAGGACAGAATTTTGCCTTAACACCTAAATCTTACTTCCTTTATTCTTGTGAGCTGCTTCATTAAAGTCACTGGGCCTATGCACATTAGGAAGATAAGCAAGGCACAGTTCTTAATAGAAAAGCTTTCTACATCAACTTCTCTAAAAGCATTTGCAGTAACTGAACCACTCACATTTTCTAAAAATAAAGCTCATCATTACATTTCCATATTTTGAGGCTGGGATTTATGTTTAATTTTAAAAGTTATGTTCATCATTTGAATATTTTAATCTACTCCAAAAATGTAAACAAAGACAGAGGTGGTGTTTCACAGACACAGTTGCCTTGGGTGATTGTCAAATGTAAAAATCAGTGGAAAGTTTCAGCATGTCTTCAGTTTAACCGAGCTGAGGAATGCTGCAAAAACAGGTGTTGTCTGACACAAGCAATAATTATCTTTCACCTTGATGGATGTTAGTTTAATCTGTTTTTTACATGTAGCTAGTTCTCAGATGTGTTAGTGCCAGAAAGCACATGAATGTTTAGTGTGGTTTAGATATGACAATACACAAGACAGCTTCTACTCCCTTTTTTAAATTTATTGCACTGAGTAGTTTTAATGATCTCTGCTGTTTATCCATTAAACTTTAACTCAAGATGCATTTTATATTATACCATCAATATATGTATATTCTCATTAATGGTTTTAAATGAGCTTTTGAAAACTTTGCTAGAAAAAATGAGAGCTAATTAGCAACACATGCCTATAAAATGTGAATGAAACATACAATATTCACAAAGAAAAACTGCTTAAAGTACAAGGTTAAAGGAAGAAAAGGAAACAACCAAAGTTGTCCTCCTGTGGCCTGTATTTAAATAAAGTCAGACTGCTGAAACTCCAGGTGTAGTCCAAAATGCTTAGTTACTTGTTAGCATCCATCATTTCCCTGGTATCCTTCATTTTTGTTAAGTAATTCACTCAGTCAGTACCCTACCTGTGCCCCAGGGCAGGTTTTCTTGCACTACCAGCATTTAAATGGTCTGTAACCCACATTAAGGCTGACCTTGGCAACATTTCAAGGAAGGCTTTTCATGAAGATAAACAGTTCTTTAACAGTTTCTCCAAAATGTTAGGCAATAAAACCAGCAAGTTTAATATTAAGCATACGTGGCTTCCTGGTTTGGTAGTGTGTTCTGCTAAACTAACATTAATAAGTGTATGACAGAAACACCTGCAATGTGGAATACTTGCTGGGATTCCCCAACCACTTAGCCCACGTATTTCTATAAGTCATTTGAATATTATGCCCCCAAAAGATACTACTAGTAGGGATAATTTCATACTATCACTCACTATTGATTGATAAATAAAATAACTGAGGGAAGCACACATTTCAATCAAATAATGCTTTCCCAATTAACAGTATTCCCCCATCTCATGGGACATTTGATAAACTGTGCAAGCAGCCTGTGGCTAGCCAACTGCCATTAGGTTTGGAAGAGGTCAAAGTTTAGTGTTGGTGAGCTACTTTTTTAGTTAGCAGAACTCATCATCAAGGAACAGAGTAGGAGGACATTCTTGAACTTCTTACACTGTACAATGAAGCCAATCATTAATTTACACTGCCTGTTGTTAAAGGCTTCTTCTACAAAGCTAAAAATTACATGGGCTGTTTAGCTGGCAGTAAAAATACATCCTTTTTTGATGTCCATGTTCCAGAGGTCTTTCCTCTAAGGAAACTCATGAAGAAACTGAATGATAAGAAATGTAGTATCAACATACTTCTTCTGACGGCCTGAATAAATTCACCTGCATCAGTTGAACCGAATTACTCCAAGCGTCATATTATGATAAAAATATAGTACTTTTTAAGCAAGCAACACAGACCAGGTATCATGGGTTTTTTTTGTAAAAGGCCAGATTGAAAGCAGACTACAGAGTAGAGAGTGTACATGTGTACACAAAAAAAAAAAAAAAAATTCACACAAAAATCTACTGTCAAAACAGACAAGAAAAAGATTGCCAAGAGGTCAAGAAAATCACCCATGTCAAAACAAAATACAGTGGTAAAGGAATCAATGTGTTCTGTAAACCACCAGACACATCATTGAAACACAGCTGTTTTACTCTGACAGTAATTGTTGTAGTTATGCAGTCTATATAAGAGAAAACACAAGATATAATAATTGGGAAAAAACAGGAGGAATCACAAAGACTTAGCCACAATAAAGTAGCTAGAGAAAAGGAAGAAAAATGGTAAAGGATGAACCTCAAAAATGTAAGAAGATTGATTTCAGCTGGGTTAAGCTTGTACAAATTTGGGGTGTTTTGCTTGGTTAAAATTCTGGGTCCATTGAAGTTTGAGGTTTTACCAGGTAACCTTCAGTATGCAATCTCTCTCCTCACCACATGTTCATTCACATAATTAATAACAAGGACTAAGTTTTCAGTGGAGAGATAGTATATGCTAAGAACTGAGAGTCAATTCTGCGCAAATGTAGTTCCACAACTGTGCATATTTTCCATGAGACCATCAGGCCTTGTCTTGGAAATCTGGCCCACTGAAAATACAAACCCTGTGTAGGAGGTTAGTATGATAGACAGATAGTTTTACATTCTCTTTGCTCTGATCTACAGAAAAAAAGAGGGAAAGAAATAAAATAGCAAGGTCAAAGGTTCACCTGAACCTAGCAGCCTATTGGACTACGCAGGTTAAGGCATTCCACTTTCGGTAGTCCATGTATGCAAGGTAGTGGTATGGCTACAAATCGCAACTGGCCAATTTCAACTCTGACTCAGAAGAGATGGGTATCTTTGTAAAGTTGAGTTGACTAAGGGCAACCTTTGGCACAACTTGAGTGAGATTCCAAACTTAGGCCTTTGACACTATAACAAGATGCCTTAACCACTGTGTTTCTACAGAAAACATAGTAATTACTCCTTGTATCAAGTGCACAGGCATTTAAATCATAATACTTACTGACAGTGGGTGCCTCTACACATGTCCCTATGGTGCCATTGTTACTGCGCTATCCTTTTAGTACTCCAAAAGGACGTACTGAATGACAGCACAGTAACAACCTGTATTGCACCATGCATATGGTTACTTTTAACCACTACGTTGCCATAGCGACGCTCTATACTGAGGGAATGCATCACTACGCCCGTGGAGACTATGTCATTGTAGTGCATTGCTGCAGCGATATAGCATCACATATAGACATGCCCAGTGAGGAGCAGATTGTATGGGCTGCTGAAAACTGGCAGAAAAGGACTCGTCAGGCTAACTGATGAGCAAAAGTGGATATAGAACTTGCAGCTGCAAATTATGCATTTAAATAGCTTAATGTGCATTATGTCTGGAACCAAGATGGAGACATAATCAAAGTGGAAGAGTACAGCTACTTGGAAAGTAGCAGCACCTTTCATATGAAAGGACACAGACTAGAATTAGCTACCACAGGGAATCTAGCTTCATTTTGTCCTTTTTGTTAAACTAAACACCATGATTTATTTACAGTGGTAGATGAGGGGCATAATTCTTAAAGTGCATGGTCCCCCTGCATTAATTTGTTGGGTAGACCCAACAGGAACCACATCTATAGCATTTTCCATAACAGCTTTTGTTAAAGTTTTAATATTGCCTCAGTGGGTAGAAGAAATGCATGAGGATAAAGCAAGAGTAGAAATGATACCTGTTCAGGTTGACAATTAGACAGATTAAAGAGCTTCAAAACCACTTTTAAACTGTGGGTACCAAGGCATCCAAAATTGCAAAACTCTAGGTGTTTAGAGATTACTTTTTTTAGAAGTGTGACAGCATGGCTTTTGGGAAGGAAGGAATGGAGGGGTGGTCCTGTACTAAGGTCATTAGTCTCAGACTTAGGCACCTGTGTTAAACTGTTTAATTCACCACAGACGCTCTGTGTGACTTTAGGGAAATCCTTTTAGCCAATCCATGCCTCAGATCCCCATCTGTAATTGCAAATAATTTCACAGGGGCCTTGTGAGGGTAAATACATCAAAGATTATGAGGCTCCCAGATGTTCTATTACCAGCAACCGCGTAAGTACTTAGGAAAGAAGGTGTACCCACTGGAAAGACATCTCAGAAGCTGCTGGATGGAGAAACCTACAATTCTTCGGTAGTGAAAATGCAACAACAACCTTATATGTGGTTATGGTAGGGGCAGGCAGCAAAACTAGCTGAGCTAATGGCCACAAACAAGTATTCATTTCTAGTGGTGAAAGTTTTCCACCACTAGAAATGTGTCCAAAAGAGGAAGCAGTACCCACATTCAGTCTGCAACTACCTTCTCTCCCCTGCTCTTTGTGCCTCTCAGATTGCATTGATCCTAGTCAGGGGAAAGTATGGGGAGCAGTAGCAGCTCATTTCTTCCCATTTCAGGAATCCTTGTGTGAGGAGTGGGTGGGGAGCAAGCAGCAGTTACTCCTCCCCTCCTTTCCTCTACTAGCCAAGGGAAGGCTCAGGAGCCTTTCCACATCACTCAACAACTCCCAAGACCAAGAAGAGGCAAGCATCAGTGGACCCCTCCATTTTCCCCACATCAGGGTCATCCTGGTCTCTAGAAGTCATGAGGAGCATTACCCCACCGCTTGACTCCTGGTCCCCAGGAGTAGTCAAGCAGCAAGAAAATGTACCAGCATTTGTTCTCTTAGGAGAACCTCTCCCAGGAGCAACCTCTACTGGGTTGGAGGTGGGTTATTCTTATTTAAGAACTGCCATTTTTGTTTCTGGGGAAACTGTGTAGCCATCTGTACATTTGTGGTATCTACTGGGAAAGCTGCAATTCTACCAACAGACATACAACACCTGTATTTAGGCAATGTATCCAACTCTGTATATAGTGTACAACTAGAGAGAACTTCAAAACCTCTCAAAAGCCCATTAAAATATTTAACTTCAATACTAAGGTTACCAAGAAATAATAATTTAGACCCTGAAAATATGCCATCCCTTGAACCAGAATAAATTGGATCAAGGAGTCAATAGAAACTCAACAGCTCTTGAGTAAAAGATTTTGAAGATAAAAAACCCCCATCAAACTGGACACATACAAGGGAATATGGCACCAATTCTTAGATTTTATTAATAAAAATTAAGGAGCCAAGAAAAAAGAAAAACAGACATCATTAAAAAAAAATTAGATCAAAGAGCTCACTGAACACACAGCAGAAAGAGCCAACTATTAAAGTTAATGAAGAGTGGAGGAAAAGACAGATAATCTTCCACATATGCTAAAATAAGGAAGTATTAGAACGTAACGTCAAACTGACATTAGAACATACACCAATTACAGGAGCCGATTGAAATCCTTCATTCAAAATCAGTACAAGCAGATCAGATTTTTTTTCCTCTTGTCTTCTGCCCAGCCTCAGACTAACACAACTAACTACCTCTCTCAAGAAGATGAATGCCATGATCTCTAACCTGTTCCTGAAAAATAAGTAAGGGATGTTAGACATGTGACAAAAATCAAGTTTAAAAAGGAAGCAACTCAAAATAGAATGTTAAGGGCAAAATTCCCCTCTACAAAACTAGGAAAAAAGGATGTTGCTGGGAGCCATATAGCAGAAAATGTGAAGATGATTTTGTACCTTCACCAAAACAAGGAAAATGTGCATTTCATTTTTATTCAAGTGAATTAGGAACTGAAATAGAATCCAACCTGCATGCTGGATTTAGCCTCTATCTATATACTTAGGAATTTCTCATTTCTGAACTTGACAGTGAGCTCCTTTTTCTGTAGATGCCAAAATGAAAATTTGGATCTGGAGTAAGTGCCAGACTTTTCATCTAAGGACCACATCTTTTGGGAAGACAGTAAGATATTGTTGCTAGCAATCTTAATTGCTGTGATTTTGTTGTTACTGTTTGTTTTTAATAGGCTCATAGTATTTTAATCGGACATAGGGAATTGGTGGCCTTATTTATATGTTTATAGGAATTGCTGTTACGCACTTTTCCAATATAACTGAGCTATTCAAATATTAGGAGTTTCCAATACATTTGATCTAAGCCAATAAAAAGGCCAAGTACTCTTCAAGGTCCAAACTCAGCAAAACTTTCCATCTTCTGGCACAGGCACTTTATTAATCACCCTCATAGATGTTACTAGTGGAGGAGAAAGAGAACAATCAGAATGAACCTTTATACTCCAACTTTTTTGGCCTCAAAGCATGAAATATATATATTTGTAATTCTACCTGTAAAATAATGGGAGGAAAATGGCAACTGGCAGAAATCTCTTCAGTTTTTAAAGTGGTCAGTTTTGTAAATTTGGAAGGTCATTACTTCTTTGCAAGGAAGTATTTTTTTTTCTCCTTGTCAGTCTAAAAAAGAAAAGGTGACCACTTTAATTAATCTAAACAAAAATTAAACAGGGAAAACTACAATGTCCCTTTCCTTTCCCCTCAAATAAAGGGGTATGTGTATATAAAAGTAGTTAAATTAAAGAAGTTTTATACACCATGCTTCTATGGCAACTAGTTTTTTAAAAAAGAGAAAATTACCATTATTTTGGGGGGGAGACTTAGTCTGCAGTCTATATGACTTGTATATTTCCTAAAGAGGCAAGGTTCTTTGAGTAGATGTGATATTTTTTATTAGACCAGCTGACTAATATCAGTTGGTGTAATAAAAGATTTCACATCTACTCAAAGAACCTTGCCTGCCTATGTCCTTAGACCAACATAACACAGCTACAACCAAAAATGCAGCAACATGGAATATTTCCTGGGGATGCATATAAGCTTTTCCAGTTTTCATATTCCAGGTTTCTTAAATACTATATTTTCACTGCAGACCAAGACTTTGTTCATCTGGTCCTGATATTTTCCCAATTAACTAAATTATTTGACAATAAGTTAAGTTAACAATAAAGACATAGAAATATAAAAAGAAATTTTCACTTAAATACAAAACCCCACAAGGAAATATACTGTACTTTTCATCCTTTTAAGGAAGATGCTAAAGCATTAAAAAGGGAACACATGTGTGTGAACTTTTTTCCCCTTGTCTTGCAACTGACCCATTTAGATGGTCATTTTGACATCTCCATGAAAGGTATGAAACTCCCTCATCAAGGAAATTGCCTATGATTAAGGGATAATGTGAAAGGATGTTTAATCTCTTCTCTGGAGCACCTAACACATGTTAATGGCTGTCAAGAAGATGCCAACATTTTGACCCTCTCTTGCGAAGTGAAAGACAAGAACTTACATTCCCTTTTTAAAAATACTTCTTCTATTTTTTTTATATATTTTGCAAGAAATAAGCACACAAAAATTCCAGAACGAAAATGAATGTAGTACATTTTATCATAAACTTGGTTAATAAGCTCCTGGGGTAAGGCAAGACTTAAAAGTATAACTTTCCTAAAAAGAGACTCTGTAAGATTAAAACATATAACAATCAAAAATATCATTCAGCCAATACACCCCTACCAAATAGTTTCCATATTAATTTAGTTAATATTTTTAGTCAACACAAAATTTATGGAAGCCATTAGTTTATTAAGAGGCAGTAAGAAAATATACTGCCTCTTATGTTGGATTGTTGATGTTTTTACTTGTCCTCATTTTTAACAATTGAATTAAACAACAACAAAAATTGAAGAGACTTCAAAACCAATCAAAGACATCAGAGTTAAAACAAAACAAACAAAATGAGTATATAAACTTAATCTTGAGTTCACAACATTATGATATGCATTTCACCTTCACCTTGGCCAGGCATAAAGGCTTAGTATTATCAGAATTTCATTGTTGTGGTTTAGTTTCATATGCTTTTTTGTATTAGCATTAAAAAAAAATTACTGACGGAAAAAAGTCTTCAAAGGGCTTGAGAGAAGATATAACAATTATAATAGCTCAAGTAGAGGCAATGGGGGATTATTTTTAACATCTGTAAATAACTCCCTATCAAACCAGGATGGTTCATTCAAAAGCTTGTGTTTGCTAAGATTAATAAGAGTAGAAGCTGGCAGGTGATGTTCTCGTAGGCAGTTTACAACGGTAAATATTGATTTTATGTTACCAGACTCCATTTGGGAAGGGGCAGTCTACCGTGTGCCTAAAACAGTTTCCATTCATCCTGGGAATGCATATGAAGCCTTAAGTATATATATATAAATAAGGAACACAAGTCCACCGTACATATTAGCAGCATGCATGTTTGGGTTTTTTTTAATAAAAATGCATTATTTCAAGCTTTTAGTTATGCTTCATAGTGATAGCAAGTTACTGCTTTACTTCATAATGACTTAAATCAATCCTTTCAGCAAGACCTAAATGAAATATTTACCTGAAACACCTAGGATGTAAAAAAGCAAAACAAACAAACAAACAAAATTTACTATAAAAGGAGAAGTAAATTTCTAAAAAACATCCTAGTGTTTAATACATAACCAGTTACTGCTAATGTGTAACCTCAGCACCATTTTAAAAATTATTTACATTCAGACTGTGAATAGGATTGTTATAAAGGCATTGCCTTTTAGAGCAAGCAAAACTGGTTACTAGGATTTTTTTATTAGTTTATCTAGCTATGAGTAAATTTCAGAATCATGATATTTAAAGAGAACAAATCAACTAGTTCCACACTGAAAGTATAAGACTAATATTTTGAAAACCTCTAATTCAAAGACCTATTATCTTTACTTGACCTTATTTCCTGTCATTGGCAAGAAATGAGTTGCTTCTATTCACCCTAATAGCCATATAGTATAACCCTTGCTGTGAACAACTGCTATTTATGCATCCGTTTGTAGAATGCTCCAATCTTGGGAAGTCATACGTCTGCCTCACAAGGGGTCATTTACAAACAGCCTCTTGTTTGACCTAAGGGATACATCACATTACCTCACCCTATACTTTTTACCTTCCATACTGTACTTCCTTCCTCTCATGTTTAACATGGCACAGGTGGTTCTGTGTTTTAAAACCAGGTGTTTGAAGCTAAAGTCATTTAGCTGAAGGTCATATTAGTTTTAAGTTTAGAATTCAAATCTCATAGACTTTCCACAAAATGCTCTTTGGGAGTAGTAAGCTATTATTTATTGCATCTTCTCGTTGTATACATGTAGAATTTGATGCGTTTCTAGCCATTTTTTGAGAATTAAAACAATATTTTATCTTATTTGCACCACTCCTTGGGATACTGTTGTAAGCCAACAGTAAATGTATGCATATAAACATATTGTAAGGTTGCATTACAGAAAGCAAAGACTTTTTTACTATTACAGGAAAATGGTTAATGTGTTGAATGTATCTATAAAGCACTACAAATGTAGAAACAGGTTGATTATTTCCTATAACACCAAACAGATGCATTAGATTTTACAGAAATTTACATGGAGTGGACTTTCAGGAACTCCCCATCTTCTGCCTTCCCAATCTGGTTTGGAATTTTGACCTCAGAATGTCTCAGCTATACCTGTAACTCAGGGAAATATGTACAGTATGCAAAAAGGATGATGGGATCGCAACTGTATAGAATAGCTAGGAAAAGTGGTTAGGTTATTCATGCTCAATACAATACTAACCTTTGCAAATGCATTTGCTTATAGAAGAGACAAACAAATTGACTCTATAGCTTACTATAATGATTCATGCAGTTCACAGAAAACACAGTTAGGCATGACTCAAGTCAATGCGAGTTTTGCTAGAAGTTTCAGGAGAAAACAGGTTTTTTCCCCTTAGTAAAAGTGACAGCATTTTAACTTCTTCCATACTGTCACATAAACAAGTCAGACCACTCTTTCCACTTATAGAACCATAGAAAATTAGGGTTGGAAGGGACCTCAGGAGGTCATCTAGTCCGACCTCCTGCTCAAAGGAGGACCATCCCCAACTACATAATTCCAGCTAATGCTCTCGCCAGCCAGGCCTTAAAAATCCCCAACGATGAATATTCCACAACCTCTCTAGGTAACTTATTCCAGTGCCTCACCACCCTCCTAGTGTGAGAGTTTTTCTTAATTTCCAACCTAAACTTCCATTGTGGCAACTTGAGACTGTTGCTCCAGTTCTGTCATCTGCCACCACCAAGAGCAGTCTAGTTCCATCCTCTTTGGATCCCCCCTTTAGATAGCTAAAGCCTATTATCAAATCCCCCCTCAGTCTCCTCTTCTGCAGAGTTATAAACCCAGTTCCCTCAGCCACTCTTCATAAGTTATGTGCCCCAGCCCCTAACCATTTTTGCTGCCCTCCACTGGACTCTCTCCAATTTGTCCATATCCTTTCCTTGGGGGGGGACCCCCCCAATACTGAATACAGTGGGCGCATCTATATGAGGTGTTACTGTGTAGTGGTTACTGTGCATTTATTTAGTAGTTAATTGTACAAGTATACTCAAGTACTAAATAAATGTGCAGTAACTGGAGTTACAATCCAATAGCACTGGTAAACACCTTTTTAGTACACTACTGTGCAGTAGCCTAATAATACTGCATAGAAACGTATTAGCATTGTTGGTGCTGTGATGTGTTACTACGCAGTATTATTTAGCTACTGTGCAGTTAGCGTCTTGTGTAAATGCATCCAGTACTCCAGATGTGGCCTCACCAGTGCCAAATAGAGGGGAAAAATTACTTCCCTTCATCTGCTGACAACCCTCCTACTAATGCAGACCTATATTCTCTTAGCCTTTTTGGCAACAAGGGCACACTGTTGACTTATATCCAGCTTCTTGTCTACTGTTAACCTCAGGTACTTTTCTTCAGGACTGCTGCTTAGCCAGTGGGTCCCAAGCCTGTAGCAGTGCATGGGATTCTTCTGTCCTAAGTGCAGGACTTTGCACTTGTCCTTGTTGAACCTCATGAGATTTCTTTTGGCTCAATCCTCCAACTTGTCTAGGTCACGCTGAATCCTAGCCCTACCCTCCAGTGCATCTACTACTCCTCTCAGCTTGGTGTCATTTGCAGACTTGTTGAGGGTGCACTCTATGCCATCTTCCAGGTCGTTGATGAAGACATTGAACAAAACTGCCCCCAGGAACAACCCCTGGGGCACTCCACTGCCAACTAGATATCAAGCTACTGATTACTATTCTCTAAGCCTCATGCTCCAGCCAGTTTTCTATCCACCTGACAGTCCATTTATCCAGCCCATACTTCCTCAGCTTGCTTGCAAGAATGCTATGGGAGACACTATCAAAAGCCTTGCTAAGGTCAAGGTATATTATGACCACTGCTTTCCCCACATCCACAGAGCCAGTCATTTCATCATAGAAGGCAGTCGCTTCTATGATTGCATGTTATACAGACTGATGAAGAAAGAAACCGACTGGTTTAGATTTTCTGAAAATCCCCACAAATCTGTTCTCCGAAAACCTCCCTTAGTTGATGTTTGTAAGTTTCCTTCATGTCCCTCATGAGTTTCAAATCTCAGTGGTTGCTTTGCGTCAATAAATAAGATGACCATATTATTTTTAAGGAAATCTATGGGATGTTGTTTCAAGAAGGATTGCTGGGGAGAGATGGGATCCAACTGATGAGGAGAGAGAAGAGTGTCTTTGTAGACAGGTTCGCTAACCTAGTGAGGAAGGCTTTAAACTAGGTTGGCTGGGGGATGGAGACCAAAGCCCTGAGGTACATGGGGAAGTGGGAGACCTGGAGGAAGAACAAGCAGGAAGGGGCAACAGGGGAGGTGCTCTCGTACTTCCTGAGAAATCAGGGCAATCAACTAGTTACCTCAGGTGCCTGTACACAAATGCACAGAGCCTGTGAAACAAGCAGAAAGAATTGGAAATCCTTGCACAATCACGGAACTATGACATGACTGGAATAACAGAGACTTGGTGGGAGCTCCCATGACTGGAGCACTGTTACAGATGGATACAAAATGTTCATGAAGGAAAAGCAGGGGAGAAGAGGAGGAGGGGTTGCATTTTATGTAAAAGAGCCATATGATTGCTCAGAGCTCAAGTATGAAGCTGGAGCTAGGCCTGTTGCGAGTCTCTGGGTTAGAGTTAGAGGGGAGAGCAACAAGAGTGATGTCGTGGTGGGGGTCTGCTATAGGCCACCAGACCAGGAGGAAGTGGTGGATGAGGTTTTCTTCAAATAGCTAGCAGAAGTTTCCCAATCACAGGCCCTGGTTGTCATGGGGGACTTCAATGACATCTGCTGGGAGGGCAATACAACAGTGCACAGACAATCCAGGAAGTTTTTGGAGAATACTGGGGACAATTTCTTGGTGCAAGTGTTGGAGAGGCCAACAGGGGCCATGCTCTTCTTGACCTGATGTTCACAAACAGGGAAGAATTTGTGGGGAATGTAGCAGTGGATGACAACTTGGGCAGCAGTGACTATGAGATGATTGAGTTCAGGATCCTAAAGAAAGGAAGCATGGAGAGCAGCAGAGTAAAGAACCTGGACTTCAAAAAAGCAGGCTTTGACTCACTTAGGGAACTCATGGGCAGAATCCCCTGGGAAGCCAGTCTGAGGGGCAGAGGAGTCCAGAAGACCTGGCTGTACTTTAAAGAAGCCTTACTGAGAGTGCAGGAACAAACCATCCCAATGTTCAGGAAGACTAGCAAGTATGGCAGACGACTAGCTTGGCTTAGCAGAGAACTCTTCGGTAAATTAAAATTACAAAGAGGAAGCTTATAAGAAGTGGAAATGTGGACAGACAATTAGGGAAAAATATAAGAGCATTGCTCGGGCATGCAGGCATGAAGTCAGGAAGGCCAAATCACAATCAGAGTTGCAGCTAGCAAGGGATGTGAAGGGTAATAAGAAGGGTTTCTACAAGTATGTCAGTAGCAAGAGAAAGATCAGGGAAAGTGTGGGTCCCTTACTGAATGGGAGAGGCAACCTTGTGACAGGATGCAGAAAAGGCTGAAGTGCTCAATGCCTTTTTTGCTTCAATCTTCACAGTCAAGGTCAGCTCCAAGACTACTGCACCAGGCAGCACAGTTTGGGGAGGAGATGAGCAGCCCTCAGTGCTGAAAGAAGAGGTTAGGGACTACCTAAAAAAGTTGGATATGTACAAGTCCCTGGGGCCAGATGGGAGCACCCAAGTGTGCTGAGGGAGTTGGTTGATGTGATTGCAGAGCCATTGGTCATCATCTTTGAACACTCATGGCAATCAGGAGAGGTCCTGGATGATTGGAAAAGGGCAAACATAGTGCCTATATTTAAGAAAGGGAAGAAGGAGGATCGAGGGAACTGCAGACCAGTCAGCCTCACCTCAGTCCCTGAAAAAATCATGGAGCAGATCCACAAGGAAGCACTTGCAGGAGAAAAAGTGGTAAAGAAGAGTCAGCATGGATTCACCATGGGCAAATCATGCCTGACCAGCCTGATTGCCTTCTATGATGAGGTGACTGGCTCTGTGAATGTGGGGAGACTAGTGGATGTGGTCTACTTAGATTTTAGCAAGGCTTTTGATACAGGTCTCCCACAACATTCTTGCAAGCAAGACTATGGGGGGATTTAATAGCAGCCTTTAAGCTACCTAAAAGCGGGGGGGGGCAGGGTTGAAAAAGAGGATGCAGATAGACTTCTCAGTGGTGGCAGATAACAGAACAAGGAGCAACAGACAAAAGTTGCAGCAAGGGAAGTTTAGGTTAGATATTAGGAAGAATTTTCTTCCTAGCAGGGTAGTAAAAACACTGGAACAAATTACCCAGAGAGATGGTGGGAGCTCCATCCTTGGATGTTTATCTAGCTGAGTTTTGAAAAGCTTTGGCTTGGGTGATCTAGTTGGAGGTGGTCCTGCTTTGAGGAGGGGCTTGGACTAGATGACCTCTTGAGGCCCCTTCCAACCCTAACTTTCTGTGATTCTGTGACACTGCCCCCACCTCCAAGTCAGTGACACCTAGATGGGATGGAGCCAGCAGGGGCCACAGTCCCAGGGCAGAGCCCAGAGCCCCTGAAACAAGTCCCCATGGCAATCAGATGGGCAGGGGAAGGGGGAGGAGGAGTAGGGACCCCCACTCTCCTCAGGGAGTGAATCTGAGCCACCTCAATCCTACCTCCCAGGGAAGCCCTGCTCTCACTTGAGATCTGAGCGTCTGTGACCACTTCCCGGTCCCAGCTCCACAGGTCTGGAAGCCGGTGAACTTGCACAGTAGAGTTAATCAGGACTGGCCTCAGAGGTGGCTGACCACCCAGGGTGCTGTGGTCAAGGGGGCACTCCACACACATACGTGCATGTGAGCAGCCCATGCTTATAGCAGCGGTCTCCCCCAGCCTTGCCCCACCTCAGCTGATCCCTGCCCCAGGCAGGAGGAACTGTGTCCTGCCCAGCCCAGCCCAACCCAGACCCCACCTCCAGCCACTGCTCAGCTGGAGCCAGGCCAGGAAAATGTGGGCCAATCTACGACTTCTGCTTCAATTTTCACAAATCAGCCAGGGCACTGGGGCAACCCATGAAATCCAGACTGTCCTGACTAAACCAGAATGGTCACTCTACCAGTAAGGACTATAGAACTGGGTCCCCTATTTGAAAATATTGACAAAATAGATATTTGTAATTTGTTGGAGATCTATCTCCTATTTTCTAAACAAGTTGCTGTAACCTGTTCTTGAGAGAGGTTAGCTGTGTTAGTCTGAAGTTTATAAATTGTACCTTGTAGGCTAAATAAGTGAAACTCTACCCTGCCTTATCCTGTTCTTGGTTTACCAGTTAGATGACTATTTCCTGAGCAAACTAAGGATTGTATCAGAGAGGAAATGTGTGAGTTGTGACTCACACTGCTGCAGTATCTTTATTGTGTATTAAAGCATTTACCTCACTATAAGATGCAAGAAATTATTTTCTAAAACACAATGTTAAATATTTGGGTTTGAGACCAAAAGTGGGGATGTGTTAGATAAACTCTCTGATGACACAAACTTGGGAGGCATTGTCAACACAGATGACTGAATTATCACACAGAAAGAACTGGACGATCTTGAGCACTGGAATAACAGAAATCAGATAAAATGCAAATGCTGCAAAATGCAGATTTATGCATTTAGGGACTAACAGTGATTTAAACTAAGGTTTCCTTAACTAGAAATGTCAGAGGAGGAGAATAACTGATACAACCAGATCTATCAGAGGCTGACCATGAGCTTGCAATTTAATGAAGTTGTAAAAAAAAATAACTATGTTCTTATAATGCATCAGGCAATGTTTTCTTTCCAGTACAAAAAGGAAAATGTTAATGCCATTGCCAATTAAAAGATTTGTCTAGAATTCTCTGTGCAAGTCTGCTCATCCATGTTAAAAAAAAGATTAATTCAAACTGGAACAGGTGCAGAGAGAGGGTCTGTCTGACAAAAAAAGAATAGAGTACTGTTGGTACTGTTAGCCTAACAAAACAGAGGCAGAAGAGAAATGTGACTTTTCTCTATAAATACGTCAGGGAGGTAACCAGCAGAGAGGAAGATGTGCCATTTAAACTAAAGGGTAATGTTGACACAAGAACAAATGACACTTAAGAAGTTTAATGTGGACCTAGAAGAGGGTTTTTAATCACCAGGAAAGTATGGTTCCTGGATAGTCTTCTAATAGGAATAGTAGGGAGAAAAAATCCAAGTCATTTTAAAAATGAATTAACTTGATACATTTATGAAAGGATAGGTAAGGAGAGGATGTCATAGGATATGGTCACCTGCACTAGCAGAGAATGGGATTAAGTAGCAAAGGAATGACAAATGTGACAATCACAATGCAATAAAAAGTCTTGATATACAAGGTTATATTTTCATTGAACCTTTCTACTGAAGACCCAGGCATTGCATCATAGCTATAGTATGAGCATAAGGGTTCTGGCATCAACAACAGTCAGATGTTCAGGGGACAAAGATTAGTGGGATAGATTGAGAATCCATCTAGCAAAGACTAGAAAGTATATCTTTGGACATCATGGGCGCGTCCATACATGCAAGCACATGTGCTTGCAGCAGCTCAAATAGAAGCCGTATAAATTGGAGCTGGGGCTTTTTGCCTCAGCGCATGTGCCCAGATATGCACTTTGGTGTGGTGCAAGTTGCACTACTTGGAGCAAAGTAACTCTGCCTGGCTTCTCCTGGATCTGCAGTCAAGGGGAGCTGGAGCCCAGGGCCAGCACCTGTGCTGTCCCCAGCAGTACTAAAAGCTGCCCTGTCCTGGTCTCAGCAGTATAAAAAGCTACCCTGGCAAGTAGCGCAGGGCTACTAGCTCTCAGGAGCTTCTGGGGCCCAGCCAACTGGTACCTGGGGACACTACCCCTTGTGCCAGCTGGACTGCTGAAGCAGCCCTGAGAGAGTTCCCTGCACCCTCTACCCACTGCAGCAGTCTGGCAGTGGGGGCTGCTGTCTGGCTGTGACCTGCTGTGTACCTGCCAGACCCAGGTGGGGACTGCAGAGCCAGTAGAGGCATCTGCCCCTCTGGGCCAGGTGCCAGTGGACTGTGGTTGCAGGACTGGCCTCTGTATGGCACTACTGCCATGTGTGCCCCCTGCACAGCTATCTATCCCAGTGTGGTGGCCTGCTTTGAACTGTCAAAGCATGTCCTTCTGGCCCCATTTGTCCAGGAGGTCAGCCACAGCCAGATGGGTCCAAGGTGCCATCTCTGAGCAGGCAGGTCCTGCCACTGGCTTCCCTAGCAGGAATTCTGGTGTTCCCTATTGCAAACTGAAAAATCCCTGATAAAAAAAAAATCCCAAAGTCACTCTCTAAAATACCCCCAGATCCACGTTCCTCCACAAGTAAAACAAAAGACCACTATAAAGAGAGAGAGAGAGAGTGAGACAGACAGCGATTAGTTGGACAATGTTTTATTGATGTATCTTACAGTGTTAAAGCAAGTCTCTTATCCTAATAATAAAGTGAATTCTAACTACAGGTTTCATGAATTCATGAATACATATTTTCCTGCACTCCCACAGGGCAATGGCCCCCACACAAGGGGTTCAGCTGCCCCCC
>NW_017728951.1:30086517-30108425 GCF_001723895.1 Crocodylus porosus | reverse complement strand
TCAGGGTTCCCTCCCCCCTCCTCCAGACCCCCCCCCAGACCCGTTACTCACTGGCATCGGAGCCCTAGTACTGAAACATGCAGCCTGGCCGGCCGTGTGTTTCAGCACCAGGGCAAGGAGCCAACTATAGAAATGCTCTGACAGCCAGAGCGTCTTGGTGGAGGACCCAGCCTCCGCTAGCCTCAGGACATGGTCCAGGACCGTGCCCTGCTCCGCTTTTTTAAACTTCGATTTTTTTAGAGTCCTGGATATCCAGGGGTCTAATTTTCTCCTCACACATGCCTACTGCCCTGCCTCAAAATGGTTTGAGGTGAAGCAAGACGTACATGCACACTTATCTGGACACGCCCCATTTGGCTAAGCAGTTGAGCAGACTTTAAACTAAGTCCTATGGGGGAATGACAGCAAATATACCATTAGAATAGAATATTAGAATATACCATTAGGGAAATAACTTAATTCTGGAGAAGAAATGGTGACGTGCAATAGGGCTAAAATGATGCAAAAGGAAAAACAGCAGGGCAGTCTGCAAGTACCTTCAGTATCTGTAAACCAAGAACCAAGATTGGTAACAAGCAAGGCAAACTGTAAGTCATAATAGGCAAAAAAAAAGAGACAGCAGGAGAGAGGTGCACATCATATTATCCTAACTTCCATTACTGGAATTTTCAAAGAGAGATTTTTTTTTTCCTGAGAGGACGGATGCAGGAAGTAAAGGACACTGAATTGTACTATATATGTCAAGAATCTGTATATGTCCTCCAAGAGGATGTGATCAACAGATCTGGGTAAATTTAAAGAGTGAAGGAATAGTAGTAATGTTCTGGTCTACTACAAGGCAAATCAGGAAGAAGACAAGGCACATTGAACAGGAACCCTGGGAATCCCTTGCAGGGGACTATTGGGGCATGCTTTCAAGCTGCTGCACCCTGGGTCAGGGGTCAGCACTCAGGGCAGCTGTCCCACAGGATTGAGCCCCTGAAACCCTGGGAGGGGAACGTCCCAGCACGGCTGATCCAATTGATCAACAAAAACAGACATATCTTGGCATGCCTGATGCTGCAGCAAAATAACATCTGTTTCTAGACTGGGACAGATTAGAGGCCTGGGTTTTAGCAGTAGGTAAGTGGCAATGTAACAGTGAATGCACTAAGAGATGTACCATATTGCTACCCCTTCTATCATCCTATACAGATGTTTTGCAGAAGGAAAGAGAAGATGAAATCCTGCTGTTTGAGAGCATCTTTGGGAATGATTATGTAACTGCCACACCCCACCCTCTGACAACCCTAATTATGAAAGGAATGAAGCCATCTATAAACAGCCGCTACTTACCTACCACGCCACAAAGATGTCAATAACACTTCATGATGGAAGTATTGTAAGGAGACAGTAAGGCTCTTCTCCCAGTTTCTACTTGCTTGCTCAGTTAGAATGGCTGTTACTGATCAATGCATCAAATTACAACTGTGCAGAACAGAGGTGTCCAACTTCCAAGCAACTGAGGGCTGCATGCCCAATGGGCCACCAGCATGAGCAATAGCCTTCCTGGGCCACACACCCCATAGATGCCAGCCCCCTTTCACTGCTGCACCCTGTAACCATGACTCTCCCCTCCCCACCACTACACACTTCGGTGACTTCCTACATTGCTACACCTTGTGCCTGTGACCCTCTCCCCACTGCTGCACCATGTACCTGAGACTTCCTGCAACCCCCCCTGTACTGCATGCCAGGCTCACCCTCCGCTCCCTGTACTTTTGCGGTGTCTCAACCACTAGGGTTGAGGAAGGAAGCAGCAGCTACAGGAAAGAGTAGGAGTCCATACAGTAGCAAGAACAATGGGGAAATGCAACTTAACCCCTCGTAGACCACTAGTTGGACTGCCTGATACAGAAGATACTTGGGATTAATATGTAACATTTGACTGGGCATTAGACATAGAGGGCTATAGGTTGTTTAGAAGAGATAGGAAGGGGAAAAAAGGTGAGGGGGTTGCGTTCTATGTTAGGTAACAGTATACCAGTTCTACCTTCCAAATGGGACCAGAGGAAGGCTTAAGTGAGACC
Source organism: Crocodylus porosus (assembly GCF_001723895.1). NCBI lineage: Eukaryota > Metazoa > Chordata > Crocodylia > Crocodylidae > Crocodylus > Crocodylus porosus. The sequence goes on along the minus strand of NW_017728951.1, from coordinate 30,106,356 downwards.
CTGTGGGTCAAACTTCAAGGAGGGCGGGGGGAGAGGGATCTGGTGGTAGGGGTTTACTACAGGCCACCGCATCAGGAGGAAGAGCTGGATCTAGAATTCTCCAGGCAGCTGGGGGAGGCCATGCGTGCAAAGGATGTTGTGGTCATGGGTGATATGAATTACCCTGACATCAACTGGGAGGAGCAGTAGGCCAGGTCTAGCCACTCACAAAGGTTCCTGATGTGTATACAGAACCTACACCTCATGCAGGAGGTACTCGTCCCCACTAGGGGAAACACCATACTGGATCTGGTGTTAGCCTCTGAGGACAACCTGGTGGGGGATGTGCTAGTACAAGGGAGGCTAGGGGACAGTGATCATGAAATAATCCAGTTTGCTATTCAGAGGAAGGTGGGGAGGGTAACTAGCACAGTGCAAACTGCTTGACTTTAGGAAAGCCAACTTGGATGTGCTCAGGGCAGTAGTCAGGGAGGCACTCAGAGCCCATGGGGTAGCTAGTATGGGGGTCCAGGAAAGATGGTCCTTCCTCAAGGAGGCTATCCTTGGGGCGCAGCAGGACACAATTCCTCTGTGCAGAAAGGCAGGAAAAGGGTCCAAGAAACCTTCATGGCTGAGCATGGATATCCACGCTAGCCTGAGGGCAAAGAAAAAAGCATACTGGCAGTGGAAGCAGGGGGCAGGGACAAAGGAGGAGTACACCTCCCTGACCCGAGCTTGTAGGGATTTGGTAAGGGAGGCTAAAGCAGCACTGGATCTTAGATTAGCTTCTGGGATTAAGGATAACAAAAAGTCCTTTTTCAAGTATATAGGTAGCAAGAGGAAGTCTCGGGGTAACATTGGACCCCTACGAGGCAGGGTAGGGCAGTTAGTGACGGATGCGTGAGAGAAGGCAGAACTCTTTAAGAAGTTCTTTGCCTCCATGTTCCTGTCCACTGACAACGGGGTGTTCTTGGGTGATAGCGTAGAGAGGCCCAGGAAGGATGTGAGTCCCCCGACTGTTAGTTCAGACCTAGTTAAGGATTACCTGGAGGGTTAGATCTATCCAAGTCGGCGGGCCCGGAAGACCTTCATCCACAGGTGCTGAGGGAATTGGCTGGTGTCATTGCAGAGCCATTGGCACAGCTGTTTGAGGACTCCTGGTGCTCAGGCCAAGTCCCTGAGGACTGGAAAAGGGCCAACGTGGTCCCTATTTTCAAGAAGGGGAGGAAGGAAGAGCCTGGCAACTATAGGCCAGTTAGCCTTGCTTCTATCCTGGGGAAGGTCTTTGAAAAAATTATCAAGAGGAGACTGGATAGGCACCTGGCTGGGGTCTTATGACCCCTGCCACCCCCAGTGCTCCTTCCCGCCCACGGCGGGGTGTCGGACTCGATGATCTGTCTAGGTCCCTTCCGACTCATTGATTCTATGTAACATCTTTTTCATTCTAATTATTAACTTATCTAATATTTTTAAATTAGTTTCTATAATCATAACCTTTTCCTCTCTAGTGTGTTGAAATTCATGATGTATTTCTATTTACCGGAAATGCTCAGTTATCATGTTACCTAAAAAGGGAAGCCATGTGACAAAAATAATGATAAATGTTATACTGGTGTTAAATATAGAAATGAATAAAAAACAAGGAAAGAAGGAATTGCCATAATTTTTACTTGCCCAAATAAGATCAGAAACAAACTCACGAAAAACCTTCTTGGCTGGACTAGTCTACTTGAGTGTAAACTTGGAGAGTGGAGGCAAACCACCTCTGGGCTCCTAGTCCATGACAGTCTCATAAATTATACTTCAATAAAAACAACAACAACATATACATAAAAATGACCTCTCTCCTGACTAGTAAGTAGTAGATATATTCTAAGTCCATGGAGAAGTCTAATAAGAGATGTGGGTGAAATCTTTACTTAATAAGAGTTTAAGCATTGATTTAAATTAAGTTAGAATTTCACAACACATATATTTTATAGTTTGTCTTTGCCAGCAGTACATAACACCATCCTCATTAAATCAAAGAGATTAAACAATGGCCACCTTGACATCATCTCTCTCTCTCATCTGTAGATTTGATTTGACTGGTTTAGCAACCTTTTGGAGAAACAAAAATCAATTTGCTATCAAAGTAAGTCATTAAAATAAGATATTCAATTATTTTTAAGGTTTGATGTGATTTAACAAAAGGTGAAGATGTTAAAATACAAGTCAAAGCATGCTGCAGCAAAATAACATCAAATAAAAGGCATCATTTTGGAACCAAGAGTTCTAGTTTTTTTGTATGTCTACATCTTATCCTGGCACTCAAAATTCAGATAACTTTCCTTACCCTCCAACTCCCAAAAATTAATTTAGAAAGAATACTTCTAGATCCAAGTCATCCTTCTCAGTCCACAGACAGGAGGCTCTCCTACCCTTATTGAGAAGTAGAAAGCTACTCACCTCCACACATCTACCTTTATTCTTCAGAGACTGTATGCATGGGTTGGAGACTGTATGCATGAGAAACAGGACCGGAAGAGGAAAGATAGACCACGGGGTCAAGTTGTATGTTAGCACCCTGAAACTAAGTAAGGAAAGAAAATGCAGACCTCACCTTAGGGATTCTTACCTTGCCAGAGTGCAGGGAAGATGTCTTGCACCTCTCAGGGATTTTCTGGGATCCACCCAGCTTAGGAGTGGACCCTGCGCTCTTTCCCATAAGTGAGGGAACTACTCGCCCTATGTAACAATGCAAAGAGAGAAGAAAAAGGTTTGCTCTCCCAGATCCCTTCACAGAGGGTCATGTCAAGGCCTGGGCAGATAAAATATCCATGTAGAACCAGTTTTACAAGGTTTTTTTGTAGCCAACTCCCAGAACTTAATGTTGTACCCAAGTTGGGTATTAGTACTCAAATTTTATTTAAAGGAATTAATCTCCGGCGATTAGTTTTGCCTTCTCTAACAAACATGCAGCAACAGATAGAAGGAAAAAAAACAAGCAACCCCCATGTTCCTGTAAAACAAGACACTCATCCTAGATGCATCTATTTTTTCATGGAAAAGAATGAGAAAACAGACATGTGACTGGTGTTAGTCATATCACTCAATGTATTATCAGAAGTTGCTCAGATAATCTGGTTGATGAGCACAGTATAGGAACCTGTATAAAAAGGACTAGAGGAAGCCCTTACACAATGAACAACACTTTAAATTAAATTATTGTTAACACAAAATGAGAAACAGTTGGAAGAGCTCTGGCTAGGATAGCATTTCAGGCACTAACCAGATCTATGCACTTGCTAGCTCAACATTAGGACTCTTCAATCTGGTGCCAGACTGTTTTGAAAACAACTTTGAGCACAAAAAGCTTATTAACAGGGGGAATCTGGAAGACCACATTTAAAAAATAGGTTACTTTAGTCACCTGACTTGGTGGTGATGTATAAAAGTAAAATCTTATATATACATAGCAAATTTCTTCTATAGTCTGCAAAGTGACTTCAAAGCTGTCAACCCTATTGTGCGTATGGACAAGAGAGAGACAAAGTAACTTGCTTAAGGTGACCTGTCAGCCCACTAGTCGTACAAGCAATGGAGTCCAGGCCTCAACTTCCAATCTGTGCCCTATCCAAAACACAGGGGTGCTATTTTTTTTCAAGGAAAAGGATAGTGAATGGAATGTACACATTTGCTCTCCAAAGGTATGTATGGACTCCATGTCAAAGTTATGGCATAATTTCACAGAATGGTTGTCCAGCAGCCTCTGCCAAAGACCATGGGGTAGAAGAAATTGCTGAACTGTTTGACTTGTAAACCCAGTTTGAACTGCAGAGTATTTGTCCAAGTGATAAACTGTTTAGAAGGCACTTTTGATCTCCAATCAAGTAAGTACTCCGAGTTCTGGTGTCTGGGGTAGCCAGCCCTAAAGACCTTTGTTTCCAGTCATCACTGGAGGAGGGGGAAGGAAAAAAGCATATGGCTCAGTGATTATCCAGGAGTTTGAATCAGCTCATAAAGCTGAAAGGCTGAGCAGCTTCCTCCCTCTGCCCATATGCACTCCAAAAAAGTTTTATGGTACAAGTCAAGCCTTAACTTTAAACTGATTACTTGGGCTTAGTTTAAGTAGTTTATCAGTTAAAAGACACTTTTGGGTTATTGATTGATAGTGGTTAAAGAGGTTTATAAAGGATGTATTTGTTTCTCATGAGAGAGAAATTCTAACAAGATTAAATTAAAAATGGCATGCAGTGTTTCTAGTAAAAGTATGTAGCATGATAATTGTCTCTGCTTCGACCACCAAAATAGAAGGGAGTTTACTGCGTTCTGCTCCTGGTATAAATATATTGACTCTCTCATTTGGTATTTGATTGATTTTTTCCAGTACTCACTCCGGTGTACTTAAATTCACCTCTCTGCAAAGGACAGGCACCGAGTGGAAGGAGAACATTCCATTCCCAGCATAGGCTTTCCTGGACAAGGGATACAGTCAGTATGGATTTTACTCTTGCAAATTACACAGAAAGGGAAGAGTGATGAGAAGCCATGAAATTTCTGTTCTTCTGCAGTACTACCATTATCCTACACTCCTGCAGGCTGATGCTGCAGCAGTTTCAAATTATGAAGTGTAGGTTGCATTGTTGATTGTAGCATCTTAACCTGAGATTAAATATAGTACAGGCCGATAGCCAGATTGGCTTCCACCCAACACAGAAGTAGTATAGATATGTCTGTGCAGTGCTGTAGGAAGGGGTGGGGAGCAGGGAACACCCTGGGCGCCAAAGCGAAGGGGTGCCAACAGGCGCTGCCCATCTGGGATGGGATGCAGAACAGAAGCATGAGCAGCAAATTTGGTGGGTGTGGGGATGGCGGAAGGGTGACGCCCACCACTGCATGCACTCCCCAGCAAGCATGGGCGGGAGGTGCCCCCTGGATCTGTGTACAGGGTAAGGGCAGGTTACTGCTGCAGGTTTTGCCCCGGGAGCCAAATGTCATTGCTACAGGACTGCGTCTGTGCAGTCTTCTGGGCCAGCTAACTAGCCCTGCTAAGTGAGAATGATACTTAGCCCACCTACTCTACTGTGCAGTTGTGCGTATGTTGGTTCCAGCTTAGCAGGCAGCCCATCCAGGAAGCATAGTTGAAGGCGTTGCTGTCAGACATAACAAGGTCTCCATGTAGACAACAACTGTGTTTCCAAAAAATATCCAGAAGTTCCCCAGCAGATAAATATCAAGGCTTTTCTACATAAGGATATCCAAGAAAATTCTAAATGAACTAAAAAAAAAGTGTGAATTTACATAGAGTTAAACTGCATTAAACCCCAGTGTGGACACTCATATTCAGACTTAAAGTAGCCAATTGCAATTCACTTCTGAAGTGAAACAAGCTAAATTTAATTAAGGGTACTTTCCTCCCCCTGAATATGAGTATATAAACCTTTTTTTGAAATACTCTGAATTAGCTTTCTTGAGCGTTCCTGCACAGGTAACCTGTTAGATATGTCACTGGGTAGAGAAAACACCTGGTATGTAGAAGAAACATTTTATAGAATGGGAAAGGTGCTGGAAAAGGTAGTTTTCTTCCAGGCATTTTGTTTAATAAACAAAACACCAAACTATTAACTCTTTGGTTAGGTCCCAGTGACATTGCTTCATTTCCAATATTTGTTGTAGCAACAGGAATGATATTTTTAAAGTACATATAATGCCTGTGAAAAATATTGAATTAGGATGAGAGAAGCCTGTGCTGCCATTGCTGCTGGATGGAGACCAAACATTCACTTCCCATACCTCACTGAACAACCAGGAAATGGTAACAACACTGCCACAGCTCACTAGGGTTTGATGCGAGATGGTGGGTGAAAGGCACCAGATGCCATTTGCTTGTCTCTTTAAGAGATAAAGAAACTAGTTTCAGTGGTTTGCTCTACTCTGCTCTGCTCTGTCAAAGGATATGTAGACAGCCCCCTTTAAAAGACATTCTGGTTACAGGATGTATACATAGATAGGCTGCATCTGACATACCACCTCTCACATTCTTCTCTGATTCATTCTAGCAAGTTTAAAGATATCCTGCAATTAAATTTTTATTTGTCTTAATGAATCAGTAACAGCCAGCTTCTGACTAGCGACAGCTTAAGCACTCCTACTGTATGACCAGGAGAATCCCTTTAACCAGTCTGATAAAGATGCAGCCTCTGAAACACAAAATACCAGAGCTGGTCATTACACATGACTTGATGAGTCCAAACAGAAGGGAGGAGAAGAGGAAGCGAGGAAAGGTGAAAGTCCATTGTTTAGTCAGTCTCTGAGTATTAGTGTTGCAAACATTGCATAAAGACTCATTGTTTCCAATAGGCAACCTCTGATGCACATGCATGCTTGGAAGGGAGAAAAAATTAAAAAGTCTTATTGTTTAGACCTTTAGCTGACTTTATGGAGTTCCTGCCTGTTAATCACAAACAGCAGTCCAAATCCAGGTTTTAGCTCACAAATGTAGCAGAAACACAATCTAATATTGGGAAGTAAAACTTCATTAATTAAAAAGTGTGTTCACAACAGACAGCAACTGACAAGCACATCTGCTGACAGTACAGCTTTTGACAGCGAAGAACAAGCAGCTTTCAAACAGTTTTTCTTTGGAAAAATATGTTTTCCCAGGATTTGCATTTATTGAGTCTTTAGTCACTCAAAAAAGAATGAGTGACTAAAGACTGAGAAATACACAATGGACTCAGACAAAACAAATCAACTAATTCAACAGAAACTCAAGTCAAGTACCTACTGAACCAGTAGTTTCCTATTTAGATCCTTCAAGCCCTCCAATGACTCCAGGCCTCACCTTTTCAGCTCAACTTGTGAAACTCTAATGCTCAGTTTGAGAGTCTTTCTCCATCTGTGCTACAATAATCTAAATGAGTCCAAAATGTTAGGGAATATTCAAGTATCTGTGGCCAGAACGGTATTGATTAGGGGGAAATTAGAAAATGAGGAACACATGAAGTCCCTGCCATCTGTTTGGCACAAACACAGCTTCAAGCACCTCTGTAATTGTCTATAGATCAAACAAGTGGCTGCTGCACCCATTAACACTTTTCAGCATAACAATACCCCTATCTCATCTTTACTTATCCTTCCAATAGCTTTAATGATTTGACACCCTGAATGACTTATCTCCCAGACAAATAATAATGGTGGGGGAAGGGTCAATGGGATAGGTTGGAGGAGGCATCTACAAAGTGCCTACTATGTGGGGGAGATAGGGGAAGGGAGAAAGGAAGATGCAGAATCCTGGTGGGAAGATACTGGAGAATCTGCTATGGTAGAGGGGGGAATGAAGGCAAACAGACCCCCTGCTATAGAAAATAAGAGAAATAGAAGGCTACAGGGAGATCTTATGATAGGAGGAGTGGGAGTCCCCATTATATGGAGAAATGAGGGCCCTCAGAGCCTCTGGTAAGAAAGGAACAGAAATAAACTGTTGCTCTCAACCTTTTTAGGCTTGAGATACCACTTGATAGATGCAAGGTATCCCTCGAAAAATGCCAGCTCCCAGTTTTCATTCTTTTTTTTTTTTTTACTACAGAAAAATACTGCAGTCATTCTTCTGTTGTAAGGACCTCAGACTACAATAGGTCAGAATGTCTTTAACACTATGGATTCCTATATGAAATTTCCAGACTTATCTTCTGAATCACATTTGCATATCAAATAGTGCTAATGTGGCACCCAACAGCCCCATTGAAAGAATCTCAAGGCACCCTGATTGAAGGACCCTGTTATGAAAGGGAGAAAAGGCACAGATTCTGGAGGGAGTAGGGGGCACAGAGCTCCCAGTGTGTAGGAGGGGATAGGAAGAAGTTGCATGGAGTTCCTGAAATAAAGGGAGATGGGAAGGGGGCAGTCAGAGTTTTGTGGGTGGGGAATAAGGACCACAGGTGTCTCAATGATCTTAGTTTATGGAAGCCATGAAGTATGCAATATTTCAGTACACCCATTGGTCAGGGGACCAAGTTCCACTTGCTCCCGCTACCAGGTTCACAAACATAGCTGCTTCCCCTCAGTCCAAACATGCTGGAAAGAAAACAGCTACCCCTTAAGCTATGGCTAGCCAGCATCTGGAACCCAGTTCTTTACTTTTTTCCAGCTGTTTTGGTGCTGGAGACTTCTTGCTTAAAAAGCTTTTTCCATATCTGCAGAAAGCCTGGTGCCTCATCAAAATATCAGTTAGGGAAAGGGAATATGAAAAAGGTTTCTTTTGAATTATACTAGGGATTAGTGTGCCTTTTCTCCTTAATTTGAATTCTATATGGATTTCTAGTTGCTCTCTCTACTTACACGGTACTGGAACATAGGCTCTGTCATGCTGAGTGTGTCACCAGAGTAAGATTCTCAATGTGTTCATTGATCCAGTGTAGAGAATGCAACAATGAGAACATACATTTACAATGTGTCAGTAAACATTACTACTGAATAAACAAACTAATGTGATTACATGTTAGGATAAGAATTAGGAAAGGTGAGAAACATGCAGGACGTGTACACCTGCCTGATTCCAGCAAACTGTCCATTCTAGTGCTAAATTTCAGGAAGGTAATAGTGCCAAGGTTGTATTGGGAAGGTGATGCTTGTTTTCACAGACAACACTAGTCATAAGGGTCCATCTCAGGCTGTGGCACTTAAGTGACCAGCTGAGAAGAGCAGAATTCTTGGAAGGCTCCTTTTTTTGTGGGAGAAGTGACAGAATTATATCCAGCCGAATTCTTTAAAGCCAGTTTTTGCCCAGGTTGGGCCTTTTCTCAACTACCTGCTGTCACAGCTACCTATTCAAAATCAACTTCCTTAGAGAGTTATGATAAAAGGGGAGTCTATATGCTTGGAAGACAGTCTAGTGGTAAAAGCATCATCAATGTCTTGCAAGGCTTATTAAACTAAGAAGTTGATTGTGGCAAAAATTGTCCATGATCCAATCTACGCTGGAAGCACACAGTCCTGCTACTGTATTGTCACAACCTGAAAGGCATCCAGCATTTAGTGTTTCACTTCTCTCCTTTTAGTTTAATTTACAGTTGATGAAGCTGATCAGAGAAGCTATGAGAACTATATTTATTCAGAGAGCATAACTTCAAGCATCCCCTCTCCAAATTAGCTACTAGCTAACTCACCACCATATAGAAACTGTGGTTTCAGGGGGCTAGATAATATTGCTTGTATGTTTACTGCTGCTGAACACATCTGCAGGCTGCAGCAACATAGTAGTTAACCGATGCAGAATATGCAGGGGAAGAACATTTTAGATAGAGAGAGTTCCCAGCACATTTCACTCTTGCTTTGCCTTCCAAGCACACTCCTTTTTTATTATGTTCACTCCTAAAGTTTCTATGACTTTCTTTTTGACTTCATTCTGTGGGCCTGGTACTGAATGCTAATGAGGGAAAATCAGGTGCAAGCCACAGATATTGTTGTTTTAGTTCCAAACACTACATTTATCAGGGATCAGGTGTGTATTTTGGGGGCAATATTAGAGACTCCAGGTCAGCTGCACTACCTGCTTTCCTCAGTCAGGAATGGATGCTTGAATTTTCATATTGTCAGTAAAGAGAAATATTTTACTTGCCTCTACAGCTATATTTTATTTATTTTAGGTATTCTATCCTTTTTTAGGTATTAGGTTAAAGTTAATGTCATACAGTATCCACGGGCACAAAAAGGAGTAACACTTAACTGTAGCTTTACTCTTTTTATCTTTGCAATTTCAATTAAGTGTTCTAAATAACTGACAACATGGAATATAAAACATTCCTGCAACAATGTAAGTCGAGCAGCAATTACGTTGATTTACTCTGGACCATGTTAAGTTCAGAGAGTAGGATAAAGAGACAAGAGTTTAAAACTTCTTTCACACTGATGTAATAAATTCAGTACATTGCTTTAAAGTTAGGGCAAAATAGCTGGTAACTGAAAGTAAAGAAAAAACTTGTTTTGTTTTCCACTGTGATAGAAAACAATAGATTATGGGAAAGTTCTTCAGAAGGTGATCAGAGGAAAAGTTCACCAGCATCTATCATGAACTGTGTCTCTGTGGCCTGCTGGGATAGGAGGGAGGGACATAAAGGTGTCAGCAGTTGAGCTGATACGGTAAATCACAGTAGAGCTAGTAAAGTGTAATGGCAACCTAGTGTAACTGCCTTTGGAGTTCTATTTCTTTTCTGAGGTTGTCCTTGGGACATGTCCCCTCATTGTGACCTTATCTCTGGAGCAGCATGTTGTGCATTGGTCTTTCCTCTTCAGTTTGCAAGGACTGATCTATTCTCAGGTTAATAAAAGGTGAAAAGAGCACTGACCTAGGGACCACCAAAACAAATGGACAGTACCTTATCATCTGCACTTTACTCTGTGAGGATTTTCATGCGTCTCTGTCTGCATTCTTTGCCTTTCTCTTTTTTCTCATTCTTTCCCTAAATATATTGATGTTAAGCATACATACCATCTACTGCTAAAAAAGAAACATGCAAAACAATAGAACAATAAAAAGCATTATTTTAAAATGGACGCAATTTTCTTGAGGAGATTGGAAGTGTCTCTGTAGAAGGTACATTCCCACACCTTTGAATCAAAATGCTGTGTAAAAATGAGTTAATTTCAATGATCAATACCATCAATCCAGCCACAACAGAAGTCCCCACAGAAATGTCACAGATTTTATGCAACAAGCAAAAAGGTCATGACATGCTGTTAATTCAAGCTATTTGATGATGAAACTAATGAACTTTTCTAACTACTAGATTTATAATGCATGCAGTAGCTGGCCTACAGTGCTTGAGGCAGCACCATTACCATGTATAATGTATGCTTAATATAATGATACTGTAGTGAGAAAGTTGGCTAAAGTACAACATTCAGTGAAAATGGTCAATACATTATGCAACCAATTCTGGCAATTGCCTGAGAACTGGGGTAGTAGTGCATGATGCTAAAGTGGTATTGATGATTGCCTGACTTTTTAGCTGAAAGCTGTTCTAGATATATCCTCCTCCTTGCTCTGCTCCCAACCCTTAAAATCTATTTATATGAAATATTAGAATGATCCTTCCAGGGAGAAGTGCCCAAAGAAGCTATTTTCAAATCAAGGAGTGTTTGTCCATAGGTATGTGGGACACACATCCCCTCCCCTGCTTATATTCTTTAGCGATTCGCATTACTTTTTATTAATAGATCACACTTTTACATAAATGAAAAAAACCTGTATTAAATACTCCAGCTCACTGGAGAATACAGCTGGTCAGATAAGACACTGAACAAACTACCCTTTGCCTTCATCATACACCACAGGCCTGTTGCTAAGCCAGGGACTGCATTATATGAAAAGGACTATTATGCAAACTACACCTTCTCTTTCCACTCTCGCTTTATGGGCTTAGCAAATCTGGGACATAGTCTGAGTCCACCGAAAATAAATCTCCAGCAACTGAAAGATTTTTGCCCTGCTGTTATTTTATTTTCAATACAACATGTAGCAAATGGCTGGAATTCATCTCTATCAAAATGCAACAGAATATGACTCTTCTGTTCATTTAGTAGCATAGACCACTAAACAGAATGACTTGATGGTAAAGATACTTCTTGTGACTCTTAGTGCAGGCTGCTCTAATTAAGTCCAGGTCAAGACTTAGGATCTGAGTGTAAAGGGGGTCTTAAAGCTTGTATCCACAAGCCTACATACTTGCCTTTCCTCCAGATCCATCCCCCCGCCCCATTGAATTCTTAAGGTAGATCCCAGAATCTTGGCCCACTTGTTGATCGTGATCTTATCTATCTGCTTTCTTTGCTCACAGGAGGTTGTTTACTTGCTTGCTACCCTAGGGTGCAAACAGAGCTGCCTCTTGGTGGCTTTCTATAAATCTATTCAAGAGGTCCTCTATTGGAGCCCTTGACATTGGAATTTGGTTCCAAATAGCCTCAAAAAATCCATGGCTTCCAGGGTATGTTGTAAAGCCTAACTCTTTATCAAGGATATATGCTGGGAAAAACACACTAAAGGCTGGTATTTGTAGGTGTAGAGGGACAGTATATTGTTCAAAGTTGATTCCATCTTTGGTTGATTATTTCCTAGTTCTGTGGCAAAAGGCAGCTTTAGACATTATCTCCATGTCATTGTAATTCTAATTGTGTCAAAGGTGGTTAAAATACAAAATGGGGGGGACTTTGTTTTTTAAATGGCATATAAATTGAAATCAATAAATCAAACAGTTCCTAGGAAGTATGATGCAGTCATGAATGCAATGGGCTTGAAAACATACATGAGTATATGAAAATATACTTTTTCTAAAATGACTGCTCTATCCTTGTTAGTATTACAAACTACACAAACTGCATCTAATGGTACTAAAATTACACAAAAGCCACAAGTGTAACAATGATGTTGATAATAAAGGAGCACACCAAACCCTTATTCAGTGAAAAATGTTAGCTACTTATCCTGCAGTTGAGAGGGCATTTGTAAAAGTCTATCAAAATAGTACTACTGTCATCCGACAGAAGTATCTACGTTCTCCTGTCTACCTTTTAAATATTTTAATCCAAGACTCATTAAAAACTGCCTATGTGACTCTATTCTTTGGATATAAACAGATTTGTTAAATATTTTCTCTCTAACCCACCCACAAAGTTACATTAATTTACATAACTTAATGAGACTGCATTCTTCATCAAACTTCTCATATAACATTTTTCATATATTATTAAACAAGCTAGGCAAGCCAGTTCAGTAATGAGCCTTTTCTAAACTTGCTGCCAGTTGTATTTTCTTACTCCTAATCTATCACACTAATGGTTGCAACTAATAAACTTCAAAACTCTCTGCCACTAATCTGTATATGTTTTGCACTGTATTCTGGATGTATAACTTGACACAGAGAACTTACAAGAGACCACCTGGCAAAAAAAATCCTCTTGGTATTCTCACATGTTATTGAACCCTACCCACTTTCTTGTAATGGGGGCGGGGGGGAGGGGGGGGAATAAATGTGCATTAACACAGTGACTTTCAAGCAAGAATAAGAGTAACCATTTCTGGTGTGGAACATGATCTATGAACCAGTATACACCAGATCATTACACCAAAGCCAATGTTTGCAATCATTTTTTTTTAATTTCTGAAACATTGGTATAATATGCTTGGAATAAAATTTGATACAAATTTTTATTGATATTTCTCAGCCATGTGTGCAGGCTTGTGTTGTTCAATCTTTTCTCTAACTTACATGAGTGAATGCACAAAACTCAAATATATCACCATACCATCCTCTATTAGCAAAGCTAAATAAGAACAGTTGTGTATTATTAAGACCAACGTTTTCAAAGCTGGTGACCTGCAGTTAGGCTCCTAAATGCTTGTTTAGGGATCAAAACAAAAGTAGCTTGATTTTCAGAGGTGCTAGGAACTGCAGATTCCTTTGAAACCAGTAGTAGATGCAGTCTCAATAACTCAAAAATCATGTCTAAATTGAAAGTTAAAATATGGACCTAGTGGAAGTACAAAGCTTTTTAAATGTTATCCTAAATCTGCTGTGATAAAATCTAGTAGTCTTCCTCTTGCTAATGCTGCTAATGAATATTTTTAAAAGTGACCAACATCTTCTTTTCAAAAGTGATCATTCATTGGATTTTTTAAAGTATTAAACTTGTAAATACTTTTAAGAAATAGGCCTGTTTCCCATGATTTGAGCATTTGGCACTTAGGTGCTTTAATTTCTTTGAAACACTAGTTAGCTTGGGTACTAGTGTAACTGGAAGTGCATGAAACTCTGTACTGAAAATCATGGCCAACAACCTGGCCACATAGTCAGTCAGTCAGTCTGCATTGATTGTCGTTATTTTATTCTATAAAACACTAAGTAGTTTTCTCAGTATCTCTCAAAAAGCCAGTCTAAGTCATTGAAAGGAATAATACTAAAAGATACTGGACATAGAAGACAGTGTGAAAACCAAGCCAATTTAAGAACATATATATACATACATACATATATATATAAAGGACATAAGAAAATGAATCAGAAGCAAGCACAGAGAGGTTTTAAGTGTTCTAGCTTCTTTGGTTTTTCTTATATAAAGTAGCAAATAAAAATCATTGTTACAGTGCAGCTAAAAAAAAAACTGTATGACATTTGTGTAATTTTACTAGGGCAAATGGAAATCAGTACACAGAAAGTCTTTTCAATCAAACAACAGCTCTCATTACAATACAGTTTGTAGGAATCAGCAAGTCTGAATGGTTTTTGTTTGGTCACATACTAATTTTGAAAGTCAACATTACCTGTTATGATCTTAGCAAAAAATGTGGCTGAATTTTATTAGAATGCAGTTAATCAAATTATGTTCTTTAATGTCAGCTAATGTGACACTTTTCAATGCCATATTTATTCACAAATTAACATATTTGAATGTTGTTAATAAGAAACACTTTGTTTAGCATAACACAGAGACTTAAGACATTTCAAACATTTAAAATGCTGCCAAACTGCAGTTTTATTTTACATATGTTAAAGAGGTGTTTCCACTTGTCCATGTTACATTTGGAAAATCAACATTGTGCTGATTATAAAGTAAGCACAGCTTTTAATTTCTAGGTCAAAGTATAGTGCCTGTTTGATCATCTATATGTTTAAATTATATGTAGACCAAGGTTTTTAAAGTGACAAGCTAACTGAGGTGCCTAACATGAGAGATCTAAAAAGGGCTGATCACTAGAAAGGGCTGAGCATCCATCCTTTGAATCAAGCTCCTTTAATGGATCTCAGCTTCAGCACCTAGAAGGACTAAGCACTTTTGAAAATTGGCCAAGTACATCTACACTGGACACAGCTGGGAGCGTAGGACTGTGGAGTAGTCATATTCCAACTAGCTTAGACTAAATAGCTTGGGCACTAGTGTAAATGGTAGTGAATGAAACTCTGCAGACTGAAAAACATGCCCAAGAACCTGGCCACAGTCAGTCAGTCTGCACTGATTGTCATGATTGGACTGCTACCTGTCTCTGAGGTAGCTAGTTGAGAGTCTATGCTACATTGCAGCCATGGTACAGAAAGGCTCTTGGTTGATCTTTCTTGATTACTTCTTGAAGACAGGGGAAAAATCTTACTATTTTATATACTCTTTTCAATGTTCCATTTATTAAATAATGGCAACAAATGCAGTGTTGACATGCTCTTGACTGCTTTTGGAAGATTTACCTCTTGACCACACTGTTTAATTACAATGATAATTGCTGTGTGGCTGCTGAGATATAGTAACAAATCTCACCAGCTGAGAGTCTGCTGTAAGTCTGCAAGACAGCTACACATTCTTATATCCAAATATAAAAACTGGACCTTCAGTGAAACAAAATCAAACAGAAAAATTGCTGCTATACTGCCAATGCAACCTCAAGATTATAACCTCATACAGCCATTTATACTCCAGATATAACTTCAGTGCTTAAAGTTGCCACTGTTTATAAGAACATCCTGAATGGCTGACACTTGGCTAAACAAATGGTATCAAGTATACCTATTACAGAACAATACTTTATATTGGCCTGCAGCCCACGAACAAGAATAGCATGAATCTTGAGTTAAAAAACAAACTAATTTCCAGAATATAGTAATCTATTTCTATCGGCAACAGTTATCATGACTCTCACAATGCTGTTATTTCAAAGTACAGCTGCCTTTGCATTTCATAAAACTGCACAGAATGTACAAGGTGCTTCCAATCATAAATTGGTTCTTCTTTGCACCAATAACACTTGTGGCCTTAAAGGGGCTATATTGCCAACTCATTGTAAAAGATGCAATGGCATAAAAGCAAAGCATGCCCAAACACTGGATGAAGCAATAACAATATAAAATTTGGAATGCAGTGTCTGAGAAGTCTTGGCAAAGAACAATTTTTATACAAAGAATATTAGAAAATAAAAGTGATTAATAAAACTTTGTAATAAGACAGTTTGGCTACAAATTATTTCTTACAGAATCATAATTTTGGTCACTTTAATCTGTGATCAAAAATAAATTTTCAGTTGTGTAATTGACACATGTAGCTTGCATTTTTATCTGTCCTGCTTATTCCTGACAGTAACAGTGCAAATTTCACAGAATTTGACTCAGTGTTAAATACTAAATTGCCCTACCTCCTACATCAATTTAAAAAAATTCAGGAAAGTTCTTAGATAAGATATTTTAAGGCTATTTCCTTTAAAAAAACAATCATGATCCACATCATATTTAAAAATAAAACCAAACACAAAACCACATCCCTCCTCTCCCCCCGTCCCCACATAGTAGCTTGTTTGCTGTAACAGTTGCTATTTGACATTTTCAGATGACAGAAAAGGTTCTAGACCAGATTTTAGACAGCAAATAAAATTTATTAGTTTAACATGGGGGGAGAAGAATTGAAATCTGAAGATGTTTTACCTTGAATACATTTTTGTCCCTGGCTACAGAGCAATGATCATATTGGATTAGCGAAAAAGTCTGTTTATGCTATGTGGGTTCTCCTCACCTTTATCTTCTGGATTAGTGTATTTCAGGGTTAGACTTCAGTATGTTACCATATGTTGAACCAGGTAGGGAAGGACCTGTGTTACCTCCTCTAATTCCCTAGGGGTTTTTGTGTGTTATATATAGTTTTGGTTAGTTTGGGGATTTTTTAAATTGAAATTCTGCCATCTCTTGCCTAGCCCAACTCTTCTAATGATTACTGGATGAAGAAATTAGGAAAACTAGAAAATTAGGAAAGTCTCAGTCATATTTATTTGCTGGAGAAACTTAGGCTAAACCTCAGCATCTTCAGCAAATGAACTTGTAGCCATGATAGCCCAGGAAATCAATAAGATAAGAATTTCTGTGATATTTTTTATGGGATCAACTGCATAGTTGGAATAGACTTAGACAGGCTTCTGAATGCAATACATTCTTCTTTACGTCACCTTGTCTAAGTCTATCCCAGATGACCTTAAGACTGCACAGCATTCAAAAGCTTGTTTATGTTTATTCTGACCATGTAGCTGGTCCAATAAAAAAAAAAAGTCACTCACAAAAATCCTTGCCTTCAGCAAATGAACTATTTTGACTTTTATCTGGTGAGAGAGTTGCAAGTATAGTAAGGATAGAAGCTAAAACCCAACTCCACATTCAAGTCCTTTTGATCACCACTTAACTTAAAAGTTAGTAACATAGGCAGAGTGCTACAAATACTCTGAACAAAGAGTCTTAAAAAATAGACTTTATTGTAGTCTGAAAAATTCATATACATTGACCATAAATCCTAAATATCAAAAGTAATACTGAAAACATCCTAATTCATACAAGCCTGCATGAATTCTGGATGAGCAATTAGTTACCATGATTTAATATGCCTGTATTATGAATCTGAGTGCACCTCAATGTATGCCCTGTTCTGAAATATCATTAAATGCTAAGATGACAAGATTTCAGTATGATAGGGGAAAACATCTCTATAGAAATAAGTTGTCTAATTATGGAACCTGAGACCCATAATTATAGTGCTTGGGGTACAAGGGGCAAAACACACACACACAGACACCATTAAAATAGGATACATCATAGCTTTTAAAAAATATTTAAAAAGAGACATAAATAACTATTATACATTTACAAGTTAAATACATAATAGACTTTTTTACAAGAAAATACTGCTATGTACAGAACTTCCGCTAGAAGCAATCCCTGAACTGCTTAGATTTGGCCACTGAAGCCTACAAATTTGGCAGGCAGATTGTCCACAGGGTAGACTATAGGCCCAGTTTTCATTGTTGGGGGGCCATTTAAGAGTTGCCAGTCACAGTTACGAGCCAACTCCACTGTAAATATTTTGAGAAGGATTTTTGCAAACTCTTTGCCAACGCAGCTTCTCACGCCCCCACCAAAAGGAATGAAACTGAACCTAGAGGAGTCCTCTGGAGAAGGGGACATAAAGCGATCAGGGTTAAATTTGTCCTTGTTGGTGAAGAGTTCTGCCACATCATGTGTATCACAGATACTGTAAATAACGTTCCAGCCTTTGGGAATCTGGTAACCCTATTAAGAAGAAAGAGAGTTGTAAGAAATACCTCATTATGCAGAGACTACAGTTTTGCCCTTCAGCTCAGAGGCAGGAAAAGGGTGGAAAGGCTTTACAAAGAAATCAAGATCCTCCCCCCTTTGGAATTCTGTGAAAATTGTTATGAAATTATTTCATATTATTATGAGAAAGGGATTTTGCAAGCAGGAAGCCTATGCAGCACAGCTTACATTTAACTCAAATGTCTTGAGTGCAACTCTAAATCCTCCAGGAACAGGTGGGCTCAGTCGGAGGGTCTCTTTGATGACACAGCCTGTGTATTTCAGCTGTTCCAAGACTTCCATATCCAGCGGTTTACTATCTTGGTTTGGGCTGCACAATAACCCCTAAGGAAAGGAAGATGCCACTGTGATATGCATGGCGGTTTGTGGCAGCTGGGCCTGCAGTGCCAGTCAGCAGTGGGGGACAAACTGGGCAGCAGCTTCTTCTTTATCACATGAAAGGGCTCCAAGAAGAGACTTTCATCATATCTATTCTTTCAGTTCAGAAAATTCAGCTCCCTCTTGCTAGTGAGTTGTTTTAAAGGACACCTTAACTTTAAAAGGCAAGCGCTTTCCTATCTGGCCTGCTGGAGTTCATCCCCCTTCTTCTCAGGCTGACACAGTACAATAACTTAGCTTCATCTGCAGTCTAGACCCAGGTACTGGAGGGAGAAGACACTCACATTCCCTTGCAGCTCCTTTCTCACTTTTTGCAAGACCTCTGGGTGAAGCCCCAAGAAGGTGATCAGAGATGTGGCGGCACTGGCGGTCGTCTCGTGGCCTCCGAACAAGAGTTCTGTGGCAGATTCTTTCAGCTCCTGAAGCAGGGGGCAGGCAAGACTTCTTTTTAGGTTGGGTGCCTCAGGCCCTGCTGCACTGCAGAGTTTTGCTAGGTCAGGTCCAATGCCCTGCCCTGCCCTGCAGCACGTGCCACTCCCCAGGAGATGCTGGTTTTGGTTTTGGTTTTGGGCTTTGGGGGTTTTTTGGGCGGAAGGGGGGGCACCTGCCTCTCACACCTCCAGGCTTTCAAACTATCCCAAGACTACAGCCTGTGTGGAGGGTGGTGGTGAGGGGAGAACAGGGGCTGACAGAGGGGCAGAGAGGGGGCGGCTGGCAGGGGTTACAGCCCTGCTCGAGCAGGTGCTGGAGACACGACTGCAGCCTGCAGACAGGCTGGGGCAGGAGGACAGCGCCGGCCCCGGAGGCTCCGGCAGGCAGGGCTCCCGGACGGCGGGGCGCCTCACCTGCATGTTGAGCGGCTGGCCGTCGCGCTGCGCCTGCTCCAGCAGCAGCTGCAGCGCGTCCTTGGGGCCGCCGCCGGGCTCGGCGCGGGCCATCCTGGCGCGGATGTTGTCCTCGATCCTGGCGTGGATGATGTTGCGCGCGCGCAGGCCCTGCAGCGCGGACAGCGGGGGCTCAGCGCGGCCCGGCTCTGCCCCGTGCCCGCCCCTGCCCCTGCCCCTGCCCGCCCCAGGCGCCCGCGCTCACCCGGTAGAGCCCGCTGAAGGGCACGTCGATGGGCAGCGAGAAGAGGTTGCGGCTCATCTCCTCGAAGGCCTCCACGAGCTGCCGCTCGCTGCCGCCGTCGGCCTGGTGCGGCTCGAAGCCCAGCAGCAGCCTCATGGCGATGCGGAACATGAGGCGCTTCACCTCGGGGTACACGAGCAGGCCGGCGCCGCCGCGGCCGAGCCAGCGCGCCAGGCAGCCGCTCACCTCCTCCTGCATGACGGGCGCGTAGTGCCGCAGCGCGTCCCGCGAGAAGGCCCGCATG
>NW_017728951.1:30082057-30085922 GCF_001723895.1 Crocodylus porosus | reverse complement strand
CTGCTGCTCCCGCTGGGGACTGCGGGCTCGGGCCCCGCGGTCCGGGAACACGGTGGGGAGCTGCTGCGGCGGGTTCAGGGACTGGAGGCGCCTGGCGGGCAGGCGGGACCCTGCACAGCCCGCAGGACCCGGCCGGGGGCTGCCAGGCTCCAGCCGCCCTAGTGGCGCGCGGGGCTGGGCACGGCTTCAAGCCCGGGCCAGCAGGAGCGGGGAGCCCGGCCGCCTTCCTCCGCCCCCGGGCGGGGTCGGGGCAGGGCACCGGGGGCGCTCCGGCTGGGAAAGCCTCTGTGAGGGGACGTTGTCCGCCATCGGCAGCCAGGTCCGCTCCGGGCCGCCGAGAGCCCAAGCGGAGTTCCCCGGCGCGTCCGGGCCCGGGGCGACGCTGGTCGGCGGCTCCCCGCAGCAGCAGCTGCCCAGCACTTCCCCGCCCCGCACCCGAGGCGCTCCCGCCACCGCACAGCGCTGCCGGCCGGGGGGCCACCCCACCCCCACCCCATGGCACTCCCGCCACTACGTGACACGGGCCGGCTCGGGCGCGGCGGCTGCCCTGCAGATCGGCACAAGCTCCTTGGAGAAAGCCCTTTCCCCCGCGGGCTGAGCTGCCGCCTCGAGGGAAGGCTCCGGGCTCTGGGCCAGGCTTCATCCCGGTGACACCTCAGTCCACGACAACGGGAACGACCCTGCGCTTTCCCCTCGCCTCTTTGCTTTGCTTCCCTTGGCTTTCCCTATTTGGCACCCCTCGCTGCGCACAAATAAACTGGCCGTTTTCACGCGTCCTTCTGCTCAATGTTCCTGTCTTGTTCGTGGCACAAACGCGCTAGCTGCTCGGGGCTGCCTGCCCGCGTGGACCCGCAGCCTCCCGGGGTGGCTCCTTGTCCCCAGTTCCCTCCTCCTTTCCCGGTTCCTTTTTCAAAGACAATCTTTACAACGAAAGGTTGTGAGCAATGAGTTACACCGGCTAACGAGTTCGGACTTCATCGAAAATGTGTACATTGAAATGTAAAATACTAGCGAGCATCAAGTCCATAGCCCTGAAAAAAAGACCCGAGATCCCAGCCCAAACCCAGCTGCTTGTTCAGGCCCCGGGGCCTGGGGGTTGGCAGCCTGGCACTCCCTCACCTGCCGAGCTCTGGGTCACACAGGACTCTGCCCGGGCTTCTTCGGGAGCCCCCGGTGACGGGTGTGCGTGGGGTGACAGGAGAAGGATTTTTACCCTAATCCCAGCCCAAACGCAGTGCTATCTATGTACATAGCGCACAGGCCTGGGGAGCCAGGGCACTGGTGGGCAGGCAGGCCACAAAACCTGAGTTTAGGATTGGGCAGTGCCCTGCTCACACTTACTCGGAAGTGTGCCCTGACTACGGAGACGTGTGGTTTGGGGTGACCCAAAAAGGACTTTGCCCCATAATCCGAGCCTAATCTCAGCTCCCGATATAGCCCCGCTTGGTACATGATGCCCTTTTACATTTGAATGCCTAAATCTATATTTAGGGTGAAATCCTAACGTTTAGCTCCTCTAATTCATTGCTCGCAACCTTGAACTGGGTGAGGATTAGCTTTGGAAAGGGAACCGGGAATCTCCTCCTCGCCCTCCGCCTGGGCTCCCTCGCCGCGGCCTGACCCGTGCTGGGGAGGGAGGGTGTTTCAGGGGGCACATGTGCTGACCGGGGCGAGGCCAGCCGTGCGGGCCAAGGGCTCGGGCACTGCCTGGGGTGTCCCAACCTGCGCCGGGCTCCGGGCAGGGCTGCGGCACACGGCGCCTCTCCTCCGCCCGCGCGGACCGGCCGTGGAGCCCGCCTCCGAGCCAGGAGCCTGCACACTCAGGCGCGGTTTAATCCGGTCGGCCTCTCGCTGGTGGTTTCAAACACTGGCTTTGTTCGCGGCCCCCGCCCCTTCTCTGACCTATATAAGCCAAGCGGCGGTGAGTGGAAGCGGCCGCCCCCCCCGAGCTGGCAGCCCCGCGATCTCCGCCTAATAGGGATGACCATTTTCTGGTGTCTGCGTATTGTCAGCGAATTGAGCTGGGAAGCAGTGGCATGACCCCGGCTTCTTCCCCATTCCCATGCGCTGACCTGCTTGTGACCTACAACACGGACCGTGACATCTGAATGAACTCTGCGAGCAGCCTCGCCAAGTTCACTGCCCCTCCAATAACGAGATACGGTGGTCTGAGCACCGATAATTACCGCAGGAAACCTTTATTATCTCCGCAGCCATCAGCCGTCAGGCCGAAAAGAATCAAATGGTGAAGAGTGAAAGGGATAATTAAAGACATCTTGGAAGGGGGTCAAGAAATTCACGGCCTGATACGAACAAACTCTGATTACAAGTAACAATTGCCGCCCTTCACTTGCAAATGCTCCTGTTTATTGGAAAACAAAACCAGCCTCCAGGCTTTTGCCCCCCCCACCCCTTCCGCCGCATTCTTCAGCGAGGCGCTCGCGGATCTGCTTCGTGCCCGGGGTGTTTTGCTGGTGTTTCCAGAGCATCCTTCCCCTGGTTATTATTCATGAGCCAAGCCCGCCAACTGGTGGCTCCCGGCCTCGGGAAGCGGGCGGGCTCCGCGGTCCCGCGCTTGCGGGGCGCGCCGGGGCGCAGCGGGTCGGGGCTGCGCCGGTTGAAGTCCGTCCCTGACGCGCGCATCCACCGCCCAGCGCTGCGCCTCCGTTCCCCACAAAGATTCACCTTAAAGGCGAGGTCAGGAGGGCACCGGCTTCTGGTTCACTACAGGGTCAGCAGCACTCCGCGGCCTGGCCTGTGCCACCCGGTGTGCGCGCGGGCAGCCAGCCGCCGGGTCCTGCGGGCCCGCACACACGTGGCCGCCCCTGGGCTCAAGGACTCGGGCTTTTGTCCTCTCGGGAGTTTGCTTGAAGACAGTAACGTGCACCCAGGAGAGCGGGGCTGTGGCAGAGCCCCCGTCCCCAGCCCCAAGCCTCCTTGTGTGTGGAGGGGCGCCCCCCACAACGACCCTAGCCAGCCGCGGCCCCTGGTAGTGCTGCGCGCGGGCTGGACCCAAAGGCACAAGCCAGACGCTTGCGGTGTAGCCAGGCGCTTTCAGCGATCCCGCATCCACCTGAAGAGCCACCAGGACCGCGTGTCCAGCCGGACCGGCGCCGCGCTGGGGACAGGCGGCGGCCGCAGCGGGCTCCTTCTTCTGGTCCTGGCTCCTTTTGCCAGGGGGTCTTCGCACAAGTGGAGGCGTCAGCAGTGACTCAGAGACGCGCAGTTAGGATGTCACCGGACAGGTGCATTGGCTGGCACGAATGTACCCGACTATCAGTGTCCAGCAACTTGTCCTGGACAAGAAGCCGAAATTAGGCCGGGATCGCGGCAACTGGGCATAAGGGACCCGCTGCAGCCGCAGCGGCGCAGCCCAGGCCCCGATGGAGAAGTCGGGCGCGGACTGGGGCGCGGGAGCCGGGGAAGGGGCTCAGGGGCAGGCCCGGCGGGAGCAGCCAGGCTGCAGCAGGGGCCAGGCGGCGCCTGCCCGCCTCCACCACCGCCCTCCTGCGGGACGCGACCCCCGACTTCCCTACCCCGGGCCCGGCCCAGGTTCCTCTCGAGGCCCAGCGGCTCCGACTGGGATCCCCGCCCACCGTCCCCTGATCTCTCCTTCCCCCGCACACAGCAGCGACCCGGGCGCGTTTTTAGACGCTTTATTGAAAAGGTTCCCGTCCCTGCCGAGCCCCGACAGCTCCTCCCCGCGACAGGCTTCAGCCCCGCGCTAGGGCAGGGTGGCACCGAGAGCCCGCCCCGACGCAGCCCCGCTCCTGCACCAGCCGCTGCGCCCAGGGCGGGCACGGAGCTCCCCCGACCGCCCCGGCAGC
This sequence comes from Crocodylus porosus, assembly GCF_001723895.1. Taxonomy (NCBI): domain Eukaryota; kingdom Metazoa; phylum Chordata; order Crocodylia; family Crocodylidae; genus Crocodylus; species Crocodylus porosus. Next base: position 30,082,095 of record NW_017728951.1, on the reverse strand, counting down.
TGGGTGGGCTCCTTCCGCGCCTCTTCCCACGTTTCTAG
>NW_017728951.1:30076466-30081957 GCF_001723895.1 Crocodylus porosus | reverse complement strand
CACGGGCCGGCGGGGGCCGCCTCAGGCGTGGCGGGCCCCGGGCCGCAAGGGGCGGAAGTAGAGCTGCAGCCCGTCCACGGGGTGCAAGATGGGCACGGTCTGCATCTCCGGGAAGCCGGGCGTGGCCAGCTCCCAGCGCGCCGTGCTGACCAGCTCGACGGCCAGCAGCTTGAGGATGGCCTGCGCCAGCTCCTTGCCGATGCAGCTCCGCACGCCGCCGCCGAAGGGGATGTAGTGGAAGCGCCCCGCCGCCGGGCCCTCGTCCTGCCGGGCCGAGGCGAAGCGGTCCGGGTCGAAGGCGTCGGGCGGGCTCTGGTACACGGCCGCCGTCTCGTGCGTGTCCCGGATGCTGTACATCACGCTCCAGCCCTTGGGGATCTGGTAGCCCTGCAGGGGAGGCAAGAGCGGCCTCAGCCGTCGGGCACGTGGCGCAGGGGGCCCGCTGCCCTGCCCCAGGGCTCAGGTCCCGGCGGCTCCAGCCCCCTTGCCTGGCTCGGGTTTAATTTTACACACATCCCTCCCTCGGGGCCAACCGGACCACCCTCCAGAGGTCGCTTGGGCAGCCCCTTAGAAAGCGCAATAACTTCCAGCTATTCCCACTGCCCCTCACCTGGCACATCGCCAGGAGTCCTAGTGATCTGGGCAGGACTCCTGCCCCCAGCCAGAACCGCACAGGGCTATAGCCTGCAGCCCCTATGTACCCCCGTACTTCTGACACAGGGACCCACGGGCATTTACAGCAGTATAACCTAGTGTTATTCCAGGGTAAACATGGAGTTCACATGCCCTGGCCAGCCCACACTAGTGTCAGTCAACAGGATAAAGGTGCTCCTTGGAAAGCCAGGAGTAAGTCCCTGGGATTGTTCAGACAGGGATGATCCTGTCTTCAGTAGGGGACTGAAGTACATGGCCTCCTGCAATCCCTTCTAACCCTGTGTCTACATGTCGTGTGCCCATGGCTCTGAACACTCTATCCCAGAGTAACCCTTGTTCAGTGCAATCAGGCTGGTATCAGCGCCCCTGCCATCTGGTGGAGCCAAGCTGCAGTATCACCTATTGCAATCACTTACCTCAGGAGAGGCCGTCTGTCCACTCAGTACACCAGGGTAACTTACATTGGTATAAATGTCAACTGTTCATTACAGTATTAGGCTACATGCCTAAGAATATTTACTTAGGAGATGCTTAGTGCCAGCCCCCCAGTCCTGCTGTGTGATGTTACCCTTATATAGTTGCTGCAGTTTCTTAAATTTGAGCTGAAATGTTAATTGTTACATTACCCTGGTGCCAACTTAGTGTAAAAAACAAGGTTACCTGATAATCAGAAAGAGGCCCAGTATACATCTGGGCCCCATACAAGCAAATGACTTCAGAAAAAAATCATGTCAAGATCAAATTGGTGACCTCAGTTTCCTGTGCTTATGAAGGCCCATTTCTTGGGGATAACATTCCCCTTTATCTTTACATACATTGCAAATTCTGATATAGCACTGATTTCCTGTGCATTGGTTGCCTGATCTTTCATTGTAGCAGGAGTTTCACACTTAAAAGCAAGCTTGCCATATAGAACAGGGCTGTTCACCTGGTGGCCCACAAGCCACATGCATCTCTCCCATAACCACCATGGATTTCAGGGACCTGCCCCTGCAACATATGACTGGCACATGTCAGCACCATGTGCAGCCCCCAGCCACAGGGAAGTTAGACAGCCCTGCTATGGATAGGGAAATGTCTGAATAGTCACCACTTCCTCAGCTAGTAAACCAGATTTTTTAAACATCCAAAGGTCACTGGAGAAGAAAAACAATTTGATGGAACAGCTGCACAACTGCACGTACAGAGCCAAATACATGAAGAAATAGCCATTTGAATCAAAGATAAATGTAGGTCCTCAGATGCTTGCAAGCATACTAATCACTTACATCCAGCTCAAAGGTCTGTAGCGCAGTTCTGTAGCCTCCAGAGACAGGGGGTAGCAATCGGAGAACCTCCTTAATCACACAGTCCAAGTAGCGCAGGCGGCTCAATTTCTCCAAGTTCATATAAGGCTGACAATCACACTCAGGCCCTGGCATCACAGGACCTGTGGGCAGCTGGAGCCTGTTGGGCAGCTGGCCACCTTTCCCTGGCTGGTGGTCTGCATAAGGGGAGTCTGTATTCAAACACATTGCTTTTTGTGTCGTTTTGGTGAGGCTGGACTCCTCAAGAAGCAGGGGCTGCAGAGAGGAGCCATCCTCTATCTCCTTTGCCTTCAGGTCTGGTTGCAGGTTACCATTTTTCTGGGTTCCTTCCGTTGTGAAGAGGCGATGCTGCTGACAGTCATTAGGCTTCCTTTCTTTCTCATGGATTATCAGTGTTGTTTGGCAAGGTTCAAGGTAGGGATTATTATTTTGGGAGATTACAGGTGAATAGCAATGACACTGCCTAGACAACCCACAGTCCACCAATTCCTGTCTTATTTTTTCTGTTGCTGAGGGGTGCTTGAGTAGCAGAAGGATCAGGGAAGTGCTGGCACTAGCAGTGGTGAAGAAAGCAGCAAATATCAACTCAATTGCTGACTCCTGGAAGATAATCAAATGCCAGTTTTAAATGTATTTGTATTTTAATTTTTGAATTGTTCTTACACATTTTCCTAGCTCTGATTTCACTTCCAATATTGCAATACTAGTACCTAAAAGCTCTGTGGCTTTACTTGTATCACTTTATGTTGATAACATATTATACTGCAAAACATGTGTACTGTACTCTATTAATTTCATTGTTTCCTACGAATCTTTTGCTACCATTAAACAGAGAAAAAATAATGGTTAAAGAAAGTTGTAAGCAAAATTTATACTAAACATTAATTTTCTGCCTTTAGTTGTGTGTTTGGGACATCCAGCTGCCAGTCCCTCCAAATGGTACAATCAGATTGGGTCCAGGAGTCAAAATATCCACAGACCTTATAGCTGATGTCACACTTTTTCCAAACATTGAAGTCATGCCCTACTAAGAATCTCAGTTCCAGTACCACACTACTGCAATCTAGCTATATCTAAGCTGAGGTTAGGTTCCTAGCTCGCTTTTTTCAAGCCTATATATAAAAGGCAGAGAATGTCTAGGTATAGGATGTGAACTAATAATATTATGCTGCCTTTTTTAACTATGCCCAAAAGATTAGGCATCAAGTACACTGTCCCTGTATAACTATGTTTTTGCTGAGTCTTCCTCTTGTGTTCACAATAAAAGCCTTGCTTCTGCAGCATATTCACAGAGGACACATCAACATAGCCCCCAGCTGTTGTTCCATATTTGTAAAGCCAGTTGTGCTTCCATCTTAATACTGCTGAGTACAAATACATAGATCTATCCAAAAGTGATCGGATAGTAGCTGAGGTAAAGGCAAAGAGAGGGTTTAGATGAGATAAAGTGAAACAAGGAAAGTCATGGTATGACTCCAGGCCTTACCTTTCACCATCAGGCTAAAGCACTACAGTGGGAACAAGGGGATCCAAAGCAGTGCTGGCTATATCTTTAGCCCATTGGGAGTCGATAGCAAAATTACCATTGATTCCTTCAAAGCTCAGATTTCATCTACCTGGAGTTTTTCAAGACCTGGCACTTCTTTCATATGTGCCCAACTGCAACAGAGACCTGGAACCAGAGGGGGAATTGCTTGGGAAAATGTAAGACTGCATGAGGGAAGGGATGAAGGTGAGGCTAACTGGGACAGACAGGCCAGAATTAACACTGTGTACCTTGTGCTAGCTGCCAGTGGGCTCAGCAGCAGGTAAAAGCCAACAAATCTCAGGGAGGAATGGGAAGAGCCGGTTCCCTTTTACACCAATACCTATGTGGTCCTGGAAAACTTTAAGCTGGAAAAAGACTCCATTTCATATGAGGAAGAAATAAGCACAAGGAGAGTCAGCCTGAAGCCTGAAAGTACCTGGGAGCCAATGCAGGGACAACATGGGCCATATAATAATAATAATAACAACAACAACTTTTTGTGACTACTTAGTTGATTGGCTAAAGCTAGAGGATGATTTGTAATGCTTCATTTTCCTTGTCTGGGTGGGTTCTAGTTTTGTCATTGTGCTAGTTCTCCGGAGCACCTTGAGGTTAAACATAAATTCAGGAATTACTGAGATCTGTCCCCTTGATCTGTACATAGAGCTCACATAGGCATAAGCAGGAATTTTGCATTCTCAAGAAGGGAATGGGCCCCATAAAAAAAAAGAGAGATCCTTTATTTTCACAACTTGTAGCTGCACAAATACCTGTGCTTTCAGGGTAAAAAGGATTACATGGAAATCTTTGCATAGTGAAACTGTAACCCTGTCATTACTGAAACAAACGTTGATGTTGCTGCATTAGTTGGTAACTCTTTCATAGCCAATAAAGTGTGTTTTGGAGGCCTAACCTGGTTTCTCTCCAGTCCAGTTCATTGTGGAAACTCCTAGATTGTCCTGCTTTTCTTCAAATTCTAATATTACACTTATTACTTTGGGTTTGATAGATGCCTAATCTCTGCCACAGTGCTCTGGCAACACAATTCTGTTCCTACTGCATTCTCTGCCAGCCCTAAATCTGTACTGTTGCAATAATGGTATGCCTTCCCCTTCTGTGGCTTTAACTTTGCAAAGCAGTGGTTTTTAGTAAAATTGGCAGACTTAAATTATTGGATTTTTGCAATTCTTGTCATTTTATAGTTCATGTTGCATTTCTTCCATGAGTACAAGTCACAGCATCTTGAGGAAGCTGGAAAGTAATTTAAAACATGTTTACATGTGAAGTAAATCATGAAACTACCTTGTTTTTCTAAAGCACCTAAAAAGTGTGACATGGTCAGGTCATTCAATTAGAAGAGCATTCTGCTGGCTTCTATTTTAGTAAAATAAGTTATTACATCTAAAAATATATGCTAGTTATTCTACAGTTCCTGGTGAGTTCTTTTTAAATATACCTGACATAGGAAGTTCCTAAACATACTGTATAGTATAGGCATATGCATACCTATAACTACCACATGCTTAAAGCCACGTGCCCTCATATCATTGCTGTCTCAGTTCAGGTGAGACAAGCCACTTTTCATTACCTCTGCTTACTTGCTGGTATCCCCACAATTGCTCATGTGATTATTGCTCTATAATATGCATTGGAGATGCATATTAACAGGAGGCAATGCATTCCTTTACAAATTTAATCCATCAGATATTACAGTGCAATTTGTCATGTTCTGATCACTGTCACATACATCAATTCTAATTTCATATAGCTGTTCCTATAGAATATAATCTTCCAAATTAATTTACAAGTTCACAATTATATTTACACTTTAAGATACTGTAGATTTTAATAGCTAAAATCCTATGAAAAAAATCAATTTCATAGATTTCATAGACATCAGGGCTGGAAGGGACCTCGGGAGATCATTGAGTCCAGTCCCCTGCCCAAAGGGCAGGAAGTCAGCTGGGGTCATAGGATCCCTGCAAGATAAGCATCCAATTTA
>NW_017728951.1:30071413-30075981 GCF_001723895.1 Crocodylus porosus | reverse complement strand
AGCGTTTTGGTCGCTTTATTAGCCGCAGCATCGCATTGCAGGCTCATGTTCATCTTGTGGTCAATGATGACCCCCAAGTCTCTTTCTTCTGAATTTCTATTCAGTCACAAATGAACGAGACTGTTTCTAAACTTATAAGAGTTCAGATTTATTTGCATTATACTTATACTAGGCATATCTACATGTTCGTTAATGCACTTTAGTTACTGCACATTAAGTTTATTGCTTGAATAACCAAGTAGTAAATCAATGCACTGTAACTGTAGTGCCGGCATACGGGTTTAGTAATGCTTACTGAGTAGTAGCCTAATACTGTTCCACACTAGTGTATTAGCACTGTGTTTGCCCAGCACGCTACTGTGCAGTGTTATTAGGCTATTGCACAGTTAGCATCTCATATAGACATGCCCACTGACACCAGAATATTACAATAGTAGTTTTCTTTCTTAGTTCTACGGCAAAAATCTCACTGCTCGATTGGGAATTCTGTCTGACCCAAAACTACAGAGTTTGGCCTTCAGCCATAGTGATACATCATACTTACTGGCCCATCATACACATCCATGTGGGGCAGCAATAGAATGATGTATTGTCGGCAATAGAATACTGCCCCACACGGATGTGCATAATGGACTAGTAAACTTGATGCATCACCTAGTAGATGACCAAAGTGTAGGGGCAATTCTGTTACTCCGAGTGCATAAGTATCCCTATTACAGAACTAGGGAGACATCTGGGCATCTCTGGAAAGCAATCCTATTCCTGTATAGAGACACTTACTAAGGAGGTAACAGAATCTACACAGTCACTGGGTAACTTTGTGAACTCTTTGGTCAGTGGGGGCCAACTGTTTTTGGTAGGCATGATACAAATGAGTCCTGTACTCTCCCCGAGTGCCTCTTGAATTCCCTTCCCTGCCCAGTCTGCTGCTCCGTTTTCTGCTCTAGGCGCCTTGGCTGATCTGATGTTCGGCTCCCTGCCCTATCCGTCACTGTGCAACGTGTTCCCTCCCCAGGCTGGTATGTGCCACACAGAGAATACCTATGCCATGGTTGGCCAGCCCTTCACAAGGCAAAACAGATTTCTGCCCATGATGTGCAATATAATTAATGACTTGGTGGTCAGGAATGACTCAACATCCAACTTTTTGTCTCATGGATTATTTTAAAATATTGGTTCAAAGATGTCTGGGCTTACAGCTCTGTGGACCACAGCAATACTAATACAGCTCCTGCTATAATAGGTGTTTGGAGTGGATGAGCAATGTATAACTGGGCTTAGGATGTCCAAAAACATTCTGACATGTACTGAGAACACTTTAATGTGCAAAGTGTTTAACCCAACAGCATAAATCTAGCTGTATTCCATCACAGAAGTATATAAAATAGTTACGTGGATGCCTAGAGACAAAAGCCAAGGGAACTGGGTAAGAGGGCAAAAGAGACATGCATTTACTTTAAACATATTCCTTCTGTTCAAATGCGAAGCAATATCACCACAACAAGGCATTCTGTAGCTTTGGCAGCACCTGACAGCTTGGAAGCTTGCAGGATGTTACAAATTTTGCCCTGCCTAGTATCTTTGCTATTGGTAGGGTTTCAGACCCCACCCTCACTTCTAAAATAGTTTTTCTAACTCTATTTTACCCAGGTTGATTAGCTATATTTCATGCATTTGGGCATTTAGGAGACAGGTAGCTCAAAATTAACTTAATTCTCATTTGCAGTAGGTGCCCCAGAGAGCAGGAGCCAACCCCTCCTGGACAAACCACTTGAAAAGCAAGCATGTCAGAAGTATAACAACAAAAGGAGAGTTTTTACCTTCAGCTCCTGCATGGTGAATTCTTTGCCATGCTCCTTGGCACTGTTTATTATGATATCCAAAGCATCTCTGTGACCTTCTGAATCATTCCTTTGCAGTTTTTCCTGTATAGCCTTCTCCATGTAGTCATGTAACATGTCCCGAGCTTTGATCCCCTGAGGAGTCAGACATGATTATTCAGTCCACTGACCCAGAGAAGCAGGAACCCCCCTGCCTCCTCAGAAAAAAATGGTACTCAGACTCCACAAAACAAGTCACTCTAATTTCTAATACAGTAACATCAATAACTCCAACCCAGAGTCCTTTTGTTGCCTATAATTTCTTTTAGCCTCAGTCCCTTCCAATGAATAGGTAACTTGGGAAGAACAAGTTCACTTGTCTTTACTGTCACAAATTCATTGGTTTTCCTATTTAAAACCCCTGTACAGAGAAGTGAGGGCCAGTGGTATAAACATCACCATCACAGGAGCTTCTTGCTGGCTGTAAGGACTGACCCCAACATTCTTCTAGGGCTACAGAAAGCTCTTTGGTGCCTGGATCAGAAATGTTTTACTATTCCAAATATATGTATTAGCTAAAAACAGATTAATCACACCCAGCTGGGTACATCTGAGTGCATCTGCCAGAAGTTTTAATATCTATTAAAGTAAAACTCCATGCAACCTAACATTTAAATCTAGGTGAGTTAGAAGTGAAGTTGTCACTGTGTGAAATTCATAATGCAAGATGAATGATTGTAAAAAGAAACTGCCTTGAAGTCAGGAGGGTAAGAAAGGTGGAGTGAAAAGAATGCAGGAAGGAAGTGGAAGCTGGTGACAGGCAAGATAAGACGAGTGACCAAGACTGTTAGCTAGCATAGGTGCAAAAGAGAAAATGGGACTGGAAGTTGAGATGGGGACAACTAAGATTGCTTAAGCAAGAAAATGGATACAATGGGTCTGATGCCTGGGTGGTATACAGAGGTGAGGGTTAATTGATGTTAAGGCCAGAAGGGACAAATCTGTTCTCCAGAGACTGGGAGCCAGTGGATGGGAGAGACTGGAAGTGGATGAGCTTCTGGAGGGGAAAACTGAGACTGGGAATTTAAACCAGGGGCACAGAATAGGAACTGAGACTAGCTGGGCAAACAGATTAAGACTAAGAGTTGGGGGAAAGAGGAGACTGGAAGGGGGTCCACAGAGGGAGACTGGGATTGGGACCCAGCAGGGAGAGAGAATGGTAGGAGATGGAGGATTCAAGAACTAGAGGAAGAGACAGACTGGACAAGAAGCCTGGAGCTGAGACTAGCTAGGCAAGGAGACTGGGACTGGGAGCTGGGGAGGAATGGGACAGCCACACTGGAGGAATGGAGCACGCAGGTGACAAATCTGGTAAACAGGTAACAAAGCTGTACCTACCAGAGCACACTTCCCTATGAGATCACTAAGCCTCACCATGTTCTGCTGTCCACAGACATACGTCGAATCCATTGGCAGAGTCACCTTGCCGTCTAGCACTGAGCCACACAGAGGATGACAACCTATGACTACTACTGATTATTTCCTTAGATCTAAACGTTCCAGCCGTGATGTGGGTGTCAGTATGAGGCCATTTGATGGAATTTCTTTTTAAGAGACTGTTTTTGAAAAATTAAGGAATTTATGTACAAAAAAAGTGTGTAACAGAGACAAGTTCCCTTTTCTGACCTCCATGTTCCTCCCACGCCCTGCTCCAACGAGTCAAAAAAAGGAGAGAACACAAAAGAGCATACAATTAAGATGAAGCGGGCCAGCTGAACAAAGTGACATCTGCACCAGCTTACAGGCGTGGTGGAGTAAAGCGCGTGCCTGTGATGTGGACAGGTGAGGAACTGGCAGGAGTCTGGAGAAGCCCGTAGCTCGTAGAAAGAAACCTAACAAAGCGCTATCCTGCTGAAAATCCTAGCACCAGGACAGCTAAAGTTTGCCATAGGAAAAGCTCTGCAACTCTGTTTTGGCATTCAAACTTCATATAATAAGGAATTAAAGCCAACCCTGCCAGTCTGGGGACAAAAAAAGAAAAGAAAAGGAGACCTGTGGAGAGTAACTAAGAGAGGCCATGTGGAAAAAAAACTGGGGCCAGGGCAAAACCTATCTGCTACTCATACCAGTGAAACCTGCACACAGCCTGACTCAAGACCCAAAAAGAGGATGTTTCCTGAAGCAAGGCTTCAAACAGAGGCCCACTGGGGTGGCAGGTAAAGAAGATACCCTGTGTGTTAACCTGGCAGTAGTCAACCATCTAATGTTGCAAGAGAGAAACAGTTGGCTTGGGGGCAGGCAGGGAGTGCAGAGACCCTCACAGGACAGGACAGGACAGGACAGCGCTGCTGGCCAGGCTTTCCCCGGCTCTGCTCTCTTCTCCCTGCTGCCTCCGACTCGTGGGAGAGAGAGCAGGACAGAGCTAGGCAGCCACCCCTGTGCCATCCCAGCTGCCAGCCTGCTCCTGGGCCGGGCGGGCACCGTACCTTGCGCAGCCCGCTGAAGGGGATGTTGAGGGGCAGGGAGAACAGGTTGTCCACCAGCTGCTCGAAGGTTTGAGCCAGGTCCTTCAGCTGCCCCTCCTCCAGATTCAGCCCCAGCAGGATCCGAGCTGCAATGCGGAAAGTCAGGCTTTTGGCGGAGGCGTACACCGCGATGGAGCCGGGCTCGCGGCACCAGCCCCGCAGCTCGCAACTCACGGCCTGCTGGATCCGCGGCAGGTAGCTCTCCAGGGCGGCGCGGCTGAAC
>NW_017728951.1:30024633-30070616 GCF_001723895.1 Crocodylus porosus | reverse complement strand
CCGTGGGCCCCGACTGCGACCGCCGCCTCCCCCACTCACGGCACGGCCGGCAGGTGGAAGCGGGGAGCGGGACACTCGCTCTCCCCGGCTCCTCCCGCCGGGCTGGAGCCACGCGCCCCGGCGGGTCCCAGAGCGCCGCTCCCAGCTCCTACTCCCACTTAGACGGGAGGCGAGTGAAGGACCCCGAGCGCACACGCGGCCCCCGCCCCAGCCCGCAGCCCTGGCCAGCTCCCTCCCCCGCCGGGGCCGGAGGGCAGTAGGGGCTTCCCGCTCCCGCGGGTCAAGTCGCGGCCGTGTGCGCGGGGCCGCCGGGACAGCGGGGAAGCAGCAGGCGCGGGGCTGGCACGGGGGCACGGGGCGGCCAGCCCGGCTGCGGGCCAGAGAACAAACGAGCGGCAGGGAAGCCCACACGGCCTGTCCCGCCTTGCGCCGCTTCATACACGACAGGGACAGACGGTACGACTGACATCGCTGTATCGGGCCCGTCCGTGACTTCACACGGGCAACGGGCACCTTCCAGCTGCACGTCTGTGGCGTCCCTTGGGTGCGGGTTTATTACAGCTCTCTCAAATGCCCGGGACTGGACTGGCCAGAGAGACGGGGCGGAGGCTGAACCCCACGGCTGGGCATGGCCCCGTCTCCATAGAGGGCTGCACTGACAACCTTGGCGGGAGCCCCGCCAGCGCTAGGCTCGGTCCACTGCTTCAGTCCGGCGGGGGACGGAACGGGACCAACCACACAAGTGCAGCCAGAAACGTGAACCCCGAGCGCCAGAAACCCGAGCACCCTGCGGAGACCAAACGGGTCTTTGCCTTCCGGGGCTCGAGCCTGAACCGCTGGCGGAGAAGCCCGCGCGGACACGCAACGACTCCGGTCCGCAGGCGGCTGTACCAGGGAGAGATCGCAGATTTGTGTCCCACACCCCCAGCCTACAAAACAAGCGGCCGCTCACCTGAAGGCTAATCGTATACAATCGGTAAAAGAAAACTACAGGCAAGATCCGGAAAGTTTCAACGTTTAAAAATATCAGATTAGGATTTAATCGGAATTTATTCAGAAAAATGCAACTGAAAGGTCAGAGCGAAACCTCTCTCAAGGCGTTTCTATCCGGAGCCAAAGCCCCACGCAGAGTGCACAGGATCTTAAATAACGTATTTACACAGTTCAGCCCCGTCATGTACAATCGAGTTGATTTTTTTTTAATGCCGCAGCCCCATTTGCCCCGTTTTACAACATATAAAATAGCCTGCATTCGTTAAAAACACGTACAAAGGCGGGCTGACTGCCGCGGGTTTGCTCGGTTCAGGCGAGGGGACATCCCGGCGTGAGCCCGGGCCGCGCGGGCGGCCTACGCGTGCAGCGACATGCCATTCACCAGACTGCGGAGCTGCTTGACTACGGTCTCGATGAGCTTCTGCTTGTCCCGATCGTTCTTGCGGAACTGAGCAAAAATGTTGTTCTTTTTGCTGGTGTCCTTCATTCTGGACAAGAAAGCAGGACATCAGAGGGGCACATTAGAAACGTCATTAAAGCCCGGCTAGATCTGTCTGCCTTCTCTCACGGCCGTGCGCGTTTTGTGCTCGCAGCGAGCGAGCCGCTCCCCCGGCCTCCTACCTACCCCGGCAGCTGTGCTCGTACACTCGGTTCAGAAATACACACCCTGGCTTCACTCCTTAACCGCGTAAAAGCGTGACCCCAAACATTACAGGCAGAGGGACCCAGGGGGACTTCGCATTCGTAGATGACCCTCTATCTACTTCTATTTCCATTCGGGTCCATCTGCAACGCGCTGCCATCCGCTGCCAGCCTTGCATTCATGAGATCCCGCTGAAACACAGCGGCGATTTATAAAGGGAAATACAGAAACTACGATTTAAGGAAAACCCCGAGCAAGGGTAGGTAGCGGCAGAAACATACGTACCCTCGGTGAACTCTGCACCAGCGCCCGGCAGGCAAAGAGAAAAGGAGACAAAGTTAGCCAGGCGGTGGTTGTGATCTGTACACCCGAGTGACGTTTTGTCTTTATTTAAATCGCTACATTCCCTCTCTTTTAAAGCACCTCAATCTCATTTCGATCTTTTTTTTTTAAAAAAAAAACAAACCAAAACAAACCAAACAACATGCTGTAGCTAAAATCACGAGACCCCGCGCAGTTCAGCTTTAGCGCTGAGGCTCTGGCACTTGAATCCCGCAGCTCCGCAACGGGAACCCCAATGCTTGCACAGGAGCTGCACTACCGGGAGGCTGCGGGCGTGGAGCACATCGGGGGGCAGAAATGTTCACTGGCTTTGTCCCCTGAGCACGTTATCACGGGCCCCCTCCTCCCCCTTTCGGGCGCAGCAGGGCCGCCTTTGACTCTCACACTGATGTGTAAGCCGTAGGGGGGAGCACAGCGCTGCTGCGCGGGGCACACGAGACCCGGGCGGGCACCGGTGCATCGGCAGCCCGAGGCAGGGCCGGGAGGGCGAGTGCGGGAGCCCCATGCGCTGCAAGGGCCGTACTCACTTCTCCAGCAGCGTGAGGGCTGTGCTTGGATTCACCCGCAGGTACTTCGAAGTCGGCTGCCCGTAGTCAGCCAGGTAGGCAGACCAGTCCCACACCATGAAAAGGTCCAGGAGCTACATGGAGAGAACAGGACAAGGTGTAAAAGGCTGCCCAGGCTCAGGCAGGCACGTGCGGGCTTCCTTGGGCACCGGGCGGCACCTCGGCAGCGAGGGCCCGAAGCTGGATTTGAAACCGGCTTTATCAGGCTGCGCGATCGCGCGAGCGTCGTTCGCGATTCAAGCGGGCTCACGACACCCCTGCAACCTCGTCTGCAACCCTTCAGCCGTCGCACTCCCCCGGCACAGGGGACCACGAGAACAGCGTCAGGGTCCGTGCTCCCCTTCCTCCCTTTTCTATCTCTTCCCTGTTTGCTATTCCTATGACTCGTTTCAGGGGCTGCCGGGCATGACCCCACGGAGCCGGGGAATGTTCCTGTGGGAAGCGTCACGTTTTGCAAGCCGAGAAGATCGTCTTAGCTTAGAAAGAGACTGGAAACTCTACTCTTTTTTTTCCACAGTAATTTGAACCAGAGGTTCAGATCATCTCAATTAAGTGCATTAAACAACCCCCGCTGGATTCTCCATGGTGACTGATCCTCCTCGGGACCGGGCAAGGGAAGCTGCAAGCTTGTGCTTGTTAGCCTTCTTCTCGTCCAAACAAAAATAAACCAAATGGATCACAACCCCCCAAACCCCAGCTCCTGCGTTTCATGGCATCTTAAAAATCGCACATTTGCTTTATAATCTCCAGGCAGAGCTGTTGTCAAATATAAAAGTAATCTCTTAAAAGCTAATGTGATGCCTGAACGAAAGCAGTAGCTCTGATCCAACTTAAAACCATAATCCCCCTTAAGCCAGTTAAACCCAACTTCCTATCTGGGCTGTAATTGTTTCAAGCAGCTAAATACTTTGCTTGCTGCCTTCGGCTTGGCTTCCAAAAGATGCACCTACCCTTAATATACTTAGTAGGCAAGATCCCTCCCCCCTTTCCTCCACGAGTCTCTTTAACCATCACGGAGAGGAAGAAGTGCTTGCTCACTTCTTCTTGGGCACCAATGTCTGTATCCTGCACAGAGCCCATAGGGGGAAGAAGCCGTGGCGATGGGCACTGTCTGGCTGGCACCACATCCCTGGGCTGCCCCCAAAGCCCATAGGGGCTATATCCAGCCCTGGCCGCATGACTCCACTGGAGCCTCAGCGACATGCTAAGAGCACTGCCACGTCCAGCCTGGCCACGAGGGCCAAGAGCCCCTGTGCCTTGTGCCAGGGGCTGCAGGGCCTGGACACTCCATGGGTGTGGCTGCTCTGCATGCATGCTAACGCTGTGTTGCACTGGGCATGAAGGAGCTGTGGGGTGGGCAAGGTGGGAGGGCAGTGGTGGCGGCAGGGAGTATGTGGTCCTAGTGCCCCTCAGTCCTGCCTGCACAGGCCATGTCAGCGCCGGGGAGGTAAATGGTTGCTGCTTTGCACAGCAATTCAGTGGTCCCTCAGGGCAGGCTGGCTAATGCACCTGGGCCCTGTCCCCAGCTTTCACCGTTAACCTTAGGGTTGCAGTCGCAGTTGTGCCAGTCACAAAAAAGAAATGCCAAGCCGCAGCCTGCCCCTGCCTACCACCCCCCTGCTCATACCTTAGCCGTTTCCCTCTGGGGCAGCTGCCCCTCGAGGACAGAATGGTCTATCCTGGCCTCCTGCAGTTGGAAGACTGGTTTGTGGCAAGAGCTGCCTTACCTTGCTGCCACCTTTTGCCACTGGTACCAACAGCCCATTGACTGAAATGCCAGGCACTTCTGAAACTCTGGAGACTGCCGCTAGAGGCTGATGTGCTGGGGTTTGGCTCCTGTTTTAAAATACTGAGTTTCTCCAGCCTTTGTTTTACTTAACTCAGGGCTCAAAATCTGCCAGAATGGAGAAGATAAACTCCGTTTCCACTTTCCCAGCATCAACTAGTTACTTAATCTGCATGTTTTAGGATGTACTGGTATCAAGTGAGATTTGAAAATAATTCTGAATGTAATTAATAAACTCCCAGGTTTAGGTCAGCTACACCAGTGCAAAGCATGGTTTGAAGGCAGGGTTTAAATCAATTCCATACACCCAGGGCTCAAATTCCCAATGCAGACAAGGCCTCTGGAATGACTGTCCCAGGGAATGTTTAACAAGCTTAACATTTTGTCCCTACTGCTTAGAAATTACATTCCTAATTCCCTTTCCCATTTACCTTTCATTCATTAATATCTTTTAATTTGTGTAAAAACACACCCAATCTCCAGTCCAGGCATGATAGAATAGCAAATACATGCATCAGTCTTGTCACATATTCCTCAAATATAGAAATATTGCTTGAAAATGTCTGAAACAATGCACTGTGGTATATAAACATCTACCAACCAAAATCCAATGACTGAAGTAAATTAAATGGGATTACCAAATTCTATTAGAGTATATTTTGACAGGGTTTAGGAATAATTGAAAAAGGTGCCACAAGAATATTTATGAGAATCCAGAAAATACTAATACAACTCTCAATTGATATTTCTTACTTTGGCTCCAGACTAAAATGTCTGCTGTATTTCACTAAAAGATATAATCTGAGAATCAGAATGCTACTATTCTCCTGTAATTCCTGCTCCCATTCAATTCTGGCATCAATTTGAATTTTAACATTGCCCATATTGGAAAACTCTAACAGTTGCTTAATCAGCAAATAATATTAGCTCTATTTTATTTAATCCCATTTAAATGACTGGGTCTGCATAAAGTAACCGGGCTGACAAGTCAAACTCATAAGCATCTTCAGAATTTTCTGAAAGAAACCAAACCTATCCAATAGCTGATTTAAGAAGGCTAAAAACTGGCAAACCACTAGCAGCATTATCACCTATCTGTAGTATAAGAACAACCAGAAGTTCATAGCTAGGTGTTATACAAATATGCAGTATCATCTGACCCCTGAAGGTCAGATGTTACTGCATATCTGACCCCTGAAGAGTCAAATGATAACAAATTTGAGAACTCAAGCCCTCCTTTAAATACTTCATATATTATTAAGAACCATTATGACTCATACAAAAGGAACAACAGTGGCTTTATAATAGTAAATCTATTAAAAACATTTAACAATAAAAGCTGTGTAATCTGCATTATCTTTGAAATATGTGTTGTCTTTTCAGTTTTCAATTTAAAAACAAATTGTCAAAAATGTAATTCCTCAGCAGGGATTGTTTAGCTGGTGTACAACGAGAAAGCTGGATTACCCAGACAATCCTCATCCGACAGCCCTGGGACTGGTAAAACTCAAAATTCTCATTCAGATCAACTGGAGTTTTGTACCCACAAGAAATGCAGGGTTGCCTGTGAGGTAGAATTGTATTACTTTGAAGTTTTTGTACAAACCTTACTTTGATAATTTTAACACATCATCAGCACTGCCAACCACCAAACTCATCAGACCAATTTACAATTTTTTTAAAGTTCTTTTATTTTGTTTTTCATTTGCTTTTTGAGCCTTTATGGTGAGTTTGCATGTGAATGCAGTATCTATATCTGTACTACTAATATACATTTTTAAAGTTAGGCATGTATTCACTTAAATAAAACAGATTTGATTTACAACAGAATCACTATTTAATTATGGTTGATTTGTTATATTTCCCACCATTTTATAATGGATCTGTGATGTACTTATAGAATTGTTAGTTCAAGTCCTCCAGAGAGTGTCAAAAGCATGCCAGTAATGATACACGTTAATTTTTACATTTTATTATTTCATTTGGAGGAAAGAGCCATAAACTTTGGCTCTATTAAGTACATATCAAATACAAACACCCATTCCTTCAAAGATCAAAACCAAATATTTCTCTCTCATTCAAGGAGCCAAACTATCAATATTTCCATTTAATATAGGGAAAATGAAAAAGAGAAGGGAAATTACTTGCTCCAAAATTACCCAACAGACTAATAACACAGGGAGGAACAGGACCCAGACTACCTTAACTCCAGTCCTGTGCTCTATCTAGTAGCCCACATCACCTCTAAAAGGCTGGAGACGTGCTGTGGTGCTTGGTGAAAGATTCTAGCCAGAAAGACCTTCTCATGGATATTATCTGAGTGGTTTGCCCAGTTTGGGCCATGGCATTTAAAAAATAAATGTTTGCAAGTTGGAAAAGGTCCAGTACAGAGCAACAAGAATGATTAGAGGTCTAGGAAATATAATTTATAAGGAAAAATAGAAGAATTGGGATTATTTAGTCTGTAGAAGGGAAGACTGAGGAGGGGTTTGATAACAGTCTTCACATACCTGAAGGGTGATTATAAAGAAGATGATGATAGACTCTTTCCTGTAGCCACATGGGGCAGGATATAAGTAGTTACATTATAACAAGGGAAGTTTAGATTGACTATAAGGAAGAACTTTCTAACCATCAGGGTGGTTAGTACTAGAATATAGTATCTGGAAAGGCTGTCAACGCTTCATACCTGGAAATGTTTAGAAGCAGGTTAGCCAAACACTAGGATGAGATGGTTACTTTAGACAAAAAGATGAACCTGTCTTGAGCAGGGAGTCTGACTATATGACCTCCTTACTTCACTTCCAATCCTATTTTTCCTGGATTAAGCACTGGCATCTGCTGTTATAGTGGCACTCCTCATGATTCAGGTCTAGATTTCTTTATATTTTGCTATGAAAGGCAACACAGCCTACTGCTTCAAGCAAGGAATTAAGGAGAAAGATTCCTAGTTGAGCACCCTAGCGCCTCTTGATTATATTTGGTATTGGTTAGTCTCGGCCTCATACAGGACTGGGTTATCTGTATTTAATAAAATGAAGCACTTATCACTTTGTTTTCTTGGAAGAGAACAAAAACAAGTAGTATTTTCTATGTTTCCCCCTTCACTGAAGTTGTGGGACCTTTTATTCTTAAAATGTATTTCTTTACTGTCCTTAAGGAAATACAAAAGGTCTCTTCCATCTGAACACATCTAGGCATGATTCAGTTTAAGGATCCCTATTGCAAGGGTCTGACGCCTCTCGTGACTGACCATTGGGTCACCAGCTGTCGTTTCCTATGAAGGATCACAGTAAGGTTTGGTGATGACTAGATTCCAGGCTTGGAGGACCAGTCTCATCAGAACCCTGAATTCTGTTCTGAAAGTGAAATTTGTGAAGCAGAGAGATTCTTTGCTCACATTTGCCTCTGATGCATGTTAGATGTGCTGCTGCATGTTTATTACTACCTATTGTTTGTATTACAGTATTGTCCATAGAACTGGGACAATTGTTTGGATTGAGGCCCCACCATGCAGAATGCTGTAAAACATGGGAAAAGGCAGTTCATGCTCCGAAGAGTTTACTGTCCCAAAAGAGATCAGATTTGACAGGTTGACACAGAATGAAAAGTATGGAGGGGGAGGACTAAAATAATAGTAATAGGATCATATTAACTAAACAAAGTTTTATTTTTTAGTAAGATAATTCATGTCAGAAGTCCTCCACATACAACATATCCAGCCATTTTTGACTCCCCAGTCTGTCTGATCAGGTACACATTAACAGCGGGATGAACTGGGGACAGCCTTCAGCATGAGTCCAAAGTGGGGCTTGAACTTATGCCTCTATAACCAGCATTCTGCCATCATCAAAGTGAGTGAATAAAATACACTAACAGATCAGTACAATGGTACCTGCCTAGTTTAAGTGGCAGCAGTTCATCCTTGGCACCACAGTTGCAGGGACAAATCGGCTTTCTTTGGGCGATTGTGCTATGATACCGAGTCTCAGTACCTCAGCACCTGCTGTATTTGTACACCTATTTGTATTTTAACGAAACCTTACTGAGGGTGCAGGAACAAAACATCACAATAGCAGGAAGAATAGCAAATGTGGCAACTGACCAGCTTGGCTTAGCAGAGAACTCTTCAGTGAACTTAAATACAAAAAGAATGCTTACAAGAAGTGAAAACTTGTACAAAACTTGGGAGGAGTATAAGAATATTGCTCAGGCATGCAGGGATGAAGTCAGGAAGGCCAAAGAGCAACTGGAGTTGCAGCTAGCAAGGGATGTGAAGGGTAACAAGGAGGGTTTCTACAAGTATGTCAGTAAGAAGAGGGAAGTGAGGGAAGTGTGGGTCTCTTACTAAACAGGGGAGGCATCCTAGTGAAAGTTGAGGAGGAAAAGGCTGAAGTACTCTGTGCCTTTTTAACCTCTGCCTTCACAGGCAAAGTCAGGTCCCAGACTACTGCACCAGGCAGCACCATTTGGGGAGGAGATCAGCAGCCCTCAGTGAAGAAAGAACAGGTTAGAGACTATTTAGAAAAGCTGGATGTGTACAAGTCCATGGGGCCAGATGCAATACATCCAAGGGGGCTGAGGGAATTGGCTGATGTGATTGCAGAGCTACTCTCCATTATTTCTGAAAAGTAGTGGTGACTGGGGGAGGTGCCAGATGATTAGAAAAAGGCAAATATACTGTGCATCTTTAAGAAAGAGAAGGAGGAGGATCCAGGAACTACATCCCAGTCAGCCTCACCTCAGTCCCTGGAAAAATTATGGAGCAGGTCCTCAAAGAATCTATTTCTAAACACTTGGAGAAGAACTTGATTAGGAACAGTCAACATGGATTCACCTAGGGCAAGTCATGCCTGACCAACCTGACTGCCTTCTATGATGAGATGAAGATAAAATATATCTTGATTTTAGCAAGGGTTTTGATACCATCTCCCACAGCATTCTCGCAGGCAAGCTGAGGAAGTATGGGTTGGATGAATGGACTGTAAGGTGGATAGAAAGCTGGCTAAATCATGACACTCAACAGGTAGTAATCAATGAGTCAATGTCTAGCTGGCAGCCACCATCAAGTGGAGTCACCCAGGGGTCAGTCCTAAGGCTGGTTTTATTCAATATCTTCATTAACAATCTGAAAGATGGGATGGATTGCACCCTAAGCAAGTTCATGGATGACACCAAGCCAAGGGGGAGTAGTAGATATGCTGGAAGGTAGGGCCAGGATTAAGGGGGACCTACAGAAATTGGAGGATTGGGCCAAAAGCTCTGCAGACAAGGATCTGGGGGTTACAGTGGACAATATGCTCAGTATGAGTCAGCAGCGTGCCCTTGTTGCCAAGAAGGGTAACAACATATTGGACTGCAGTAGTAGGAGTAATGGCAGCAGATCAAGAGAAGGAATGACTGGACTCTGTTCTGAACTGCTGAGGCCACACCTGTAGTACTCTGCCCAGTTTTGCCTCCCCCCCCCACACACACACACACTACAGCAAGGATTTAGACAAGTTGGGCAGCGTCCAGCGAGAGCAACAAAAATGGTTAGGGGGCTGGGGTACATGATTTATGAGGAGAGGCTGAGGGAACCAGGTTTACTTAGTTTGGAGAATAGAAGACAAAAGGGAGTTGACAGCAGCCTTTAAACCTGAAGGGTGGTTCCAAAGAGGATGGACTTAAGACTGTTCTCAGTGGTGACAAATGACAGAACAAGCAGCAATGATCTCAGGTTGCAGCAAGGGAGGTTTAGGTTGGATACTAGGAAAAATTAATTCAGTCAGAGGCCAGTGAAGCACTGGAAGAAAGTTACCTAGCAAGCTGGTAGAATGTCCATCCTTGGAGGCTTTTAAGGCCTGGCTTGACAAAGCCCTGGCTGGAATGATCTAGTTGCAGATAATTAGGGGGCTGGACTAGATGACCTCCTGAGGTTCCTTCCAACTCTAATTTTATATGATTCTACTGTAGCCTATTCTGGAAGAGAAAACAACACAGGTCACTATTGCTACACCAGTGTTTTAGAGAAAACGATTAAGTGTCTTAGGTAAAGATGGAAGGTGGCATTCCTTATTTTTGTTGTTATCTGTATTTCCATGTTTTGTCATGAATCCAGAATGACACTGAGGCTTTGCATCAATCTAACCATTTTTTGTTTTGTTCACCTGATGAGGCCACAGTGCCGACTTTCTTGCTTGCATCTTTCCTGTATCAGTCTTGTACTTGAATCTATTTGCTGACTGGGATGTCTTACCAATGGTGAAAGTGGTGTTTTATCATTCTAAGATCTTCCAAACGTGAAATGGTGCAATTTATGCACAGCCTGTGCTTTCCAAACCTTCTGCAAGTTGCAGTATGGAAAGAACTGGAGTATTAGCAAAGGGGGTGTGTTACATTCAAATGCAATTTCTTTTTCCCCACAGGCTCACCTTAGTAAGTTTCACAGCCGTGGCACAGAACCACAAGCTAGAGGAGGTGCATGGCTGTCATAGGACTCCCAGCAGGAGGGCAGCAGACTAGGGAGCCCTGAGCCCACAGCAGGCAGCCCTCTTCTGCCCTCACCCCTGCCCCACATACAACTCTGGGGGGTACATGCCCACTCCATGCCCACCTCCAGAGAAGCATGTGCAATGGCAAGGAGCCACTCCCACACTCTGGATGAGCTGCTTGTGGCTCCATCCCACTCCCCACCCCAGCCCTCCCCATGCATTGCCCTGGCTGGGCAGTGGCCCTAGGCCCTGCCCCTCTGCCTCCCTCACCATAGGAGCTGCAATCTGCCCCTGCCCCTAACAGACTTACCTGCAGGCAGCTGGGGAAGCTGTTCTTCACTGCTGCCTGGGGCTGTCTTCCTGGTCATGTGCATGCATGTGCGCACACACATTCATGTGGCAACCCCTGTGACCTGCTCCCTGTGGCCCCTTGCATGCTGGAAAACTTCTAGCTTGCAAGGGGAACCCCACCATTTCCCGCATTTTTCCACAATGAATGGAAAACCTGGATCCCTGCATGATATTGGGGATCCAGGACAAATGCTGTCCCAGAGTCATGCAGTACAGGAACCAGACATGATGTCCCTATTTCAGGACTGTTCCGGTCCCACTTAATTAGGGACAGGTGGTCATCCTACCCTCTTCCTGAGGGGGCCCAGGGCCCTTGGGCCTCCATGTACTTGGTGCCTATGATCACACACATGGAAATTAACTTCATATCCACCTTCACCCAGTCCCTGAAGTCTGCTTCAATCATACAGTCTGCTGGCTCAGTCCTGAAGTCTGCTTCAACCATAGCGCCAGGTGTACCCATATAGTTTGCAGAGGTATTGGACTTCTCCCTCCTTTTTCACTATGAAAAGGAGTCAAGGTTTATTTTGCAAAAATGCATGGCTTATTTCATTTTCTTTTACCTGAACATCAAAACTCCTGCCCCTTTTCTCAATATCTGTTAAAGTTAGATGCACCTCTATAAGAAGGTGTTGTATGGGTATGAGCACAGAAGGTAATTTATAATCTCACAGAAAAATAGCAATTTTACTGTTTTGTTTGATTTTAACTGACTCTTGAAAACACAAAGCTGACATTTATCCACTAGACTTTGCAGTCATTTGATAAAGTGTATGGGAGTTTTACACATTTAAATCAGTACAAGAAGGCTCTTTTTTATTTACAGAATGGAAAGACACTCAGAGTTGCATGTAATTTTTTTTCCCAAAAAACCAGACTGCAAGCATTAGTAGATATGTCCTCAATGGATATAGGTAAGAGGTTACAGAAATCTTACATATGCCTGCCGCTTCAATAGAAGATAAAAACAAAATCTTTCCTACATTGTATCTGTGTTATTCTTCATAACAGGATACCTATTAAAATAATCTCTTAATGTGCCAGAGATTAGGTGTGTACAAAACCTCAGAAAGAATAAAGATTCAGTTTTTGGTGATGTTACGCAATACGCAAGATTCCTCATCAGGGTGAAAATATAATGACAATTTTCTCTTTGGATTTGGCTTGAGACACTAACATGACTCATAATACATCAGATATAATATATGGAACATGTTAAATTTCACTGAAATAAAGAAGGGTTGTAAATCCTTAAGGTAAATCCTATAATTAATATTAATGTGGAACAAGAAAAATGTATTGAGGGCAAGTTGATTCACTAAAAGGCTAATTTTGCCAAACTGAAAATCAGCTAAAATATATACAAACAAAACTGGCATATGGGTTTAAGTCAGTGGTAATCAACCTTCAGCCCACGAGGCCATGTTATCTTGTCCATGGGTTCTGCACAGGACTGAAAATTTAACAGCAGGGGAGTGTCAGTAGCATTAATTGCAGGTCCTCTGCTGCCAAATTTCCAGACCCATGGAGAGTTCCATGGGCCAGATGATATGTGCTAGATTGCACGAGTGTGGGATGGAGCCATCACTGCAGCCAGATCCAGCGTGTGATAGTGGGCCATCAGTCAGGCCCATGCATGAGACTGGGTTGTGCATGGAGTTGAGATAGTATGCTGAATAACACCTGCATGCTGATCCCAAGCTGGATCGGGCCTCACATACCAACACCGCATGCAGGATCTAGCCCGCAGCTGGCCCCACACTATTCATCCAGTCCATAGAGCAGGACGTTTAAGTGCCATTGCTCTAAGTGATCTTGCCCAGTGCTTTCTAAATTGTACAACACTTGTCTGCAAAAAGTTTGCTGGTCACATGATACCAGCTCTTCATGTGGGAACTGGAAATAGTGCATTAAAAACCACACAACCTACACTTAGAATTTTCTTAATACTATTTTCTCCATTAAAGATGCTGTTTCAATTGCTGTGGTTGTGATCATGACTGAAAAGAGTGGTCATTTCTTTGATGGTGAATGGTCCATAGTGATCAAGTAATACAAGAAATAATGAATGAAATAAGACATCTCCGTATTACTATATCCTCTTATATAGCTTGCCCTCGAAAATAACATGCACCCTATTTTGGAAGGCCCCAAGACAGGAAAGAGTCTTACCTGGGACATGTACAAGAGGTCTGGAATCTCTGGGGCTAGAGGGCTGTGCACTGGGGCTGGTGGACACACATAGCAAGGTCGCATGTGGCATGCTGGCACTAGGGCTGCGTGGTAAGGCCCAAGGTGGCATGTTGGTTCCAGGGCTGCATGCCAAGTCCAACCCTACGCATTGGCTCTGGGGCTGCACGCTGGTTCTGGAGCCACATGCTGGGTGCAGGGCTAAGTGCTAGGTCCAAACCAGAGTACTGGTCCAGCCACTAACCAATGTCACACACTGTCCCGATCCAGCACATGGTTGGGGAGAGGACTCCTCATAGGTCCATAAATGTATCAGCTGGCATAGAAGGGGAGGGAGGCAGCAGTGGCAGCATTAATAGCTCCCAGAGCCATGTAATTAATTCTTTCAATTGCCTCCTCCCCCCAGATTTCCAGACCTGTGGGGAGTCCTTTTTCTTGTATATAATGTGCACCCCAATTTTCCTCAGCTGGTTTTTGGGGGAAAAATTCTGAAGTATACAAGAGAATGCAGTAGATATTTTTTTCAAGTTTATCACAAGGATGAACTAAAGATAACAATACTCATTCTATGACATGACAAATGTTTTCCTGTAAGCTCTACCCTGTGAGTATCATGTAAACAAAGTAGACCAAGACAGTCAAGGGCGCTATATCTGAGAAGAGAAATATGTAAGAAAACAGAACAAATTCCTCATTACTAAACTACAGTGTACTGGCCAGCCCCTCATACAGTAACTAACAAGGAACGGCCAAAGGAGAGAGGGTTAAAAAAATCACTAGTATGGGGGGGGGGGGGTGGAAAGGAACTTGTAAAAAGTTCCATCTTCTCCAATATACCAGATAGACTAACAGTCTGGGAAGAGGAAAAAAGTCAGCACTGAGGCCTGCTACAGTTTGGAGGACTTATCAATCTCAGAAGCATGTCTGAGAAGCCTGTACTCATCACATTCACTAGGGCATAAACTGATTTTACTTCAGAGTAAAAGTGGAGGGAAACATGACACATAATTTTTCTACAGAGCATACTTATGTTTTCTGGGGCAAAGGTAGCTTGGAAAAAAAAGTGACAGTCTGCAAGAGTTTATTATTATATTAATGAAGCGTCATGGGCTTATTCCTGGTTAATTTCATCATGGAATAGCCCTTTGCCCAATGCAGTGTAGGTTTCCCTGCCATCTAGTGGCGAGGCTCTATAAATGCACCTCCTTTGGGCAGCTAGCCAGGGATAGCTGGCTTGTGTTCTGCTCCATACTAAGGAGCAAATGTGTAACCAAGTAAAATTCAGGGTAGATTACTTAGTTTTAATCACATCATGCATCCACACCAAGAAGTCTTGGTAAAACTTCTAATTAAACTTAGATAAGTAAACAGATGCATATTTCCTCAGTTGAAGCACATGGCCTTTTCAATTGTGAGGTAGTGCTGTCTTGGTTGAACAAGAATGTCACCTTCTAAAAAAAATAATTCCTAACTTCATATATTACCAGTGTTACAACCCACAGTTTGGGGTTTTTCTTCTCCCCTAACTTCTTGAAATTATAGGCTATAAAATGCTATAATTTTCTAGCATCCTTTGTCTTGTCTATCATTTTCTAAATGCCTTTCACATAATCAACTTATACCCTAAACTCTTTCAGATAAGATTTCAAGTAAAATAAATATTTTGGAGATTGTAAGTTCCACTGTGTCCTTTTGGAAGATATTGAACTTTTCTTTAATTAAAACAGCTTCCAACTCAGCTACAAAAATGTTTTGAACATGAAATGTTATAAGACCGATCCCACAAATTGAAGGGAAGTCCCATAAAAGTTTAAGAATATGGTACAGGCTCCAAATGAAGCTTTTATTACTGTGTCCTGTGTTATTTTCTAATGCCTGCTGTTGTGCAAGTACCTGGGAATCGATTTATTATCAACACACACTAGGTACTGTGTTAACTGCTGCTCTAAAATGTGCCAAGCAGCCAGGTCACTGTGTAAGCATATAAAATAGGTGGCAAGGAGTTTGTGTGAGGAATTCTTGAGGCTGTGCATTTCTTGTATCATTTCTTAAATCATACCCTCAACAAGAATCACAGATTTTTCCTGAGAAATTATGAAAGAGTTTTTACCTGCTCTGAATACATATGTGAATCTTTTTTTTCTGCCAGTATAGCCTTAAGCTTAGTTTGAAGGGGTCTGGATCTATGAGTGAAACCTGGCTTAAAAGATTTAATTGCTGCAATTGTTTTACTGAGACCTGGATTTGTCTCTGAACTACCTTTGGAAACAAAACTTTGTACATTCAAATATGAATTTATATTAATAAATATGACTTACACAGTTATGCAATATTTTTTGGGTAATCAAAACCATATGTGCTCCATATGTGGTTGATTCTATGCAGGTATACATAAGCCTCTCTCCCACTTTACCTCTGAGCAACAGCTGAGCACAGGGGAAGGTCCCTATAGGAACTCAATATCCAAGCAAGGCAGAGCTGACCAACCCAGAAGGTAATGTGTGCAGAACCCACTAGAGAATAAAAGCATAATTTCTTTCCCATGAGATAATTCTCATAGATCTTTAATTCTCATAGATCTATAATTTTAAACAATCTGGTTGTATACAACTGGAATGGAACCTTTTGATTTCTATTTTGGGATTAAGAAAGTCAACAAATGGCCCAACTAGGTATAAACTACCTAGAGAAAAAATTGAGACGCTGCATATATCTATTACTTTAGAATCCTGTTATAATTTTTCAGAGATGAGGGTGGAAAATGTTCCGGTGCTTTATTTTTCCATAGGAAATTTTCCATTTCTAAAAATTCATTGTTTCATAAAATCATTAGTAACAATGAATCGATGCCAATACAATATTAGGCAAGCTTGGCAATTTCAAAGCTGGCCAAGGTTGTAGACGACACCAAGTTATGGGGGAGGATGGTCATGCCAGAAGATAGGCTGCAGATACAGGTAGACCTAGACAGGCTGGAGGGTTGGGTGGACCGGAACCAGATGAAGTTCAACACTCAGAAGTGTAAGGTGCTCCATCTGGGGGCAAACAATCCCCAACAGACCTCAGGCTCGGTGGTGACAATCAGACTTGCACCACAGCCGAAAGGGACCGAGGGGTAATGCTCGACCATCGCATGAACACGAGCCGGCAGTGCAATGCTGGGGCAAGCAGGGAAAACAACACACTGGCATGAATGAATAAACCATCGTATCTCATGCAAAACTCAGGAAGTTTTGCATGAGATACAAAGTACTCTGCACTGGTGAGATCACAGCTGTGAGAACTGGTGAGTACTGCATCCAGTTCTGGGCACTGCACTTCAACAAGGATGTGGAAAAACTTGAGAGGGTCCAGAGAAGAGCCACCCATATGATCAGGGAGTTGCAAGACAACCACGTGAGGAAAGGCTGAGGGACTTGGGTCTCTTCAGCCTATGGAAGAGAACACTGAGAGGGGTCTTGGTAGTGGCTTACTGCTACTTTGGGGAGTCCATCAAGAACTTGGTGCACAGCTGTTCACCAGGGCACCCATGGAGAAGAGCAGGAGCAATGGATACCAACTCCTGGAAGGCTGCTTCAGGCTCAATTCCAGGAAAACTCCTTCACAGTCAGGGTGTCCAGACTGTGGAATAAACTCCTTCCAGTGGTGGTGCAGTCACCTGCTCTGGAAATCTTCAAAAGGAGTCTGGACAATCACCTTGCTGGAGTCACTGACCCCAGTTGTCTTTTCCTGCCTAGTGCAGCAGGACTGGACCTGATGATCTACAAGGTCCCTTCCAGCCCCTAACAATCTAATCTATGACAGTTGTAATTAATGTTTTTCAGGTGATTATCCCTAGGAAGTTTGTGAGAGTACACATATGTTTTATTGATTTGTAAACAGGAGGGTAAATACACTCACATAATAATCCAAACCAAAAATCAAGGTATAAATTCACCTAATTACCTGTGCAGGTCAAATCAAAACCAAATGAATGCACTGCCAAGCTTGTTTCTATTTCTCAAAAGCTCTTGCTTCTGGAGAACCAGTCAGAAGCACAATTAGTGAAGAAGATGCAGTGTGATGGTAAGTTGCTTTTGCCCATAGATACACTGGTAAAACCATCCTTTAGTGAAAGAGAATGTGGTTCAAGTAGTTCTGAATCAGATGTGCCTCAATCTGATTCTGAAATGGAACTAATAAGTCATGCAAGTGATTCTACAGCTAGTGACAGTGAAACAGGTGCCACCATGACCTCAGTGGAAGAGAGTTAAGCTCTGTTGAAGTAGATAAGTGGACAACCACAGTATATCACGCACAGTTCTTTGGGTGTGCTAAAATTAGCGTGTCAACAGTTTTCAGCGTCTTCATTTTTTTCCCCTTAAATTTAAACAAACAACGTAAGGGAAGTACATGCTATTGTTTATTGTCTTTATATTTTTACAAATAATCCAATTAAAATAATTTCTTTTCACATAAAGCTTTGAATTTGTTTGAATATAAAGCTTAAACCACATTAAGTGCATTGTATTTAATTTTTTTCCTAATTAAATATTTCAGTTTGAATACTTATGGCTTTTGAGGCACAAAATTAACATGGTGGTAATTTTTTATTTTTTGTTTACTAAATATAAGTCAAATAAACATGCTAAATCAGATCACGCTCTATTTGGGGCGTTGGAAAAATTTCCACAAAATGTTCCCAAAATTTTCTGGAAAACCCACATCTCTGGAATTTTTGTACATTGTTTTTACTGCATTGCTTTCAGTTAGCTACTTTCCTTGAACACAAGAAGGGTAGCTCTTATTCTGAACAGTTTATTAACCCCTAATCACCCAGTTACTTCTAGACTCCATGCATGTGTAATTACCTTTTGTCAGGTACAATTTGCCTGATAAACATGTCAGAACACTTGCTGCTTAGTCTGTTTCAACAGATAAATGCTGTCTTTCCACAGCCTTGGGGCGTAATTAACGCAGAAAAAAGGCAGTTATAAAAACACACAGAAGCTGATTCACTAAGGCAGGAGTTCACAGCATGCAGCCAGCCAAGGCCTATTTCTTGGCCTGCTATGCTTGCATGAATGCTTATTGAGTTCCAACCTGCTGTGACAGGGCAACACTGAAGAACTGTGATGTAAGGTAGATTTCCACACGACTTTTGGAATGAAGTGGAATGATGCCTACTTGAAAAAATGGAAAGTGAAGCATCAGATGGTTATATTGATAGAACTCTATAGATAGAGTGCTATAAATGACAAAGAATGAAAGAAAGAACAAACGAATGAAGCAAGGAAAGAAAGAAAGTGAACTTAGCTAAACTGTTTGCATTACCTTGGAGTGCTAAGAGGAATACAAACTAAAAAGGAGAAAGAGAAGAAGCAGAGGAAAACCAACTGAATTAAAAACAACAACAACAACAACAACAACAAAGCTGTGACATTCTGGGTAAAATAACCAAGATGCATCAGATCTCTGTAGATTCTGATTTCTGCCCAATGGTGTTTGTGAGTTGTACCCATGTACTATGGGGAATGTAGAAAGAAATCCCTACCTGACCTCTGGATAACCCAAACAGGAGATTAGCCCATTTCCAAGCAAAGCAGGTTGTCACACTGTTAGGCCAATTGCTTCTATTGACACTTTGCATAAACATCTTACACAGAGTGATCAGAAAGGACTGTTATGCCATTAAGGTTTCTTTTTATTTTTTTATACCTAAGCCTTATAGAATAAAGGCCTTTCTGAGTCAGGGATAACAAAAGGGTCAAAAGGTCACAAACATTCTTTTAAGCAGATACCAATCTGGGAAGTTAAAATTAATCCAAAAGTACAAATTAGACGCTTGAGACAAAATTTTGGCATTCTCATCTTACTTTAACTTCACATTAATACTTCAAAATTACAGCAATATGTATTTTATTTACTTTGAAATACTGAACATTTTTATCTTCAATTTAAGAAATATAAAGTTGTTTAATTTTCTTTACCAGCCAGTAATCTACACATATTTAATTATTACCATTAAAATCCTCATGAATAGTGTTAAAAAGATATTTTTCGCCTTGAAATGATTGAGTTCCATGCTCTCTCCTGCATACTTCACCTATAATTTACACAGCATGTAGTCTGCATTACACACAACTAAATATTTTATATTTTCCTTTTTTTTGTTTTCACTTTGATCAGAGTTGGAAACAATCTCCTTTTAATAGCATAAAAACCACCTGCTGGGCATTGCAGACTACAGCTAATTAGTAAATTCTTTGAAATCTAGATATAATAGTTTGTGACCTTCTTAATTAAAAAAAAGGCAAAGCCTAGAAACTTGGGTGAATTCTTCTAGGAAAATGAATGGTGCTAAGCATATGCAATTATCAGCTACAGAAATATCATGAGCCACAGACATACTACATACATACTACTTTTTTTTTTTTTTTCCATAGGAATGCTTGGCTTTTAATACAAAACAAAACATATACTTTTTTAAAATATTTATTTTTTAAGTAGTTCACAGAAAGGTAGCCAGGATATTAACGTATTATGAAATATCCATATTATAGTGATAGTAGAGATGTTACCAAAGAATGTAGCCCCATCATGCCATGTACTAGAAAATGCACATGCAACATTCCTGCCCCCAAAAAAGAGTTCCCAAAGAACTTGTATTCTACTGGACAGCACATCAAGAAGTTGCAGACTTAACAGGAAACACGTCATCCATCAACACAATAAAGATCCCCAGGGAGTAGATGATGACACTAGCCATTCTGCAATCAAACTCTATGTAGTATTGATTACAAATCAGAACATAAAAATGAAGGAAGAATTTTGTTACAAGCAATCACTTGCCCTATGAACATGCACACAAGTTAGTCTACAATTCAACATTTTCACATATTTTGAGCCAATTTTTTTGTCTTAATTTATTAGAATAGTTTGCTGAAGTGAGCTGGACTATTTGTACAAGGGAAGCAAGATTTACCTATAAGTGTTTCACTGCATATTGTGGTAAAAAGTCTCCTAAATGTTTATGAGAATACAGTGGTTTTCATCCTTTCTTGCACCAGGACCTATTGTAAACATCAGTGGCCAGTCCCAACCCACTGCCCCTCACTCCCGACCAGCATTCCCTCTAAACTGCGTGGTGTGTGCGGCTGCACAGGCATGCCTGGCCACACAGCATAAGCGCGCCTGAGCAGGAACACTGCTCCCAACCTACTATCCCCTGCTCTCAGGACCCAGCCCCCCAGTTTATGAGGCAGGGCATGGGTGTGTGGGGTGGGGAGACCCAAGCAGCCCCTTGCAGGCTGGAACTCTGCCAGCCTATAAGGCAAAAGCCACAGTTTCCCATGTTTTTCTCCTTTAAAGGAGAATACATTTTTAAAGTTTGTTCACAACCCTTTCATATATTCTTGGAACCCACTTTTGGGTTGCAACCCATGAGTTGAGAAATGTTGTTCTAGGTCTACTTAAGTATGTCTACTTAAGTATGTCACACTTCAAGACACAACCAGAACTCTCCCATGGAACTGCAGTCTGACTGGACTCTAAACCAAGGCAAAACTTGTCTTCTTGTAACATATTTGCATAGTGCCTAACACAGTATTCGATTAGCTATTAGATAAAAGTGCCAAAAAAAGACCCACTGAGGTGACCAGTCTATACAGATGCTGCAAAAGCCAGGTCAAACTAATACACTGCCTCTTCAGGGCATGTGCTGGGCTCAGCGCAGGAGCATGCCGAGTTAAAAGTAAAGCACGTTTCACTCCCCACCCATTTGCAAGGTTCTCAATTTTGGCTTATAGGTTCTTCCACAAAACTATAACAAAAGCAACAGTGATATTAAACCACAGCTGCTTTCTTTTTAGTCTTTGATTATACCATGTAAACAAGCACATGTCAAGGTATCATACACACATGTACTCTCATTTATTAGAGCAATATTTAATAAAATGTATTTACAAAATTATAAGAACCCCACAAAAATAACTTCTAGAATGGAACTTCAAATAGGAATCAAAGGAAGCAAAATTGAAAACAGATCATCATACTTTACTCCAGACAAGCTTTTCCTGCTTATGAAGGAACATGAAGATTGTTTAAGTACAGATATGCAAATTTAAACTGCTAAGAACAAGCACAAAAGTTGGCTAACTAGAATAACATAAGCACCAAACAGCTGCAATTATCACTTCATCTGCTGGAGTTCTTCACTGCTGACAAATGTCTTGTTAGCCAGGTTAGCAAGTCTGCCTGCCACTTGCCAAAATATTTTTTTTTATTTACTCCTGGTGACTTATTTTGTGAATGTGTGAATTTCAGAATCCCCCCTACTGATCACATACCTGGAATAACACACATTAGTATAGTATTTCAAAGTGTAAACTGAGCTCTTGATCTGTGAATGTCTTTATAGTTTACACTATCCTTTTCCTGGATTGCTCATTGTCTAACAAATGCATTTTCAAAGTGGTATTTCAGGAGTTAGCTATGCAATTCCCACTAGTGTCAATGGGAGTCGCAGGCTAAATTCCTGGGCACTGCTTTGAAAACTGACTCCAGGATTTTCCAGAGAAGGGCAGTTTGTGTTAGAAAGGGAATGTCTTGAATTTCATCTTTAGAGCACTGCACTTAAACTTGATGGTTTTAAAAAACTTACAAATTTGGAAATCATGCTGATATATAGGAGCATGTTTAAACCTTTAAAATAAATGAAACTTTACTTTTTTCCATTTAAATTATTACATCGGTTTCAAATTTATGCTTAGAAGTGAAGATAGTAGTTGATAGTAGTTGACAACATCTTCAGTGCTGGGATATTATCTTTAACACATTTCTAAGTGTAAAATATGTAAACTTGGAGGTTATGACAGCTAAGCCAGCAGCAATTA
Organism: Crocodylus porosus; assembly: GCF_001723895.1. Lineage (NCBI taxonomy): Eukaryota > Metazoa > Chordata > Crocodylia > Crocodylidae > Crocodylus > Crocodylus porosus. The sequence continues at coordinate 30,048,399 of NW_017728951.1, read as the reverse complement.
TTGTTATGCTAAGAAAAAGACAAAAATTATTTGGGTTCAAACTAATTTTTCACAACCAAAATTTTCCTAATGGACCTTGAGGTATGTTCTAAGAATGTTCTTGTTATATCCAGCGGTGAACTTCTAATACTTCGGCACTTAAAATGAATTTAGGCCTGTCTACAAGAAATATGCGTATTGTTGGAGTTGCATGAACAAGTTAGTTGGTGATAGCATAACCAGAAAAACATTCGGACAACAGTTTTTAAGGTGAAATAGTAACTGCTGCAAGTATGAATAGGTAGCCCATGTACACCATACAATATAGCAATATGAATACAAATACAAAGAAGATTTGTTTAATTACAGTGTAAATAATCTTTGTAATAAAGTGCTTCTTTCTCATAATTAAAGAATAAACTGAATTAGTAGCATAAGAACTGTCTTTTGAGTTTAGAAACAGACAAGAGTTTCAAAAGCAGAAGTCTGGCAGACAGTCAGTCTAGAGGGCAGGGGTTCTAGCCAAATTGTTCCTGCATGGCCTGTACACGAAGTCCCTTCAGACAAAGCCAAAAACTATGTCAATGTAAGATTTGGGGGGGATTTGAAATGGTTTATTATGCAACCTTCAGGTCATTCACAAATTTCTTGAGCTTCAGATACAAAGGTGTTCTCTCTCAAGAAGCGTGCAAAGGATTGCACGTACAGCCCTACAAAACAGAATTTATGTCTCTTTTTTGCATAATGCTTTGAAAATCCAATTCTCATAGTTAAAATTGTGGAGCAACATTAATACTGGTTATAACAGGGTTAAAAATCAAATGGACATTTTTACTTTTTTCAATAGGAATTTTTAACATGCTGTACTTTTAATCTGCAGGTTGAAATTTATCGTACTACGTCTGATGTGGTCAGCAAACTTTTACCAAAATGGATTTTAAAGTTTCAATTACGTTTTGTATATTTTTAAAACCATGTCATATTCAAAACAGGCTTAATTTTAAATAGAAGAACTGATGACTTTGATAGTAATTGTCTGTACATTATTCTTGGAGTAGCATAGCAGGATAAATATAGAAATGAAACCATTAGGCAGAAAAAGAAAGGACAACCACTAACATCTGTCATCATTAGGAAAAAAGAGTCACTTGGCTTGAGCATCTCTATAGGCTACAGACATTACATCTGGCATGACAACTAATGAAAGAAAATAAGGGTAGACTAGACTTTGCCGGGTGACACTGTAAACAATATCCTTAATGAGTTGGGAATTTAGTGACATGAGACTGAAGTCATTTTTCAATTATTCTACAGTAAGACTATGAAGATTCAAATCAAACTATAACAGTTGTATCTAAGAAGAGTAGTGACACTGCAGTGGTTTTGTAAATACAGCCATATTAGACTGAGAGCCCAGACAAAGGGCAAGGCATGGACCATCTCTCTACCCACCTGCACATTAGATGCCTTGTACTACCTTAGCCTAGAAGGTTCCTAGGAGACTACTCTGATGGTTTCCCTCTTAAAACTAGGTCTCGGTGTGGGTCACTGATGATGATATTCTAATACTCTACAGTGATCAGATTATGTGTAGATTCTTTTAGGCTGGTGGTTCTCAACCTTTTTAAACCCATGGCACATCCCTCGTTAGACTCAAGACACACTGCAGAAAATGCCAGATCTTAAGCTGTCAATTCTTTTTTGACTATGGGAAAATAATACAGCAATTCTTCTGAAAGACCACAACAGGTTAGAAAGTTTTTGACATTATAGATTCCTATATAAAATTTCTGAGTTTATTCTGTGAATAAGCTGTACTGTTTGCACATCTAACAGTGCTAATAGTGCATGGCATCACACAGCATCCTCAAAAGCATCTCATAGCACCATGGTTGAGATCACTTTTTTAGGCATTTTCTGTAAGGAACTCCTGACTATTAGAATATCTTGTGGTCTGACCTCCACCAAATGCAGTGATCTCTGGGATAGGCTGCAAAGTGTATCTGTTTCTGCAAAGGTTAATTGGGGTTCTGTCTCAGTAAAGGCACATAATTAATTTGGAGGATAAGTCTTTTTATTTACTCATTTTTGGATCTATAAAGGGCTCCTATTTAATTTTTAATATTTGAGCAGCAGCCAAAATGTAAATCTAAATAAAAAGAATAATGTGAAGAGTCACAGTAAAGTATAGAGAATGACTCAGTATTTGGGATTTCTGTCTGAGATGACCATCACAGCCTCCAACATCTGACCCAACAGTTAGTAACCACTGAGAATAAAGTACGTTTCTTAACTCCTTGATGTTTCTTTTCCCTGAAGCTGTGCTCCATGAGCCATATTGTCCACATACAGTGCACATAAAGTTTATAAAGCTCACTTGTGGCATAGTAGTGCCTGTAAACATATTCACGAAAACCAAAACAAATGTAATAAATTGACTAAGTGTCAAAAATAGCACTAAAAAGATTCCTTCAATCAAACAACTGAAACCCCACCACTTCAACCCAGCGTCTGGATTAAACTACTAAAGAGGGCAGATCTTGATCTTACTTGGTTTGAAACAAATTTGGGATCCATCAAGCCAAGGGCTGGGAAAGCAAGCTCCTTGAAAATACCTTGCAGGTAGCCTTACACCAATACAGCTCTCTAGCAACTGTCAAAAGTGTCCCAGCTGATTTTAACTGCTGAGCTGAGGAAACATACATCAGAGTCAAATAAGAGTCTTGTATGTCAGAATCTGGAAGCTGGACTTTTACTCAAACAAATAAGAAGCCAGTGCTACTTATAACACAGAGATGAAATAAACTCAACATTACATGCATCTCTGAGTAAGCAGATGGTTATTTTTTCAGGAGCTTGCTCATCAAAAAACATGTTATAGAAATCCAGGGATCACTTATCTTAGTGGCAGGTGAAATTACATCCATTGGACAAAACTATATTAGATCGGGGAACCACTGGGAAAGCAAATCACTTCTGTAGGAAAGTCAAAATATGGAGGTATACTTGGTACATTGCTGGTCCAAGTATAAATATGCATCTATTGCAGTAATCTCTCAATTTCCTCCCCAGCTACCTAAGTCTTTTTCTACACTGTGAAACTATTACATGGCACTGCCAAACATTTTAGCAAGCTCTAAGGTCCTTGACAAAATCTTGATTCTTAACTAATCAAATTGTTATTATTCAAGATTATAAATCTAATATTTTGGGAATAAATTGGTTTTTTTGTCAGCTTTTTCAAAAATAGTCTGGATACCTGTCACATAGCCCTTCATTCTGTGGTCCTGAACTAACCAGCAAATTCTAGAAAAAGTTCATTCTCAATGTATTGAGTCCAGTAGCATTTCTTTTCAGAAAATAACTATTTTTCAATAGGAATTTTGCCTGTAAATGTTAAAGGTCCCCCATCCTTTGCTTCCCTTGAAAACATCCACTTCCCACTACTTCTGATATGACAAGTATCTTGCTAAAAGAATATTTTGTCTGAATTCTTATTTACTCACAAAGTTGAGAAAAAAAGGAATATGTAGTGTTGTAATGATTGCCCTAACTCCTAATATCTAACCCCAGGAGATCAAAATTGGGATTTTTAAGTAACAAAGCAATGAAGGTAAATGTCCGCAGTGATTTGAAAAACGTCTTCCTCCGATTTGTTTTACCTGCCACTTTGAAATGTTATCTGCTTCTGGTAAGTAATCCTGTGCTAGATTCTTGTGCTTCTTAAATGCATATTATTCTCACCCTTTATTGACTGACTACATCTATTATCACATGTAAGTAGTGTTAATCCTCTAGTAATTAACACTCTTATTAAAGTAATTTGAACTCAGGGAAGTTTAACTCTGTCTTTACTTAATTAAATTATTGGGAATGTTTTAGACTGCCTTTGAGTTTTTGGTTTGTTTTTCAGTATCTTGTGCATATAAACTGCATTTGTGAAATAGGTACCAAGTCTTTTATGCTTCCTCAATGTTTATAATTTTGTATTACTTAAAAAAGCAACTTTTGGTGCCCTTCAACAATGATGCCTTAAAGGAGTGCTAAAGGAAATCATACTTTCATTTAAACTTCAGGATGGAAGTATTCACAAAGAACACCATATATCTATATCTATCTCATGAGTAGCAACACAAAACAATATAGCTAGCTAGATAGTTATTGATATGAACATTTCTTTTAGTATGACTCACCTAACCACAGCTCAAGTCTCCAATAAGATTAACTAGAAAATATATTGGTCTGGTGTTAAAGAAGTTAATTTTCAAAATTAAATGGTTTTGTATGTTTGTTTGTGTGCTTTTTCCTTCAAGAATAAACTGCTTGTTTGTCCCACACTTGTGAAGTTTACACTCAAGTGAACTGACTGGCATCTCCAAGACAGTCAAAAATTAGTTTTCCATTACTGTTCCTCTGGAAATGCCAAACTGCAAAATGTAACAGTTTTGGGGAGAGTACAGGACTAGCTTCTTCATCCAACATGAACTACTAGTTATGCAGTTCAGACAAACTGGAAAAGAATAATGCAGTAAAGAATTAGGCACTTTTCCTATATCCCATGTGCCAAAATCATTCTGAAAATTCTCTCTCATCTTGAGCAACAAATAATGCAGTCTCTTCTTACTTAACTCTTATTTTTAAAATATTCACATTTCTCAAGACGCATCAAAAGTGGTAATAGAGAAAAGAAAAAGAACAAAGACAATAGTAATAGAACTGTAAGTAGGGACAGGAACAAAAACTTTCCTGAGTCTTTATCTCTTTCCTCGCAAATCTTCATGTCTTTCTCCATCTTCCATAGCAGCTTCCATTTACGTCTTGACAATATTACTCTTTTTCTTTGACTTTTTTTTCTCTCCCTATCCTCTCCACCCTATCAGAATGAAAAAAATTTTGTTTTCAGCAGTAGGTCTCTGATGGCAGTGGTTCAAAGAACCCAGGATAATGTTGTATTTGCATCATGGTAGCACCAAAAGATCCCAAATAGGATCAGAATAATATGTGAAGAAATATTTCCTTCCCCAGAGGTGTCACAATCAAAGCATAGGTTAGTTATTTGTACTAAAGGTATTAACTGCATATCTTATATGCACATGATAGCTTTTACAGTCCTGTTATATTTTGTCAGCTTTATGGTTTTGAAGGCTCTAGCTTATGTAAACCAATTGTATGCCTGTTACTGCTTTCACCATCTCCTCCAACAAATTATGTTCCTCTCAAACAAAAATTAATACCTGACTTTCTAGTGTGAAAGAATTCCTTTGATTTCAGTGGGCTTTTCAATGTATCAGAACATTTATGAGACTACCAAGGTAACAGAAAGACAAATACAGTTTCTACAAAAACAGCTGTAGTGAAGACAACCCCCCCCAAACACTGTTGATTACAATTCTTGTGTATGCATGTTCTAAAAGTTACCTGTGAATCACAGAGAGTTTAGAGAAAGAAGGAATTTGAATGTATTGGTTTATGTAATTAAAATACAAAGTGTAAATTTCTTTTGGTTACACTATTACTTCCATTATTTATAAAAAAAAAGAAATAAGACTTCAAAGATAATACCTGATTACATCAAGATTAGAAGACTGGATCAAGCAATCTGGGCTCTATTTTTGTACGCTACACTGGGACTGTGGTTCCTATGCTCTCTGATAACACAAAAATAGCAACTCTGAGGAACAGAAATGCTATTTTTCTTACCAGATAATTTCCTATTAGCAGCTTTCTCCGCTTTGATTCTTAATGGGTCTTGCATATCTTCTCTGGAATCTGGAGACAGTCCACCATGGTTGTTGAAGGCTCCAGAATTAAGCTCTGAACTTTACCTCAGGCCACAAAAATAATTCTTCCAAAGCTGTGGGAACAGCTGCCCCATAACTGATGATTAGCATTAACAGAATAACCTGATGTAACATAACTAACTTTAAAACAATTATATTCAAGTCCAAGCTTCCCTATAGATATTCTGGGAAGTTACTCAGGGGAGCTGAATGCCAGTATCCTATGCTCCAAAGAAAAGGATCATAAAAGAAGTCTGAGCTTGGGAGTATGTTCAAGAATCCTGGAACTAGAAACAGTGACTAGATTCTACTCAGACCCTTTTGGCCTGTGGTAGCCAGTGACTAAGTTCCCAATCCACTGTACGGGTCACTCCTTGTCTTCAGTCACTGAATCCTGGAATATAACAATACATATTGTCATTTGCCCCCACCCTCCTGTTATTTATTATCACTTGTAATATCCTGTCCAGTCTTAGAACACAAGTTGTTTGATACAAGGATGCATCCTTTCTATTTGCTAAAAGGCTGAGCTCAGTAAGCACTATATAAATTATAAGAATCATTCTTTCAGAACTTTCTTTAACTAGAATATCTAACAAACAATCAGACTTTTTTTGTTCCACTCCCACTCACTGGTGCATCCTCACTCACCGCACTCTTCTGGTCACCCCTCCTCCAACAGTGCTGGACCAGATGCCTGCTAATGCTCATCGCATGGGCCTGGTCCTCCTCCCCATGCATGCCCTGGACTCACCTTCCATGCCCCATGTTACACTGTACTACCCCACCCTGCCCCCTGAGGCAAGGGCAGGAAGTGGTAGCTAGAGAAGGGAGGGGGAGCCCAGAGACTCCGGATTCTGTTGCAGCTGGAGTGATAGGGGGAATGGGAGCCAGGTGAGACCTTGGGAGCTGCCTGCAGACTGCCAGTTGAACAGCCCTGAACTAAGAGATGAAGAAGTGGTTGAAGTTAAAATGGAGACAAGTGTTGGCTGCCAGAGGAAAACACAAGTCTGGCTAAAGATGCACAGCCATCATCAGGTCAGATCAATCTGTAACTTAGAAGTGTTCCTTAATACCAGCATTACTCAGCTGCCTTACATCTTACAGTTTGCACTTGCCGTCTATCCTTAAGCCTCCCAAACGAACATGTCATTGTCATCCTACTATAGTTTAAGAGACCATTAAAACCATTGTTGTCTATGATCTAGATATCCAGGGAAAGGCTTTATAAGCTATGATAGCAGAGAAAAAGAAAAATACTTACATCATGTACATTCACATCAGTAGCATACTGACAAATCTCATTTATTTATCCCCCTGAAAAAGTGTGAGTTCCTAAAAGTCCTAGCATCAGGAACTTTTCCAGACTACCCTGCATAATGTTTATAATACTTCTAAGGTATTGTAAATACTATACCCATGTCTTGGAAATATATGCATTTCTTCTTATGAACTCCAAGGCCTGGTACAGGAGGTTAGTAATAGGAATCTGAATTCCATCAAGAGCACCAATGTAACTGGGGACCCTTGAAGGTGCCTTTAAAAATATCAATACCCAAACTTGTTATCAATTAACAGGTAACAAGCGAGGGCTGCAAGTTTCCAGGTAATGGTGGCAACATATTAGTATGCTGCCTCTGCAGCTCAGGGGTAAACAAAAGAGTAAGTAACAGCCCCCTAATGAAATGCCCTTTGTCATTCTCAAGTTTTGCAGTCCTCAACCACTACCACATGCTCGTTTCTCAAGCCTAGAAATGGTGCTGCACTTCTGAGAGTAATCTTTGGGAGACTTCTCCAGCCTAGTTTGGAAAGCAGTAACTCATAGTGAAGTAAAAGTTGTCTGTGGATACTGTACGCCAGTCACTTTTACGTAAATCCTCTCATGTACAAAAGTCCTAGGTCCGCCCAAACATGCAGTTAATATAGGAATGGTTATTCTGGAGCTGCTATTCCAGAACAGCTATATGTGTAGATAAACCCTCATAACAAGTACACATGGAAGGCATTATTTCTCTTTTTTACCTTACCTTGGATAAGGTAAAACATTTTTCTCATTTACCTTACCTTGGAAACATAAAGTACAACATAGAAAAAGTAAAAGAATATAAACATTAGAAGAAAATACACACAATATTTTCTCCTTAGGAGAATAAGGCAGAAATGAAGAAAAACAGAACTAAAAACCAAATGTGACAAATTGTCATACTGTTTAATGAACCTCTGGAAGGTGCTGAGATGCCATATAGAGAACAGAACAAGAACAAGAATAGATTTAATTTTTTGTCAGCTTGCTTGTGGAAAAATCCTGATCCCTAGAAAGCATGATCTTCTCTTTTTGGGAGTGGGGAAGATGGAAGGGGGTAGTGTTTATAAAGACATGGCCAGAGTAGAAGGAAATAGCTTACAAAAAGAGGCAATGTAAAAGCCACACTGAAAAGTGGCTTCCCTTTTGTAGCTCTTTTACCTCACCTAGCACCTTTTTGCAAGAAGGTCCCAATTCTCCTGACTGCAGCTCTCATCTCAACTATTTCTCTTTTTAGCAGCTCTTCTACATTTGTGCAAGGGATGCCATAGTAGAAAAGAGGGAACTGGGCTTCCAGGGTGAGAACTGGGATATTGCTGGCAATGGGAGATGGGGGACAGAACCATCTTAAAAAGATGGTTAAAAGGAAACCACTTAATGTGGCTGTTTCAACAAGCTACCTGCCTAACTCCCATCCCTAGGGACCATCAAAGTGTAGTTTTCCCTCTGGCTTTTCAAAAGCTGGTTCCTTAAGTTATAACCAAAATGCTCTAATACTACACTGCCCCCTTGTTAATCTTACACATTGTCCTGATATGACACAGAGGGAGTAAGCTGTTGTTGAGATAACTGGCTTCCATTAGCAAGTATGTGATTGGCAGGACGATAAAGTCTTTTCCCTCACAGGTCAGCTACTCTTTAAAAAGAGGGCAATCCTGCTGATCCATCTTTTAGCTACAGTCTCTCACTGAGTCCCAATTCTCCTGCCTTTTAGCTTTGATATGGTTCAAGCTTTCCCCCTTGTATCAGCCCCTACCTGTCATCAACTCCTCTGTACCAAACAGCAAATATCAGGAGTTTGACCTCAGGGCACAGTCCGGGTGGGCAGGTAAAACCTGACCACTGGACCTACTTCCTTATCTTTCATATCCTGCAATTCATGAAGAAGTATCAGATTCAAACTAAAAAACAGAAGCATGACCTTTCATAAGAACTTTCTGAAAAAGGCTCTGTTGCCTTTCTAAGTATTCTTGAAAAGAACTGTCATCCACCTTATTAAGAGAAAAATAGATCACAAATAAGGAAGAAGGAAAATAGTGCCAAGTCCTTACTAAAAGGTAAATATCATTTTAAATTAATACTTGTATCCCTAAGAGTTTCTGGTGAGACACAAACCATACTGTGGAAGAAAACAATCAAAATACTTCTATAATCTTTCTATGCCTACTAGTTATATCACAAGCTATTGAAGCTACTTGCCTAAAATTTTATTCTTTATAAAAATATCTGAAATTTACCAGAAGAAAGGCATCACACACATTGTGAAGACAATTTTATGCAAAAGTTGCTAGCTAAAATTGTCATGTATAAGCAGTACTATAGCCATTTGTCTGGCAGATTCAACAGCTGGCACTTAAACATGTAAAATATATTTTCCTATTAAGTACATGCACACCTCATTCTCTTGTACAGCTGGAAATCACTTTCCCCCCCATAAACAAGTTTGAGGTTTTCAAGGATTTATAGCCTTTAGAAGAAATTGCAAAGAGATTGTGTTACAACTAGACAATCCCTAAATCTCTCTTTCCTTCAATTAACTTATTTATTGTAGTACAGAGGGAAAGATATTTAATCATTCATATAATTTCAAATAGGATAAATAAATAGAATAAAAAGCCAACACAGGACTGTTAGTATTTTAGACTGGAAGGAGAACTCCTTTTTTGCACACTGAATTGCAGTTACTAACTGCAGTTACTTGTATGCTTCTGCTTACGGAAATCACAGATCCATTGTACAACTTTTAACACATGCTATAGGCCTCATCTTTTCTCACTTCCTCCAGATTTAAACTGTGTAACTTCAATGACTGCAACAGTGTCATTCCAAATTTATACGTACTTAAGCTTAGAATTGGTACCATACCTTTCAACTTTAATACTGAAAGGCATATTACAATGCTATCATTTTTTAATTAGATTGAGCGACTGAAAAACTCCCTGCAAAATAATTTTACAATGGGATTTTTCCATTTTGGGGTGTTTACTCATTGCTTTGTTTTGCAAAACCCATCTAGAAGTGAAAATACCAGTATGCAAATAAACTGAAATGAAATTTTTCCTACATTTGTTTTTTCCAGCTGACTTGTAGCATGGAATATTGCTGAATAAAATTGCCCAAAGCCTTGGCATGCTTAAGCTAGTTCTATTTTTATTTCCTTAACTATTAATTTCACAACTCAGGCAACACTTTTACCAGTATTTATAAATACGAAAAAAGCAAAAGACATAGAAATCCTTTTTAAAAAAAGCTTATTTCAAGTAATGAAACTTGATGAACTGTTAATGCTGGGCTCAGTAGAATAACATAAAGAGTAAAGAAAACAAATGAGTAAGTGAAGATAAAACAGTGTATAACAATTTAGAACAGGTAGTAGGGAAGAATATGATGTCCAGTTGAAAGTGCAGGGCATATATTAATGGAGAGAATACACTTGTTCAAAAAAGGATCAGGCTAGAACACAGGGCTAATATGCCTATTCTTGCAAAAAAAGTATCATGGCATCTTGACAGGCTGTCAGGATCTCAAGTTGAACACTATATCTATGACACTTCCAGTAGCAGAGTACCCCCTTACATCATGCTGGGGAAATAGTTTGATACTAACTCATAGGGAAGAGTGTCACTAATCCCACCACTCTGAATAACTGCTGGTTTTCAAAATTAAACTACCAAGACTTCTATAAACATGAAAGGTCCTTGAATTTAACAACGCTGGTGTTGACCAAAAGGGGAAATTAGTAGGATAAGAAAAACAAGAAAAGTCTTACTTGTCTGAGGTCGATGAAAGCTAACTGCAGGGTGTCTCCCTGGAATCCTGGCACAGGCTCAGAGCTAGCGAACACTGTAAGTAAAGGTTAGAAACATTATGGATGCAGAATATATTTTAAAAAAATTAACAGCAATTCAACTGTTAATTACAAATGTGAGTTACTGATAAGGATAAAAATTTAACGATTTTGACAGAAATAAAGAGATTATAACTTTTATTTTGTATTGATCAAAACCTTTGCTATCATTTAAAGTCCTATAATCTTTAAGTACACCCCATTTAGAAGGTTTATTCCACCTATAGTTCTAAAACAGTAATAATGCTGCAATCATGTTTGCTGACGACTTTACATTTTTGTCCTGAGGTGAATGATTACAGAAGTATTTTGAAACTATACCAATTCCATGGCTGTCAACGTATTTTTAAACATCTGCTTTTGTTGTAGCATCTGCTCTATAAAAATCCCACCTCTAGCCAAACAGTAATAAAAGACAGACACTTAGGTGGGAGTTAGCTTAATGTTCAGACAACAGGTGGAAAATTCTAAGTGCCACAATCAGAGAAGAGCTGGAATGTCTGTTCATGCCTTTTAACAAGCTTATTGATAATGGAATTCTGCTCTTTAAAAAGGCCAAAACAGGTTGTCAAAATTGGAAGGCTGAAGTATGTTCAAAATGCAAAAAACAGTAGCACATATATTATAAGAGCTAGCTGCATTATTGCAGTAAGCTATGCAACTACTGACATTTGTTAGTTATTTTAAAATCAACCAGATTTTATGACTGTAGCTTTCCATGACCCAGATGTTATGAATTTTGTGAATGGTTATTTTTATTACCATTTAAAATAAAGTTAGTAGACCTAGAAAAGAAAGCAGAAAATATGCACAACTCATTTTACAGATTTAAGCTGTCTGATAAATGACTGTAGTAAAAACTTTAGAAAATAATTTAAGAATTAATCCACAAATGAACCCATAATCATGGGAATTCAGGTTGAATGACATAAGCTAATTACAGCTGTCCCAGCAAAGAAGCCAAACCCTACAGGGAGAAGTAAGCTGCAGCCACTACCAGCAGTGCCCCAAAGATAGCTGCTATCTAAACACTACTTCCCCTTGTTATGGTGGCTTGTAAGCACAATGTCCCAGCAGTTCCTTCCTTTCTTCAAGAGCACCAGATGGGGCATTGCCTTCAAAAGATTTCCCCTCCAGGAATGGCCATTTAAGATGGCTTCAGGTTAAGGCACCAGCAGCCACTATCACCAAGGGACCAGCTGATCCTTTCTTCATTCTTTTATGTAACTAGGGCTTGCAGAACACAAGAACCCAGTAAGTCATCCCCTGAGTTGCATAGGGGCAGAAAACAGAGGAAGTCTTTTGTAGCCAAAGTGCCCCAAAGCATCTGCACCATGTGGTGTGTTGTTCAAAGAGAGACTGATATTTGGATGTGGAGAGTATGGGAAAAAAGGAATAAATGAGTAATTGGCTTAGGTAATGATGAGGTGGCATCATCATTGTCCCAGACCATCAGGACGTGGGTCATATATGAGACACTTTCTTGTGCCTGGGTCACACATGAGCCACCTTCTTGAGCTCAGTACTGGCAGGGACCAGACTGACCTTCTCACAGTGACAAGGAGAATGAGAGAATTACAGCTACACTGTGGGCCTCTTGGCTTCATTTAGGTACCGAGAGGGGACCCAGCAACTGAAGCAGCTGTGGGTAAAACTTTTTTTAAAAAAGAAACTACAAATACAGGCTAGAAGTTGGGACTCACCAATCATATAAAGGGTTAAAAAAAACCCAAACAAACCTAAAACAAACAAGCACAATAAACATAAAATAAATAATAGAAAGCTATCATGTCACTATATATATATATTTATTTGTGTACCTTAACATGGTCACTTCCTGGCTTCTGAGTGAGTGCCCTTTTTGTAACCTTGTACATAGTTTGTACTACTGTTTTTATTTACAGAAGTAAACATATTTTTAAACTGGAAAAGTGAAAAAAATTAATGTTTCACCCTGTTCATATCTTTGCTATGTGGCAGCAGAATGAACTGCACTGCTCAGTATGTTCAGTTAAAGTCCCCTGCTTCATTTCAGACCGTTACTATACTGTATGGGGAGAAATAGGACTACATTCTTGCACATGCTTATTGTGCAGATGGAGGTAGTAGTCCTCTATCCCAAAATAACTTCACAGAATAATCCATGAACTTTCTTTTGTACATGTGCACAGAACCAAATGAAAGCAGACTGAAACAAGTCCCACCACAAAATCCAGCATGCAAGCACAAAGCAGATTTCAAAAGAACCAGTATAATTGTCATTTATAACTTTCTGTCCAATCACATAAGGGCACATGTTGACATTATCTTCCCACCAACATTTCAACTTTCTGCATCTGGCACTGCTATACTGGAGCTGCTCAAGCAACCGAATAAACAATAATAAAGCTAAGCAAACGTGGCCATACTTTTTTTTTTTTTTATCCATGCAACACTGTTTAGGTCTCCTTTCCTCATTCTTATCTCTGCATGCTCTGTAGCAATACAAGTATAGTAAAACAGCTCTAACCTTACTCCTGTTCCATTCAGGGTCAAAGTCAGGCCAGTTTATGTAGGCTGTATCACTACAAGATCATACAGATTTAACAGTTACCATGAAACAGCTTAAGCAAATAGCAGCTCCCCTGCCAGCTAAAACGTACATCAGTTCATTACCTCAGACAGACAAGACACGCTTAACATGAGGTTTTAAAGAAAAAAGAATTTCCTTAATTGAAATACTTTAAAAAATGTATAAAACAATGCTGCCTGCACAATGGTTGACTTGTACAAGCACTGGGAACTGCCAGGATATGAAATCATTCACTACCTCCCTAAAAAAAGGCCATAAACCAGTGGTGCTCAAGCTTCTGGCCCTACAGGGCAGAAGAATTACAAGGGGCTTGTCTGTGGACTGGATCAAACCCCACACACCAAGATCAGACCCCACGCTGCCTTTGGCCAGCCCCATGCACCAGGATCAGGCCCTGGGGCCCAGTGCTGTCTGTGCATGCTAGAATAAGGCCCTGGGCCCCCATGTGCTGTGTTCAAGCCCACATTGCCCCAGCTTAGCCCTTAGTGCTAGGATCAGGCTCTGGGCTTGGTACCATCCCTTTAAGGCCCCACGTGCAGGAACTGTGCCGTCCTCACCTGAAGCTGTGTGCCTGGCTAGGTCCTGGGGCCTGATGCCACTTTCACCTGGCCCCACACTGGGATTGGGCTCTCATACCACAACTCCTCCTGAATCCAGAAAACTAGCAGCAGAGGAACAATTACCAACATATTTTCAGACCCATGGGCAGCCTCACAGGGTTGATGACATGGCATAGGGGACTGGAAGTAGCCCCGAGGCTGGATGTTGAGCACCCCTGCTGTAACCCATTACTACCTTCCATGACTGCCGGGGACTGCCATTTTCCCAAGGGCTGGGACTGCAATTTAGGCCTGAGTGGTTATCAGCAATGGTGTTTATACTCATGAGAATATCATCTTAGACTAGAAAGTGCTTCAGCAATTCACCAGAGAGAACACTTCAGAAATCAAATAAATGGACTGGGAAATTAAGACATTTGCTTCACAGTGGTTGGCAGCTCCACAGTAGAGATCATTTAATGTGACCCCACAACCAGGAGATTATATATGCACTTACACACATGCAGGGCTGTAAAAGATATAACTATGGTAAGGATGAAAGACTCTCTAAATCCTCAACGATAGGGGAGATCCCCAAGTTACTGAAGGTGGAACAGGAAGCCCTCAGCACTGTTCCTGAAAGAAGTGGCAAAAATATGATTCCATATAACTTCTTGTTTTCTGTACCATGAACAGACAGTTTGCCCCTTCTAGCTTCACAGGACACTTCCAATCTGAGCATACAGCCCACCCTCACCCTGCACAAAGATCTGGGGGGGGGTGCATATGCCCCCCCCCCCCAACTTACCCAGTAGTGTATGCAGTGGCAGGAACTGCCCAACTGCCCTCCCCATATCTCTGTGCCCCATCAAATGAGCCACTTGTGGTTCTGTCCTGTGGCCCACCCAACTGGGTAGCACCTGTTGACGCCCCTTTGCTTCAGGACCCAAGGCGGTCGTCCCACTCGCCACCCCCCTTACTGCTTACAGGTCAAGCTTCTGGCCCCACAGGGCAGAAGAATGACAAGAGATACAGCAGCAATTGAACTGATAGAGAACTGGAAAGTGTGCATTAGCATCAAATGGAAAGATTTTGTTTAGCTGGTTTCACTTTCTGTGGTAGAATAGATCAACTTGCCACAGAACAAGAATCTACACACTTTCTGTAGCCCATCAAGGGATATCCTCATGAATATATTCTACTGTAATTAAATACCACAATTGTAAAGTACAAATTGCCAAAGTAGCAAAATAAAGAAGACACCCAGCAAGAAGCATTCAATATTAAAATAAAGTATTACTTTCTGCATGAGCTTCCACGTTCTTCACTCCCAATTTCATTATATAAAGTAATATAGTAACTTACTATAATAGTGTATTACCTCAGATGGTAAAAGCAAATATTCTTGATGGATGACTAAGATGCTGTTAGTTTTGTTATTACAACTTTATGAACTGAAGGCCAAAACAGCCCATCCTAATACTCTACTTGCAGTAAGAATCAGACAAATAAATTATTTTATTTTAGGTTTACATTAAACTTCTGTAACAATTTAATGAAGATACTTAAATGTTATATAATGCTGCACATAAATTTAAATGGACTTAATTTAACAACCTGTGTTAACATTACCAATGCATCTATTGTAAAAGGATCATTCTGGATGCTTTGTCTTACTTTTTTATTTCAGATTAAAATATTGATTTGGTTTCAGCCTGAGAGTGATTTCTTTAAGCTTGGAAAAAAATAATTTAACCATTTGACAGTATGTGCAGAGTGAAAAATACAAAGATTTGTCATCATATAAACATGCTGCTTTGAAAAAAGAAATAAAAACTCCTAAAATTCCTCAGCTGTTTGGAATAGAAACTTGAAATCTGGCAGAAAAATAAGTTGCTTATATGTATTATGGGGTTCTGTTAAAAAATTGGCTGTGTTAAATGAAGATAGAAAATATATTTTATACATGGAAACTGTTTTTGCAAATAAATTTCCCAGGATTCTATTGGCACTATATACTCATGTATATGTAAAAGGAATACAAATTCTATTTTTAGGCATACAAAGAATAAGCTCCTGGAGAGTAAGTATACACAATATACCAGACCTCTGCTTCATTCATTAAACAAATGTACATCAGTCAAAAACCAGCTCTTGCACTTCAAGAAGCTTAGGACTAAAAGAAAAATAGTGATCACGCAATTAAAGGAGGCCTGAACTCTGCCTTTTTCTGTTTTGAAAACTTTTTCTTCTTTTCACTAACTTTTGTATACAAAATATATTTGTTTGTTTACTGATTTGATAAATATTAAATATACATTAAAACAATTGTTTGGATAACTTAGGACAAAGAACATATCTGTTATAATGGAATTTAAGATCTCTGTAACTCTATATAGGGAAAGTAATTTTCTGCATTTCGAGAGTTAAAATGCAGGTCTATATTTTATTAAAAAAATATCATATCTATTTATGATTTCTAAGTATCCTATGTAACCATGGGATCATATCCATGACTGTTTCAATGTATGTGACTCAAAATTCATTATTTACTTGGAGAACACACATGCTCGGTTTACAACTAAGTGAAATAAACTGAAATTTAGGTGGGTTCAGAAGGTCAAAAGTTAATTGAGCACAGTGTAGCTAGTGAAGCTGTAAATTTATGTTAAACTCAGAATAGGCAGATTTGAGGCTAAATCTTAGTGCAAATCATGGTAGCATCACAGAGCCGTTAGCCACTTAGTAGCACTGCTGGACTCTCCAGCTGTTCAAATACACCCTGAGGTGGGTGGGAGGCCTTTTCTGAGGCAGCAACCTAACACTGAAGTGACTACCACACCCCTGCCCCCACTCTTCATGCAGAATCCATGACTTCCCCCTCATATCCAGACAGCTTTACACAAGCACAATAGGCAGAAAAAGAGGAAGCTCTCTATAGAACTGTTTTGGAAGACATAATGGGTCCTGCTTGCATTAATGTCCTGATCCTCCAAGCAGTTTCAACAGTTCTAAAACCCTCTTTTATGGACTGGGTGAAAATCCCTTCCATACTAGGTCAGACTGGCCTCAGGGTCAGTCAGGCAAATGTACGGATGGGCTAGGAGGCCTGCTAAACCCCATCTCTTACTGCCATTTAATCCTGCTTCAGGATTTACCTCTCTATTTTTTTAAAAACAGATCACAGCAAAATTGTTTGTAACTTTAAAGTCACCATTATTTCTAAGTCGGTTAGTATTTCATTAAAAAATCCTGGATGTCAACATATTCAAAACTGCACTGTGTTTTAAGTTAAAGCTCTACATCCCCCTTACTGCGCAGATCCTGGGCTTTAACAATTGTGGCAACCACAAAATCTGTTTGTATTCTGAGGGAAAGTCTCAAGGCAAGGTAAATTTGCCTGTGAATAGCTCTTCTGCTGCAGAGGCAAAATACATGGGGATTCTTAACAGAGATGGGTGAAAAACTTACATATTTTCAGATGTTAGACCCCTAAAACATGATTTTTTTACATTAAAACTGTCACTTTCCAATATAAATTCTTGTGTCAATAAAAATACTTGACCATTTAAATATTTAAGACAACTATATATTATGCATTAGTTACTTCCTGTGAAGAACAGAAAGAATTCTTTATAAGACAATTCTCTATCAGTAGTACTGCATACCTGTGCCACAACTCTCTCTCTATTTATAATCCATTCTTTCCATACATTAGAAAAGAAATTAAAGTTATTTTTATGTAAGGATTTTCTACTTCTAATTATTTAGAAAGATTAACTAACTTGCACTTAAATGAAAATGTGAGCCACAGTATAATCAATAAAACATCAAATAAAATTAGTTGTAAAATTAAGTCCTAAATATCATACATAGCTAGCAAATGCTGTTTTAATACATATACATAAAGGATTTCTAGTAATATAAATCTAAATATAATTGTAGTATATAGTTTCAAAGAACAATTTGCCTCTTGGGCGTTAAACATAAGTAAAAATATTTAAAAGCATAAATTACTAAAATATCCTTTGCCATTAGCTAGTATTTAAAGTAAATATACATACAATGAATATTATTGGTGATAAGCAGACATAAAAAAAACCTGTAGCTTGAATAATCCAAAATCTTAGACACTTATCTAAAGTGTCTTCCATAGTCTAATGATTCTCCATCAGGAAATGCACTCCCCACCATAACAATCTCCCTACCCTAAATAAACCCCTGCCCTGCTTATCCACTGCACTGCTTTCTTCAGGGAGACACCCAGAAGATTTGATTTTAATTTTATCTTCACCACATTACTACCATCTTGCTTTCCTCTAATGCATCAAAGTATGATATTCTTGAGCAAGAAGGAGGCTCTCTCTATGGCTTTCAAGCTACAGGTCACTGCCCCAATATAATAATGATCCAAAAAATATTTTGAATAAACCCTAAAACTAACCCATTCATATTAGCTATATTACCATTTACATTAACTGCTCACGTGAATTACCATAGGTACAAAATAACATAAAATATAGAAGATGTATAGTACCACATAGGGCATGGAGAAACTAGTTCATTTCCAATAGGAAAACCTTGAAATATTTCCCCACCCCTTGAATGAAAGCCCAAACTTTTGTAATTTGGGAAGTACTCTCAAAAATTCTTTCCTGGAGTCACAACAAGGATGTTTTAACATTCCTTTCCTGTCTCACATACTGAGGGCCAGCCTTAGGGAAAATGGTGCCTTGGGCAGACTTGTATTTTGGCACCCTTTCTTTGAGTTTAAGTATGTGGTAGACTGGAACAGACACCACACTGCCTACACATGCCCAAGGAGCAGCTGGAGGTAGGGGGGGGAAGTGCTGTTGCTGCTGGGGTGTGTGTGGTGACCCCCCTGACAGTGGCACCGTGGGTCGTCACCCACTGGTAAGGCCAGCCTTGCACATACTTATCTCTGGAAATAGGGAGGCCTAGCACCTTTCCTTTCCTTTTCTAGCAGCGAAAATCATCTTAGGGTTGACTACATGACCTGCTCTGCCTGTTCTCTAGCAAGGATCAAGTGAAATTTTAGAGTACTCCACAAGACCCCTTCATTCATTCCCATGAGAACAACTCATCCCTTTGCCTGTTTCTGTGACTAACAAGATCTGTTTCCAAGGAACTTAATGCAACTTTTTGTAAAAACCTATTTGTTTGTATTTACTTTTCTGTCTATAGCAGACTACTCATATATTTGAAGAACTAAAACAACAACATAAAAATAAGTATTAAATACCTAGAAAATTTCTAAGAATTTAAAATTGTAAAATGTCTATTTAGAGGTACATAACTTCCTTCATTATACACAAAAGCTTTTTAATTCAAGAGTATACACTCTGCTTCCTCTGTCAGTAGGACACTGAATCCATTTATCAAATACAGTAGGAAGCTACCCGCCATTTGTGAATTATCTGCACACCCTGAGTGCTAATGGAAATGTCACTGTTGTAGCCATTAATCCCAAAATGTCAAAGAATAAAGCTGGAGGAGGGTGATGAGCAAGAACATAAATCACAGCCAGCACTGTGATGCCTGGAATGTGCCTGTGATGGACATTATGAATGGAAGTCCAACAACAAAGCACGCTGTTGTCCCTATTTCCTTATTCTGCATATTTGAAAATGCTATTTTTGTAACAAACCAGCATAGAAGATACTAAACAAACTTCTAGGAAACTGTATCTAAACTCTTCCTTGATTTCTCTATGTAAAAAAAAAAAATTGTTATAAAGCATTCTAAGACCTTTACAAACAGAGAGAGTAAATATTATTTTAACTGCAGTTATGTAAAAACAATGGTAGGAGACACTGGCTGGTATTGAATGTAGGTAAGTGTGTAAATAATTTCCACCATCAATCTTTCTTTCTACATCTGCTGAAACTTTCAAATTTTGGTCCAAAATTTTCCATGTTGTCTCTACCAGAGGCTAAATTAATTTAGAGGCTAAATTTATTTTTGGGCAAATGTCTGCATGTGCCCAATTTTGAGACAGGGAAAACTGAAAAATCATGCTTTTATCACTGTGAAAAAATCCTACCCTTGTATTGGTAGTCATGAGCAGAACTATCACAAAAAACAAGAGTTTGGCAGACAATATCCTAATGGAAGACAGGATTCTTCAGTTCATTAGGGAAAGGAAACTTATATTGGCTAAAATGTTAAAGTCACTTTGGGCATCAGGCTCATTAAACATCTGCTAATAGTATGCCACAGTGTACTGGGGTGTTGCTTTCCCCACCCAGCCTGACCAGGAAGGAGCTGCTGCTCAGAATATTCAGGCAGCAACTGTAAACGTCTTTGAAACATAAAAGGACACTAAGGAAAGGACCATCAATACATATACAGAGGACAATCTGCTTGCCAAAATTCAGTTAATTAACTTAGCTGAATAAAAGTTGAGGGGGAGAGGAGGAAGCATTTCCTCTCAGTTTCACAGAGGGCAGAAAATCTGTGTACTAGATTAAATTCGGATCTCAAGGACTAAAGTGGGGCACTTCAGTATGTTCTACAAGTAACTAGAGAGAAACATCATTACCACATCACGGCTTCAGACAACTCTTGCTTTTCCCTAAAGACTAGATAGCAGCTCTAGAGTCCCTACTAATCTGTTTTCATATTTAAGTATAATTTTTTTAGTAGGAAAGAGAGTAAGACATTAATTCAATGGACATGCTAAATATTAGTTCTACAAAAACAATCTGATTCTTACACTAAGAAACCACATATGCAAGCTGGCTGAAAGGTGCAAAGCCTCAAAAGTCCTGCTAGGAAAGGAATAATGTCCTCTGGAGAGACGGAATGTTTAAAAAAAATAAAAACCTGCTTATTTTGCTTATTAATAGTATGTATTAATTACACATTGATTATAATAAGAGCTATTAGCACAGCTCACAGTTAAAGTTACCTAATATTTTTCTTTACTCTTTATTATGCCAGAGTCACAATCTGGTATAATAAAGGTTCCTTCTTCAGGGAACAGAGAGGACAAGACAAGATATAAGAAATCTTTGCCAGCCCTATACCTGTACCAGTTTACTCTCTGCTGGTTTACTCTCTCTCAGTGTGGTCCAAAAGTGAAGGACAAACAGAGTCTCTGCCCATTCCATGTCTGCATCCACCCTCATAAAATGGTATGCAGTGGCAAACTGTATTTTATCCCCTGTGAAATCAGTGAGGCAGTTCAGTGATACAAAGAACAAATACAGATGTAAAACATCCTGGAGTACTAAGAAATGGGTCAAACTGGTATGGAGGCATTACCAGCTGCTTTGCTGACATGACAGACTCAGCTCACGCATTTATCCCCCCCCCCCCTTTAAAACAGTGTTTTTCAAACTTCTGATACCTAAGGCGCACTTTTTTCTGGATTGAAGTTGTTGGAACTCTTCACTCTTACACCCAAAAAAGGGTGTGTGTATGTGTATTTTTTCCCCCCAAGACATGTAACATATTCCACTTCCTTGCCAGAATAAATTATACCAGGGCTGGGGCATACTGTTAAAAAAAAGAAATGCATAACTTTTCTGAATTTTGAAGGATCCTTTCTGAAAATCACAGAGACAGATCTAAATTCAGAAAAGATACAGAGGGAACCTTGAGGCTAAAAAAGTTGAGAATCACTATCTAGCTGGTGCCATTTATGGGTGGCTGGGGTACCTGTGCAGTGCTCTTTCCACTCTTCGTTCCCTTCCAACCCCCGATCCCTACTTCAGGGATAAGGTCAGTCCCTGCTCTGGCAAGGTCTCACACGAGAGTGACCACCCCTGGAGCCCGCTGCTGGAAGAGTGTGGGGGGAGGGCCAGGACAGCAGTTGCTTGGGGGTGTAGAAGGGCTGGGGAAGGCAGCAGCAGCAGTGGCAGTCCCCAGAGGAGCACCTGCAGGCACTGATGGAATAGCTGGCGCAGGCACAAAGTGGCTGACAGGGAAGAAGAGCATTTACATCCTCACACAGATGGATCTCGTGGCACATTTCTGTCCCTAACAGCACACCTTTTGAGAATCATTGCTTTAAACTCCCTCTTAAATCTCACTTCTAAAAGGCAGCAGGCAAACTGTAGTTCAGGCAGAACAATCCTTTCAGATAGTAATACTCACTCTAGCAACCTTATACACTTATCTTTGCCTTAAATTTCTATTACTTTCTCACTCAAGGTGCTGACAGAAGTGACATTTGTCGTGCAATTGCCCCCCTGAAAGCACTCTACAGCTGTGCCATGACAGAAATACATGGCTGCAGAGTGCTTTAAAAGTGGTCAATCATGCAGCAAATGAACCCTCAAATAATGAGGAATCAGATGAAGGTGCTCCAAAGTGCTCTTCTGTTCCCTAGGGTCAGTTTTTGAGTACAGTTGGGGCTGGGCTGATGCAACCCATCTCCAGCCCTGGTGCTGTCTGGAGGAAGAGAGGAGAGAGAAGGGAGGGGGAGAGGAAGATACAGGCTAGGGTTTGTCCAGCCTCAGCTAGAGTGGGGTGCCAGATTGAAGCCCCCCTGCCACATGGTCCCCACTCCTCACTTCCCTCTTTCAGTTCAGCCCAGGCGAACTCCCACACACAGCTTCCGCTTCCCCTCCCCCTCCCTTCCTGCAGACAGAAACAGATTGGGGAGGGGGGGCGCTGCAAAAGCCCAACCAAATCACAGGGCAGGCGGGCAGGCAGGCAGGCTCCATTCCCGACTCAACAGGTGAATATCTATTGGGTTGGGAGAGTCATTCTAAGTTATGGCATTTTATGCAAAATGCCATGAGTTAGAGCTAGCGGGGACCTGCACATCTGTCAGTGCCCTCAGTGCCTATATTGTTATGTCCTCCTGTTGCTTCAGTCTTACCTTGTCATTAAATAGGATTAATTTGCACAGTCACATTTGGGGTAAACAGAAGATGAGTCAGAGCAACATAACTAAATATTCTTTTATTTAATTTTACAAAGTACTTTAATCTGAGGAATATAAAAGATAGTATGATCTACCTGTGTTTAATCTAATTAGTTCTCTTGTATGACAGGAACTCCCATTTAACAGCATGTGTGGTATGGCAGAAAGTGCAATTGTGTAGGTCGTGCATTAGATCCCATCATACTTTTACCTGCATGTGTAGAGGGGACCACAGTGATACAGTCTTTAATTACATGATCACATACTAATACTAACATACTAGTCTCATAAACAAATTGAACAGCTGTGCCATAGACTATTACACAATCATGTGGGTGGCAAATTGGCTTAAGAATCGTACCCAGAGTGTGGTGGTGGACAAGCCGGTATCAATCTGGAAAGACGTGGGCAGTGGGGTCGCCCAAGGCCTGGTCCTTGGGCCAGTGCTATTTAATTTCTTCATCAGCAACCTGGATGAGGGCGTGGAAGCATTCTATCCAAATTTGCAGATGACACAAAACTATGGGACAAGGTAAACACACTTATGGGAAGAAACCAAATCCAGGTGGACCTGGACAGGTTAGAGAAGTGGGCAGAGAACAATAGGATGCAGTTCAACAAGGACAAGTGCAAGGTGCTGCTCCTAGGGAGAGGGAAACACCAGCACACCTATAAGCTTGGGGATGACCTTCTCAGCAACACAACAGTGGAAGAGATTGCAAAGTCATTGTCGACTCCAAGATAAATATAGTTTCATACTTTCTAGGGTTGGAAGGGACCTGAGTAGATCATCTAGTCCGACCCCCCTGCCATGGCAGGAAAGAGTACTGGGGTCAAATGACCCCAGAAA
>NW_017728951.1:29997608-30023014 GCF_001723895.1 Crocodylus porosus | reverse complement strand
GGGTCATTTGTTTGGTTAGAGGCCTGAAGGGAAGGCCCTATGAGGAAAGGGTGAGGGATCTGGACCTTTTCAGCCTCCACAAGAGAAGGCTAAGGGGGGATCTTGTGGCAGTATACAAATTCACTGTGGGGGGGCAGGGGGCAGCAGGGAATAGGAGATGCTCTGTTTACCAGGGCATCTCCTTGGAATAACCAGGAACAGCAGCCACAAACTGATAGAGAGTAGAGTTAGGTAGGACATCAGAAAGAACTTCTGCACAGTTAGGGTTGCCAGAATCTGGAATGGGCTTTTAAGGGAGGTGGTGCTCTCTCCTACCTTCGGGGTCTCCAAGAGACTGGACAAGCACCTGGCTGGGGTCACATGACCCAAGCACTTTTTTTCTGCCATGGGCAGGGGACGGCCTCGATGATCCACTGACGTCCCTTCCGACCTTAACATCTATGAATCTACTCTAATTTTTCCCCAGGGACCTAACTTCAGTGCACAAAAGAGATCTCTTCTGGGAAGAAATCAGGACTGCACAATGAAGTACTATCTACAGGACCTTTGCCAATTGTTGTGGAATTTGGATGTATACAGTAAAAAACAGAAGAAAAAAGCCAAAAGAAAAGCCAGTCTTATGTACTGACCTGGAGAATCAGATTTAATTTTTGTCCCTGCCATAGAATGCTTTTATAATGCTAGGCCTCCCACTTAAAATAAAATTGCCATAGGTGGTCACTAGTGATGTCTCTCTCCTGTTCTGGGTACCCAACTTGAAACCCCAGGACAGGGCTTTGCAGGAATAGTAAGCACTTAAAGCCACAACTGAAATCAACAAGATCTATTCTTAAAACATATGAAGTGCTATACTAATGCTAAGTGCTAAATATTTTGAGTTTGACGCAGGGCCGGATTATGACACGCTGGAGCTCTAAGCTATGTCAAGCTAAAGAGGCCCCACAGCATTACCAAAAAAAGTGTATTATTCTAACAGAAAGGACAATGAAAATAGAAATATTTAAGCTTTATATTTGCATATATACATAGGCAAAAGTGCAACAAAAAACTAATCTTCAAACATATATCTTGCAATAAGCCTATCTGCATTATGAAATACTTTCAAGTTAAAACACTTTATGATTTCTTAATTAGCATATATGAAAACTTTTAATCTACAGCAACACAAGAGCAATTACACAGATCAGCACTTACTACATGGAAGCAGCAATACAACCTGTGGGGGGGGTAAGAGGGGTGCCAAGTGGCCAGATGTGAAGGGGGCAGCAGTGTGGAGTCACAGCACTGCTCCACCTGGCTCCATGGAGCCACCCAAAGGCAAGGCCCGGGATGGTCACCCTGATTCACGCCCCCAGGGATGGCCCTGGATATAAGCATGGAAATGCGTTATTTCTCCAACAAGATTAACATCAACATCATCAGGATACTTTTTCATAAGAAGCTTTACACCTTCACACAGCTGTTTTTCTGAGGCATATAAATCAATCAAAAATTAATTTTTTTTCCCAAAATTTTTGTATGCGACTGCTTTCTTCTTCAAGTTGGTTTCAAGTACATCCATCATAGGAATAAAGGATTTCACTTGAAACTTGTCTCTTGGAGAAAGCGCTTCATTGGCATTAAGTGCATCACCATCACTGACTTATTTTTTTCTCATTCTTTTCCTTTTATTCACATACTTGTAGTCTACATCAGGCAGATATTCTTTTGCTTTGAGTTCAATTTCATCAAAACTTTCTCAGGTTTCTTTCAAAAAGTGAGAAAGTGATGTGTAAAGCTTTGCACACTTACTAAGGGCTATCTGTGTATTCTGTAGGACCCTGCTGGTTTTGTGGAACTCATGTAACAAACGATTCCAAAGTTCTAACGTGAACAAAAACTTTTAATTCCTTCATTTTCTCCTGAAGAATGCCAGCTTCTCTCCTTGTATCACCCTTTTCACTGTCATCAGTATGAACATGAGTAAGAGCATCAACAACTGAATCATCTCTCAGCTATGGCTGAAGTAGCCTTTGCATGTGCTTCCCACCTGGTGTCAGAGATGTTTAGGATTGTGGAATCAGGACCCAAAAATGATTTGAGCACTGTCCTGTGTTTTGTAGAGTCAGAGAAGAACGTGTATATTTGTTGAACAACAGCAAAAAAAATTTACTGCATCTAGGCAGTAATCGACTGCAGCATGGCCAACAAGATTCAGTGAATGTCCAGCACATGAAATACATATAGTATACTCATTTTTCTCTAGATGTTTTTGCTGCATGCCATTATACCTTCTTGCCATGTAGGCTGCATTATCATATGACTGTCCTCTGCATTTACTGCAGTCAACTTTGCAGTCATTGCCTAGATAACCCTGCACCATGTTGGCCATACTTTCACCACTATGATTTTCTAATTGAAGGAAAGTTAGAAAGTGCTCAATGGGAAAACTATCATTGAGTGACACATATCTTACAATAACAGTTAGTTGATCAATATGTGAAATATCTGGTGTAGAGTCAACAGAAAAACTGAAGTATCCTGCTTTTCTCAAGTCATCCAAAATAGATCCTCTTACTTATTTCACCATAAGCCGGATGAGTTAGTCATATATTGTTTTAGACAAGTATGAAGACTTCCCAGATCTGCTGTTTCCATAATGTTTATATGGTTAGCAAGAAATGGATCAAACTTAGCAATGAGTTCTATCAAGCCAAGAAAGTTCCCACTATGTAACAAGCCAAACTTCTCATTGCTTCTCCCTCCCCTAAAAGTTAATCCATGCTCTGCTAAAATGCACACAACTGCAATAACACGTTCAAGTACATGCCTCCAGTACTTTTGCTCCTTTTTCATCTGTTCCTCCAGGTGTGAGTCCAAGGTTAACCCACATTGCCTCATTAAATATGTAAGCAAAGATGTTCTATGACCCTCAGGAGTTCTCATGATTTTGAATTCCAACAGGGTTTGACCAGTTATTAAACCCATCGCTAGCCAGTTCTCGTGATGATGTTGAAAAGAGCTTGCAAACAAAACAGTAAACACAACCGGTTGTTGGAGAGTATACAAGTCACTCCCAATTGTATTTTTCACCATTAGCTTTCCTTGAATAAAATAGACTGTTTGAATAATATCTAAATTAGTTTTTGAATGGCTGCTTTGATTTCTCAAATGGGCCATTCCAAAGTTGACACTCTTAGGGGCCTTTCTGTATCCAGAATGAAATATCATCCTCAGTCAAGACACCCCAGAGACCAAGATCACTGGGCTTTGTGCATCTACTTTCTTCAGCTGGGATTTCAGGCTCTGTAACATTCTCAAGTGTAGTAATCATGTCCACATCTGTATAATCTATCCAAGTAGAAGAGGTGGATGCCTGTGATTGCTGTAGTCCTGGCTGACTCTCTTGAGTATGAGATTCCTCCTTTATTAGAGTGAAATAACTGTGAACTTTCGGTAATTGTTTTAGCTGCCCTTCAATCAGCTGCTTCTTGTCTCTCTTCTGACATACACTTTCAAAAGTCCTCTTAATTTTTAACAACCGATTATGTAAAACTTGAAACTTCATATTACAGTGTGACAGGGGGCAGCTCTTGAGGCCGGATCATATGTCGGCCTGCCCACCTATCGCTATGGGGCAATCTGCCCGGTCTCACCTGCCATGACTTTGCTGCTCCTACAAACAGATGGTAAATATGGGAGACTGCCCATTACATGCCCCAATGCCAGGGGGCACTATCTGCAGCTATACCACAGCCCATGCCTTGCAGATGGCATCTAGGTTAACATTACTCCAGGTCTGGGACTGGAGCAAACTGAGTCCAAAGTTGGGCTCCACACACATGCACATTCACACCACCTCCCCTCTCACAGGAGGCCTCTTCCACTCTGCCTCTCTCTCACCAGGACCTCTGGCCTACTGCCCGTTACCAGGCCACACTCCACTGCCCTGCTCCTCCTTGAGAGGCTCCTCTTGAGCCATCAGGCTTCACTACTCTTATACTGACCTTGTCACGCAGGACCTTCAGTTCCCGCAAGTTCCCCTACTCTATGCAGTCCAGTCTTATGCCAAACCCTAGTCTAATTCTGCCCCAATCCTCTCACCGGGCACAACTTCTCATGGGCCTGGCCCTTGCACTGTCTTTCAAGTTTACTCCCATTCAACCCTACTCAGCACGCCCCTTGGGCTGTCGTTCAGGCCTACTCTGACTTCAGTCCTACTCAGCCCCCTCACATGCACAGCCCTTCAGGCTTACTTGCACTTCAACCCTACTCTGTGTGGGGCCACCCAATGCTCTCCACACTATCCACTCTGGGACCTCATATCCCTGCTGGGCTCAGGTGCCTACATGTGGGCATACCTGGCCCCCACTATTCCCACAACTCTACACTACCCCCTCTGGGGTCTCTGGGGTCTCTCTTCCCTGCTGGGCTCTAAGCAGTAGCTTACCTAGCTTGTGACTAAATTTCACCCTCCCCCCTGGTTTGACACATCTAGCTAGTAGATATATTGACCTTTAGAGGGCATTTGGACAGTGTGTAGTAACTAAAGCCTGGGGTCACACACTGAACCACGAGAATGAAGCAAGATATTGAATAGGTGATCATTATGTGAGCATCACTGATCACTGAATAAGGCAGGTAGAAAATATTGAACATATAATATAAAGACTGTCATAATGAAGATTGGGACAGAACTGAGATTGCACAAGCACGTCCTATTTTGTGCTTAGCTACATAACTTTAATAACATTCTTTGAATGTACTATTTTATGGATGATAATGTGGTATATTATAGCTTTTGCACTGAACATAGTTATTATACACTAAAGCAGAATTTAATCTAAGTAATCAATATATACATAAAATATTAAAAAATGTATAAAAAATGTATAAAATTTTATAAAAAAGTTTCCAAGTATTTTTAATATTAAATATCATTATTAAAAATCTTTAAATTGTTAGGACTTGTTTTGTTTCCAAAATAATTTAAAACCTTGTAAAAATGTTCAGTTAATTGGTGGTCAAATGAAAAATGATTCTCACTATCTTCATAATAAAAACAGTTCTTTAAAATATTAGTAAAATAAAGTCAAGATTTTAGTGTACTACAGAGAGAGATCATAAACTAGCTAAAGAAAAGTTGTCTGGTGTCATGACAGTTATAATAAAACATATACTATAGCATTACAATGTTCTACTTACATTCACACTGTATGACATCTAAGTTAAACTGCTGAATGGCTCCCATGCTTATCTGTTTTAACTCACTGTCCAGAAGCATTTGCATCAGGGATGTTGAAAGATGTTGGCAGGCTGACATGCAAGCTGTCTGGGCCACTTTTCCCTGATAAAAAGGGTAACAAGTTGTAAAACAGCAAAGAAATCATATATCACCAGAGAATTATTTATATTACGTAAACTCAAATTCTCAATATGATTTTGCTTAAAGCAGAAACTGAGCTATCAACATTTCTGTTATTATTTGATGCAACCGTATCTGTTGGTTTCAAATATATTAAACCCTTATGGAAATTAAAAATAATCCGTATATAATGTCAATGAAATATGTTAATAACTTCATGACAACATTTTTAATGCAGTGAAAACTGGAATGGGAATTCTACATGTTCCACAGCATCCAACAGAAAATAGCTCTCTAAAAGTAAAATGTTTACTTTTTGTTGGGCATTTTTCCATAATAGTGTTATTATTATTAATGACATATTAGATTGTTAATTTCTCCTCCCAAAACTGTTGCTTTCTTTAGATTTTCAGACCCGTTCAAAGTCCTTACACACTGATTTCTGGGGAACTGAATAAAGTAGCCACAAAATAAAATGTACCCTCTTCTGTATAACATATGCAAAAATTATGATGAAAAATATTGCTATGTTTATAAAATAAACTACTTCCCATCACAAAATCTTAATAGAACAAAGCATAAAATCAGGTATGAATGTGCTAAAACTCTTTAAAATCAAACAACAGGAATTTAAAACAAAATAATATGAAAGCTCCACAGCAGATGGAAAACACAAACAAGTTGAAATTTCACAAGTTATACCTTGTGAATACCTAGTTAGATCATTACTTTCTCTCGATAGTGATGTCATCTTTTGGAAGCATGGGAATTTTTGTTTTAAAATATAATTCTATGATTTGTGGTTTAATGCGGTATTTGTTTTTAAATGTACTTTTACATAAAATGTATTACTATAATGAATTCAAGTAATTAATATAATGTATTTTCTAACACATTCAATATTAATTTTATACATCTTACTGGGGAAACTACTGCAGTACAAATATCTTTAACTTTTTAATAAAATGAGGCCTAATCTTTTAATTATAAAGAATCAGATTTCATTCTCTTGGTAATGTAAGTGCAACTCTTCCACTTCAATGGGATCTATTTGCAGATAGCAAGTTTGGCTCTAAATATTTTGCTGTATTTTCATGAATTTACTGCTATTAGTGGATTTATTAAAGTAATACAGATTACAATATATTATTATTAAGTACTCTAAATTTCTCCAGATTTTTATTCATAGATATTAAATTACGCATTCTGTTCACACATCAAACTGAAACCCTAAACAATTTTTGCTAATACTTTGTAGCACTACAACATCATGAACCATAAGGCACTGCACAACTAAAATGAGCTGTCAGTTTCTTAATTGAAAAACCTCAAAAAGGAAAGCAGAAGCAAATAACATATTTGACCAAAACAGATGAACAGACAATAAGGAATGTAAGAAACAATGCAAGAACAGCATGCTTAAAAGTCTCCCAAACCCAATGGTAATTATCTTGGGAGACATGCAGCTCTATTCCTCAAGCAGAACAATATAAGTAGGAATGGAAAAAAAGAAAGAAAAAAAAAGAGAGGGAAAAAAAAAAATCAATGGGTGACAGTTCATTTAATTACTATGTAAGGTTTGAGATACTTAATGGAAATGCCATTTTGATTTAATGGAACAATCAGTACACTCAATTTTAATGTACTGCTCCGTCAAACCAGCTCCATGTCCTGTTTATGTTGCCACTATAATGTTATAAAAGTATAAGCAGATTAATAGGTTGTCAAGAAAAAATGATATTCAATTAATTTTATATGCAAACTCTGTATTCTATGAATATTAGAAAGAAACATTTTACCTTACTAATTTTTGTAGACTGGCATATATCAATAGTACTGGAGCGCAAGATAATGATTACACTACAGAAATATATGACACGAGAGAATTCTGTTGGACATTTAAAATAAGTATAATTATATTCGCATTTAATGCTTATTTTAAATGACATAAAATGACAACATTCTAATATTTAAATTATTTCCAACTATGCACTTGAACTACAGGCTTATTGTTCTCATAACATAGTTAAATGATAAAAAGGCAGAAAAGTTTCCATCTGCAATTTATAGCTTTTCAGTAAGACCAGTATACTTAAATAAATCTAAATGAAAAGGAAAGCTAAATCTATTAAGCTGATCAGTAAACTGTAAGAAGCTGTTTTATTGCTATACAAAACTTAAACACACTTACAGATATATTTTGCACAGTTCAGTCTTTCAAGCTCAAAATGCATTGAAAGTACTGCACTTATAGTAAATGATACTGAAAAACAATAATTAATATATATATTAGTATACAGTAACAATTATAATCTGTAATTATTAATAGAAACTGTGAAACAATCATATTTGAAAACAAAGTTCTAGCTATGAAGTTCTGTGACATTTATTCATAAGCTTAGAGTCAAATTTGTATCATATAATAATTTATTATCCATATTTTGCAATTTTTTTCATATTTCATGTTTTAAGAAAAGGAACTATGGGAGGCATAAATGTTATGATAATGTACTATTATACCTTCAGTTTAAAAAGTTCAGTTCATTTTAAGGCACCCTTAATATTTAACACTGCTAGCTCTTTTTGCAGTTACAATATCTAGCAATTAATTTAAATAAGTATAATGCAGAAATTCAGCAGTTATATTACATTCTACAATTGCTTAAACTATAAATAAACTACAATCTACAAACTGTATTCTTTCATGTGACCAATCTGAAGTCCAGAAAACAGGGACCCTATTCTATAATAAACAACACCTGCTAATAGTTTAAATTGAATTACTTTTTACCCACCCTTTATATTTTGCTGAAATACAAGTTTGTAAAAAAAGAAAACCCTTACACAAACTTCTTATATTTCAAAGGAGCTTGTAAAAGAGAATCTGCTGACATATTAAATCCTTTTCTGTAGTACCCAAAAGCTTTTCACTTAAGAACAATTGCAGTAAAGAGACATTTGGCTCCTAGGAAATTCCCAAAGGGTCAGCCACATGCATCCTTCCATGGCACCTTCACGGTACTGCTTTCTAAGATCCATACTAGCTGCCTCAAAAGCAGCTTTCATCATTCACTAGGGTGTCAGTCAATATGATTTATGGACTGCATTCAACAAAGTCAAAGCATATAGAATGAGAAATATGACTACAATCTGCTAATTTGTTTTGTATTGAGCCACTTAAGAGTCAAAGACCTGATGTCAGGCTGAGACCAGCAACACAATTAACCAGCTGGTGACAGATTCATCCATCCTCCCTGCCAGGCTATGCCAATCAAAGACAGCATGAGGCGACATTTGGAGAAATCAGTAAGAAAGCCCATTCTCTAAGCAGGCTATGTGGGCTTCTGATTGACAGTTTTTGAATATAGTTTTTTGAGCACTGCCACCCTTTACCTAATAGCCCCACACTGCAAGCTGTGAAATAAGGCTTTTACTGACAATCAAAAGAACAATAAGACAACACAAACTACCATCCCCCAACATAAAAGGAAATAACAAAACTTGCCTGTTAAATTGAAAGTTAAACTTCCAAATTAATTTAATATCATTGCCATTAGACAATTTTAATACTCACTGAAACTATACAGGAAATAAATATATGCATTACAGCAGTCCTATTAATTAAGAATAGTTTTTGATTCCAATTTGCACAAATATATCCAACTTTACTAATATGCTGAACAAATGTATATATTAAAAAGGTGGAGAATGCTAAAAAATACTTAATTCCACTGTGACTTCTGTAACTCTGGCCCAATTTCTCTTTCCTAAGAAGCAGATCAAAATAAACCAATTAAATATACCTATTTAAATATAATTTGTAACTTTTTTGACATGATCATTCTCTTCTAAAGAGGAAAGTTGTCTTTATTTCTAATCCTGTGTTAATAAAATACATGAATCACCTGCAACTCTCTAACAGCACTTGCTAGATCAAAAATTCACCTTATTCCTGTGGAACAGTTATTATCCTATCTGGTTTTCAAATCAGCTCATCTCAGAACTTAAGTTATAATATATTTTGAACTTTCTCAAATGCAGGCTCATTAATCAAAAGCTGGTCCCTTTGACTTCATGATGAGAAAGTTTACAGAATGGAGTTAGGGAGGCTTGGGACCATTATAAACAACAAAAGTGAAACTTATGTTGCACTTTATGTCAGAAGAACTTGAAGATAGAAATAAACTCAAAATATAAAACTCTAATTCCTTTCAAAAACAAAGTCATGAAGCAATCTATAACAGCTGAAATGACACGGGACAGAAACAGAGCATCAATGAAAAATTCCTTGTTGAGTGACCAATTGCCAGAAAGATTTTTCAGTGAAATCTCTTTAGGATTAAGGGTGGTCTCTGTTCCATTCTTGAATAGCACCTTACACAGTGGGTTCCTCATTCATGACTAGGCTTTGTGGGTGTTACAGTGCAGAAATAATAAAAATAATGGCTGTGAAGTAAGTGTTCCTTACTCCAAAAAGAGCATATAAAGATATGTAGAGAAACTTTCTAGTCATTTGGTTAATCTGAATTATCTCTGCTCTAAAAACGTAAAACCTTTCTTGCTGTGAAGGATTTTCACATAACCTTCAAGCAAATGAACTGCTTAGATGCAGACCTGAGCTTTTGATCATTCTAGAACCAAAATGTACCTCAAGGGGACAAACAGACAATCTTTCCTGTGTTAGCCAGCATTCACTGAATTGGATCCATTTTCTTTCTCATTTGTGAAACTCACGTGTCAGAACTAGGGCTGACAAGCTATTAAAAATTAATCAGAATTAACTGTGATATTAAAAAAATAGGTTGCAATTAATCGCAATTTTAATCGCACAGTTAAGCAATAGTCAGTCGCCCCCCACCCAACAGCCTGGAGCCTGTGCATCCTGAAGCCCCTTTCCACCACCACCATACAGCCCCAGTCCGTCCCATCCCACATTCACTGTGGACTCGCCCTGGCCGGAGTGGACTAGCCAGAACCCATGTGAACAGCCCCAGCCCACCCTGCACCTGCTCCAGACTCACCTGCCCAAACTGACCAGCAGTAGCATCCAGCAGAAGCTGCAGCTCAGTGCAGAGGAAAGGTAGCCCCTCCCCCTCACCACTGCCAGGCTCTTCTTGCTGCAGCCACCACTGCCCCACTGGGCAGCCCAAAGGCAGCAGTGACGGCAGCAGAGAGGAGCTGCAGGGTAGCCCAGGTGCAGGCTCTGGGTGGCTGCAGCCAAAGCAGCAGTGAGGGGAGGGGCTGCTTTTCCCCATGCTGAGTATCAGCTTCTACCTGGCTGCTGTTGCCACTGCTCAGCATGGGCAGGTGTGTCTGGAGCAGGTATGGGTCGAGATGGAGCTGAGGCTGTGTGCACACGGCTGGTCTGGAGCTGGTCCACTCTGATGATCAAAATGATGTGGCATGATTAACGCAATTTAAAAAATTAAAGTTAATTTGTTTTTGCATAGTTAACTGTGATTAATGGCATAATCACATAAATTAACTGTGATTAACTGACAACCTTAGTCAGAACATCTTTATTGTTACACAGTAAAACCTTCCCTGGTGGTGGAAGGGAGCATGTCAGCTATTCTGAAAGAATCTACTGACTGGAGGGAATTAGATTGGGCTTGTGTGTGCATAGAAGATTGTTAAGTAGTAAAGTAAAGAGAGGGGCCAAAGGTGCATTCAAAAGGAAGATTACAACTCTGTCTCCATCTGATCTAGCTGGGATGATGAACCAATCTCTGTGGCAGATTTGGAGTGGACGAGGCTTGGTTTGAACAAAACAGCAATGTTAATGGTCTGGGGAACCAGCTGTACCAACTATATAAGAACTTCTACTTAAGAAAAGGCACTTAAGCTTTTTGGAACATCATATTATTAAGTGCTGGGTTGATCCTAAATACCAGGATAGGACAGTTTTGCCCCAAAATGGATTTTTCCAGTGTCACTGGCAAGAAGTGCCCTTTGGGAACAGGCCTCACTACAGTTGTCCCTGTCTCTGTCACCTACACAGCAAACATCTACAATTGACTCCAATTGGGCTACATTCTGAAACCAGTTGAAAATGGAAGGCAATACAGAATACAGATTGTCTGTGTCTCAACAAAGAAATGTATCATTGTTGGTGCTCCACAATCTACTCTACCTGCCAATAAACATTTAAGTGAACTTTTTAGTGGAGTTCCAGGGACTAGCTTTGAGCACAGGTATTCAACTGAAGCCCCTTCAATACAGAAGAGAAAAGACAACTGACAGAGCATTTTTCATGAGAGCACTTCACTCTGGAAATTCTCCTTTTTCTTCTTAACTGCC
Source organism: Crocodylus porosus (assembly GCF_001723895.1). Lineage (NCBI taxonomy): Eukaryota > Metazoa > Chordata > Crocodylia > Crocodylidae > Crocodylus > Crocodylus porosus. The sequence goes on along the minus strand of NW_017728951.1, from coordinate 30,011,370 downwards.
AGAGGCTACCTACTGAGTATTCTTCACAGCCCAGCTTTTTCTTCAGCACCTGTAAGGATAGCTAATCAGATATAGTAAGTTACCGTTAGTTAAGAGGAGCCTGCTGAGTACTGGCAGCTCATTAAGTTTTAACAGTAGAACACTGTGGTGGCAACACGTCTCCACAGGGGTTTAGAGGGGCAGAGGTGGGCTCCGTGGGTCCCAAAACCCTGGAACAGGCCCCCCGTGGGGGAAACCTACCCCATCAGTTCAGCACCACAGGAACCCAGACTGTGGCCGCAGCTACGCAAGGCAGCGTTACGCCAGCTGTTTAATCAGCTGTTCTCTGCGTGAGGAACAGCTGGACCAATCGCGGTGGCCATACCAGCTGCTGCGCAGAAGTTTAAAAGCCCCAGCGGTCCCTGCAGTGTGGGGGAGCCAGAGGAAGAGGGAGGAGGCAAGCAGCACCCCAGAAGTGCTGAGGCTCCCAGAGCAAGGAGAAGCGGCACAGCCGGAGCAGCACTGGCGAGCAGGGCAGGGGAAATCTTTGATCCCCCTGCCAGAAGGAGGCCAAGAGGAGCACTTAGTCCCCCTGTAGGAGACAGAGCAAGGGAAGCACTGAGGCTCCCTGCGGCAGGCAGACCAAGGGAAGTGTCTGAGCTCCCTCCAGGAGGCAGAGAAGGGGCAACGTTTGAGCCCCCTGAAGGAGGCTGGGGAAAAGAAGGTGGCTCCATGTCTCTCCTCTCCCCAGGAGAATATTTCCTCTAACTTAAAACAAAAATAGGAAGAAAGAGGAAAAAAAAAAAAAAAGGAGAAAAATCAAAGAGCTAGAGAGAGAAAGAAAGTGAGGCATCAAGGTTGGAAGCCCCCAAGTAAACTGAGCCCCACTTAGACATGAGGAGCTCCACCTGAAGCAGGCGGCAAGCGAGCCCTGTGGGGTAGAAACAACCATCATACCATCACCAATCCGCTTGGTGAGTGGACAGGGTGTAGGGGAGGTGGAGCCCCATGGAACATCGCAACGAGTGACCATGAGTACCGCTATTGTCGGGGAGCCCTTCTGAAAGGATCTCCACTGAACCCCCTCTCTTGCTACCTTAACATCAAAGTTGTGGCAGGTGAGTTGAGGGGAGGGGCTACATACCCAACAGGCCGCACTACGCATAAAGCCCCAGAGATCACAAACACAGAGAAAATTTTGGATGGATGGTAAAAATTGAAAAAGGAAAATAATCCTAAATAGCTTTAATCTGAAAATATTAAGAGCCAAGGAAAATCATATAATATCATATTTGTACAATTAACTATTTTTTTGGCATTTGTAGAAAGAAGCAACAATCTAAGGAACATGCTTCAGATTTATAGGTGTGCTTCGCAAATAACTTTTTTTGGTTAACTTCAAATTAGGAGATCACAAATTCTCATCTCCCTTTTGTCTATTATGGTAAGAGTATGTGTTAGTAAGATATAATACTGTTGTTTGGCTGATCAATATTCAAGACTGACAGTATACATAATGGAGTTCTTTTTTATATATACTATGGCACCTGGACTTTTTGAAGACCAGAAACCTCTCACACTTAGGAGTCTGAAACTTAAGCAACCAATATCTCAAGCTAATTACAAATATATTTTCCTACAAATTAAATCCATAAATATGTATTACTAACTACAACATATTTATGTTTACTCCAGAAAACTATATAATAAATACCTTTCAGATTCTTTCACTTCTAAAAATATGAGACTACTGCAATCAAAAAAATTCAAATTAGATCTGATAAACTAGAATTCTACATTTACAATTGATGGAAAATTAGAAAAAGACAGTTCGGCAACTCAATGTCCAGAAACAATTGCTAACATACTTGATACTAATTTCTCCCATTGCATTATTCAATACCATGAGAATATCAATGTTCGTGGTGAAGCAAAGTAAACTGCTTATAAATAAAATTGATGACCTGAAAATAAACAGAGCATGGAAGAATCCTAAAATGCAATTCATCATCTTTTACAGAAATACATGAGAGTTCAGACATTCCATCAATCTCAGCCATCAAGTACCAAAGAAGCTATGAAACTTGATCATCAAGTCTTTATTCTGGGCCACTTGGGTTTTCTTTGTCACTTTAATTTTATTCTGTATGCAAGTCTCATAGCTGTATTTTGACACCTAACCTCACTTTCAAGAGGTCTTATACTCTCTTCTGAATTATCACATTTGTGATGCGATGCATACCCTATCATGCTTCTACAAGCCTTTTAGGGCTCCTGCTGTCCCAGTATAAGAAAGGTTAGTTATTAACCTGACTCCTCATGCAACCACACAAGGTACCCAGTGAGTCATCAAACAAATGGAAGGGTTTTTTATTAAGTGATTAAAGACTGAAGCAATAAGCCTGCAGGCAGTTCATAGTTTTTCAGTTTACATGCTTTTTCTTCATCTACTTACCGACATAGCTGCATGGTCATTGTTGCTATTCTGAGAAGAAAACCAGTAAGGGAATCAAAATAAAAAATTAAGATATATTGTCATCATCAAAAGAAATTTTGGAAACAATATAAGGGAAGAAAAATTTACAGAAAACAAGCAATATGTCTGCAAAATACCTCAAAAATAAACAAAAAGGTATAATTTTGACAAGATACAAAAAAGAAATTATATTGAAATAATGGCAATCAATTAGTATAAAAATTATGGTTTTTCTGTGGAAATGAGCAATATGTCAAAAATCCCATAATGCCAAAGTAACAGGGCCCAACATTTTCTAAGTTGACCTTCTAAAGAGTGGTACTTACAGCAAATATAAATGGTGCATCTATTAAAAAATACTTAAGCTAAATAGTAAATGCTCCTTTAAAGACATTCAGTATGTATATTTAACATCTCTACTACAAACAACATGCTTCACTCAGACAATATTTAGGAATGGTTCAGGACTATACAAATTGAAATAAAATCTTTTCCATCAGTAATTTCTTTTTGCATATGAATTCTAATACCAATGATAAGTAGTAGGGCTGACAAACTATTTAAAAAAATTAATCTGAATTAATTACGAGATTAAAAAAAGTCACAATTAATCTCAATTTTAATTGCACAGTTAAACTATAGTCAGCGCCTCCACACCCAACAGCCTGGAGTCTGTGCACCCTGCAGGTCCTCCTCACAACCACCAACAATGCACAGCTCCAGCCCTGCCCCTGGCCTGCTCTGGACTTGCCCCAGCTGGAATGGACCAGCCGGAGCCCATGTGAACAGACCCAACCCTGGCTCACCATGCACCTGTTCCAGACTCACGTGCCCACACTGAGCAGCTGCTCAGTGCAGAGGAAAAACATCCTCCCCTTCACTGCTGCTGGGCCCTTCTTGCTGCAGCCATGCAGAGCCTGCACCCAGGCTGCCCTGTGGCTCCTCTGCACTGCCACCACTGGGTGGTCCAGAGGCAGCAGTGATGGCAGCAGGGAGGAGCCACAGGGTAGCCCAGGTGCATGCTCTGGGTAGCTGCAGGAAGAAGGCCCCAGTAGTGGTGAGGAGCAGGGGCCACTTTTTCCCCGTGCTGAGTAGAAGCTTCTGCCTGGTAGCTGCTGCCACTGTCAGCATGGGCAGGTAAGTCTGGAGCAGGTGAAGGACAGGCCAGGGTTAGGGCTGTTTGCATGGGTTCTGGCTGGTTCGGAGCTAGTCTGCTCCACTGGTCAGTGAAGTGCATGATTAATGCAATTAAAATGAACATGTTAATTTTCTTTTGCATGAATCACATAAGTTAACTGTGCCTGACAGCCCTAATAATTAGATGTTGTAATGTAAATGTGAAATGGGAATGCTTTCCTTTTTAAACATTTTATACCATTCTTGATGCTAAAGTATCACAGTTACACATGAAGTATATAATCCCTATAGCAATAAACTAAGTTGGAGACTTCAGGTCTTTCAATGATGCCACGGATAGTTATGAAAGTAAAGCCTGAGAAGCTTTAAATAAGTACATGCCATGAACTTAGATTACAGTTTGCTTGTTTTTTATTCAAGCATAAAATATAATTGTGCAAAAAGGATGTTTCAATATTATGTATTCAGGTTTTTAAAAATTATGCTCATATAGATACAGAAGCATGTAGCCCACATGCAAACATATACATACACAGACACACTCTCTTTCTACATTTAAAGGCTCCTACACATGCACCTAGAACAATTCCTTGATGCCAGATGCTGAAAATATGTTGCACAGCAAAGCATACGTGCCAGCATACTAGTGACCAAGCCAACTCCCAACAGGTGGTAAAACATCCCTGAGTAGAAGTGTGAACAACTATCTAGCACTCTCCCAAACTAGCACTGAAGTGATATTCTGCTGCTGTATGGTTATGTTAGGAATAGAGGGAGAAGTTGTATTGTTCCCTATGTCTTTTGTCCCTCACCACACACACACTCTCTCTCACTGAGCCATAGAAAACTATCGTTTCTAACTACAAACAGAGGGCGTTTTAAGCTCCCAGTATTTCATAGTTGGATATATATGATATTTCTAGCCTTGATAAAGTTTTATTAATAGGTTCAGTTATGAAAACTAGAGAGTTCTGAAACCATGTCTACTGAAAATGCCTTTATTAGAAAGATTAATTTTAGAACATACATTTCTTAATTTTAGAAATCACGTTCTGGAAGCAGCCATAATAAAATCAACTAAAGATTAAAATAAAATTTATGTAATTTCATTCCTACAACTCACATAAGCAAATAAATACAGATGGCCGTAGAAGTGTCTTCTGTATCTTGTTGATTTGTCTACAGGAAGGTCAGCCAAGTTAGGCAAAATTCTATTAGGGACATGCATGACGAGACAAACAAGACACCACCATATCTCACAGGAATTGTAATACCAGATCAAACTGTAGTTTACAGAATTCGGTAACCTGTCTGCACCACAGCCAATACCAAATTCAAGAAAGTCAAGTAGGAAATTACAGAATAATGTTAGGCCCTAAAACACGAGTTCTCATCTCCTCCATAGTTTTCAAACATTTTAACTAACATAACAGCTTCCTTCCATCCTATTCCATCACTTCATCTCAAAGAGAACAAAGTTTACTTTTAGGTTGACATGAAGTCACTGTTTTTATGTTTTAATAAAATACATTATACAATTGAAATGGTATACTGTATATAATCAAGACATTTCTACATTCTCTTTTTGGGAGCTAACAGTCCGTGGGCGCTTTTACACATGCATATTAATGCAAAGAAACAAACTCTGTCACTTATTGTGCTGGAGTTTATTGCTCCTGGGTGCCATGCTTACAGGTGCACCCAGGAGCGCAACACATTGAGCTGGCTCAGAGCAGCCCTGGCTGACAGAGGGTCCAGGGGATCAGCCTGCCAGCCTGGGGCTGCTCAGATCTAGCTCAGTATGCTGAAGAGGGGCTGGCTAGGGCACAAGGGTGCTCCAGTGAAAGGCTAGCTGGCAGGCAGCCCCCGCGTTGAAGCACCCTCATGCCCCAGCTAGCTGCATCAGTGCCTACATGTTTGCTGCTGAGGAATTAAAAAACTCTGTGGCAGGATAGTACTTGAAGCTGATGTAGAAGCATTTAAATTATACTCCCCTGAAGGGATAGGAAGGGCTGCCCTGTAGAGGGACAGAGTGTAGAGAGAAGGAGTGTTTGTCCCAGTAGGGACACTGTTTGCCCTGAGAGCGAGTGAAGCTACTTTGGAGGCAGCCCTCTCTGAAGTGAGAGGAGTGATGTAATCCCAGCAGGCAGGACTTTGAATGAAAGGGATGTTCACAAAAGCCCAGGAAGAGTCCTGGTCTGGGACTGGATGAGAGGGCTTGTTTTCTACTGCAGAGCTAATTAATCTACAGCAGTAAACTTCTCATGTAGATGCACCCAGTATTCAATAACCATGTAGATATGTGCTTTATGGCCACTTACACCACTTGGGTTGTGTCACATTACAATTTGTCACACCACTTTACATGCTAAACTACCTTGGATTGAAGCTGGCCACCACAAGCACCTGCAAGGAAGGAGAGGCCTCCTTTCACAAAGCTATAGACACTGTACATTAAAGAATTTCCATACTTTGAGCTTGGGGGGAGAAAATGACAACAGAAACAAACCCAGCCACTTAATATTAGATTTAAAATATCCTTACCTACCTAACAGTATATCATCGCTGTTCTTTGATCTGCTTTGCAAACAATCAAATAGTTGGGCTACAGAAAGAGACATAACATCTCAAACTGTCTTAACACAATTAGAGTGACTATATACACCATATGGGGAAATTCTCTTTACTTGACTTCCCATTGACACACTCAAGACTATGATGAATCAATTCTATTTATTAATAAGAATATATTTTGCCCATAAGCATGATCCCTGAGTAAAGTAATCATGCATTAGCTAACAGCAGCAGGGACAAGCTAAAACACAGTGAGATGAATCCAAGAAAGTCAGACACTGGAGTAAATGTTGTCCTTATACTCTGGTATAATTAATACTTGGCTGACCTTACTCCTGATCTAAAACTGTATGAACTACAATCATAATCCAAAGTAGGTGTGCATTCATCTTCAAAAATGGCTGGTCAGACAAAGGAATACAGGAGTTGGGACATCAAACATATGGAGTGAAAAATAACATGGAATGTATAACACCCTTGAATGAGCATTAGCTTCAGTGGGAGTTCAGCCAATCAGAGTTCACTGGTGTTTTTATGGCAAAAAACCCCTAATTTTTTAATTTAAACAAAGCTTTGAATTTAAATTTTCAGACAGCCTCCAGAATGACAAGTTACATAAGCTGCATAAGCGTTCTCTGTGGATATGTCCATGCACACTAACTTAGAATGACCATTTGAAAATCTGGTCCCATTGTAAAAAATACAGTATTAATGTTTCCTACTTGTAATCTAGTTAATAAACAAGTTTTGAAATGCTGTTTCATTTTCTCCTTTGAAACTAAAATCATAAACAGAATTTTACATCTATAGCATAAATAATGATAGAATGCATCTGTTAGCATGTGAAAGTCTAAAAACCTACCTACCACACTACAAGAATAACTTAAAAGCTATTTTATTCAAAATCAGAGAAGAGCTAAAATTTGCAGGATTCTGTTAATCTAAAAATCAAGCTCCATTTTGTACTTACAGGCAAGTGAGTAAAAACTTGAAATGTGCTTCTTAAGAAATTAATAAGGTCCATTAAGTATCCACTCGCTCTTCCATCTGGCTCAGACATGGTCCAGTCATAATCAGCAAGCTGAATAAATTCATCAATTTTTTGGTTAAGTTTGGTGTATATCTCCCCTTCTGCAGCATGTCTTGCATCCTAAAAAAAATATGTAATTATTGGTATTTTAAAACTTTACCAAAAACAGAGAGAATCTCACTCAGGACTATATCATTTAAAACAGCACTTGGCTTTTTGTGAGTCAAGAACTATTAACTAATTTTTATATCCAGACTATACCTTGCAGCTTGAAAGTGTTCATTTTCCTGTAGCAATTTAACTGAATTTCTAGTATCAAAATATCAACACATCAAAGTGTATATGTATTTTCAGATACTATGAAGAGGTATACTATAAAAGTACTTATATCCACGAACACCGCATGCCCCCTGAGGCTGGGGGGGCATGGCGAGTTCTCGCAGGTGGCAGCAGCGCTGTTGGTGGTGGGAACGTGGTAGTGGCAAGCAGGGAACTCCTGCAGGTGGCCACAGCGCTGCTGGCCAGGGGTGGGGGAGAGGCAACCAGCAGCTGGTGACCACCTGTAAATGCTGCTGGGTGTCAACAGCAACCAGCAGCAACTACGGACCACCCACAGATGCCGCTGGAGTTGGGGGGAGAGGAGGTGGCAAACAGTGACTGCCCACAAGTGCCACCAGCAGTGTCAGCGGTACCTTTTCACAGGGGGTGCACCACCACGTTCAGGGGCATGCACATGTATCCGCATGCACCCGCTAAGCATCGCCAATGCTTATAGCTCAATATGCTTGTAGAGGTGTATTGGTTCTCTGTTGAATCATCCAGGGGAGAGGAAATCTATCAGATTACTCTTTTGCGTAGTGATAATCTTCAATTTGTGTCTTGCTAAATTATGACCAGGCAGAAAAATTATTTGACCACCCATAAAGAAAAAACTAATTCTGAATTATCATACCTGTCATGGTCAAAATTCTAGCAATGATAGGATTTTATGTAGTAATGCCCTAAATTATACTTTTGATGTATAAATAGTTCTCATTTTTATAAATGACAGTCCTAATTACAACACTCTAGGGCTCAGAACATATCACCCACTATCCATGTCTCTGTTCTACGCAGTATCCATTTCCCACCACATCAATCATAAATATTCTAATTTTACTTTGTAGGAAGAGATGTTCATGGAAGTAACCCGAAAACCATACAGTCAGCCAGATCCTGATGCAGAGCTAAACCTTCTAGTTCATTTTGTAACTGGACATCTCTCAGATAAGAATCAGATAAAAATTTTATACACTTGAATAAATAAACCCTAATCTAGCACATGTAGGGAAGAGAGCAGTCACTTATCCTAGAGTTACTCTTACTGTTCAACATATGTAGCTGCCACAGATTCTAGTCTCATGTATTCCATGCATTCAAAAGCAGATTTTTTCTTTTTAACTCAAGCACCCCTGAGGCCACACCTGTCCTGACTGCTTTTTTACCTCCTGCCTTAACAGTCATTTAGTTTCTTCACTAATAAGAATAGCAAAGGAAAGTATGGCTGGAAGGGACCTCGTGAGGTCATTAACTTAGCCCTTTGCTCAAGGCAGGATCATTCCTGACTAAATCATCCCAGCCAAGTGTCTATCTAATCTGCTTTTGAAAATTTCCAGGGACGGAGATTGCACAAGTTCTCTAGGTAGCCTGTTGCAATGACTGACCACCGTCAGTCAGAACATTCTTTTTAACCCCCAACCTAAATTTCCCTTGCTGAAGTTTGATGCCATTGCTCCAGTCCTGTGCTCTACCAGCACAAAGCAAAGGTTATCTTCATTATAATCACTTTTCAAGGTATTTGAAGACTGTTATTAAATAACCCCTATGTCTTCTCTTCTCCAGACTAAATAATCCTAGTTCTTTCATCTTTTTCATAAGTCATGTTTCCAAGGCCTCTAATTATTTTTGTTTGGACTCTTTCCAAACTATCCACATCTTTCTTAAAGTGTGGGACTCAAAATTGGACAAAGGACTCAAGGTGTGGCAGTGCCAAACACAGTGGACAAGTCACTTCCCTTGATTTGCAAGAGACATTCATATTAATACAATCTGGTATGCTGTTGTCCTTTTTTGCAACACTTATTTATATTTAACGTATGTACTACTGTAACCCCATGCCCTTTTTCAGTATTACATCCTAGCCAATTATTTCTCAGTCAGTACTTGTGCATGCAATCTATGAAAAAATTATTATTGTATGAGAACCCCTGATTTGCAAGGACAGAAGACAAGTTCTGGAATTTGTGTGGACAACACATCTCAAAAAAGCACCACTGGAGGATAAGTGTATATTCTTCCTTCTTCACGAGATGGCTCACACAAGTTGAACTCTTGAGCCTGTTTCTGTTCCACCTACTAGACATGTGAACTGACGCAGCCACTCAACCAAAATATAAATCTTGTCTCAGGACAGCAGTCCTATTCTGCCCTGGGGAGATAGATAGCTCTCCTATTCTCTCAGTGGGGAGCCTTATGAGCCATCATAGCATATTAGCAGAGAGCTGCCTGTAGACACACTATAGGAAATAGTAGGTACAGGGATGCTCCTATTCCTGCTCATCCTCAGAGCTTAGCTGTCTGGTTCAGAGATATGAGATGTTTCTGTCACTCTGGGCACAACACATAGAGGAGATGCATGCCTATCTGACCAGTACATCTTTTGGAAGGAGGATGGTACAAAAGAAGTGAAGCTTCCCACCCACCTTACGCTCAACAGCTCGGTGGTTAACGTCATATGCCCAGAAACTAAGTGGAAGACTTAGCTCCTAGGTCCTCCACATCTGTCAAAGCTGGTCCACTGAGTTGAAAGGAATGAAAGGGTCATGGGAATGGAAGGACAGCATGCAAGATGGATCCCAGCACTACAGCCATGGAGATGTGGTTGCCTAGGGTGGGACAGGGATAGTTCTGGATTTTGAAAGCCAGTCCCAGCTGGCTGGTGAAAATTGAAACAAGAGTCCCAGAATCACAGGGCATAGGGTGCCAGCTGCAGTCCAGCAGGGAGGCAGAGTGGAGTGGTACACTAGGCAGCTCCACCTCTCTGCCAAGCTGTGCCTATGCCCGTGCCCACTGGCCTCTGTCACTACCTGAGGCAGTGCTGCTAATGGGAGGGGCAGTGTCCCAGATTTCCTTACGGTCACCCTAGGGTTGCCTAGCCTGCTGGCTTCTGCAAACAGGTTTTGCTCCTCAGCCAGCCCTCCCAAATAAAACACAGTTCTTATGCAACAAGCCAGCAAACAAATAAGCAAACAAAACCAAACCCTTTTGCTCTATCCTGGGCACTAGGAGGGGAGACTTTTCGCTCTGGCCCTAGAACAGAAGCTTGGCCACTCTATATAGCAAGCTGTTCTGCTCACAGCTCACTTCTTTCCCTATTCTGCTCACTCTGTCCTAGTGGGGCATCCCTGTTTATCCAAATGCCCCACAGCTGGGTTCTCTCAACAGGGCTGACTGTTTTCTCTTCTGGGGAAAGACTGCCCTGTTACAAGCCCAGAGAGGATAAAGTGGTTGAAAAGATATCTTGTGAGCTGAGAGATGTAAAAAAGTTCAAACAAGCCAGAGAAATTAAAGAAGGTAGGGTTACTATAAGGATTTTGAAGCAAAAGAGGAAGGTGTTGGGATAAAGGCAAGGATGGGTACCATGATTTCTTCTTCTTTGGGATTAAAAAATAATGGGAATAAAGTTCCTTGTCCCTGAATTCTGTGGGTACTCTTTCTACTACTCCTAATTAAGTAAGAAAGTCTACCTCTTGCTTTAACAGTCTTTCATGAGAAGAGTACCTGAAGAGGGACTGGATGCAAAGGAAAGGATATTGGAACAATTTGATTCTGGATGGAATACTCTTCCCTCAGTTATCTCAAGTAGTCATCTGATAAAGGTTATTCTAGTTCAGCCTTCTGGATATAGGAAAATCAGCTGCTAAATGGAAGGTTGGATGAGGTTAGGTTTAAACGTGGTACATACAGACAAATGATGCTTGCATTGAAACTGATTCCTCTCCAGTGGTCTAAACCACAAGTCAGCAGAGGAAGAAGCCAAGGGCCACTCAGTAAAATCTTTGCCTCTTCCAGGGGGAACCTGAGGACCAGTGTTGTTGATAATGCACAGACTACAGACTCCACAGATGTCACTGTTTTCTTCACTGGATTGGGATATACAGAGTCAACTATCTCAGGGTTGCTTTAAAATCTCTTACAGTATGGAGTACTTCATCTGTACCACTACTAAAGCACTTGTTGCCTTCAAGAAGGAGGTCCTCAGTTGTAACCTGTCCCTCCTTTGGGATTCTTGCTTCTACTAATTGCCACAGCAGCATGCACGGACTGGGCTGCAGTATAAGATGCATGTTACTGTTTAGAGAGCCATTTGGACTGTGAGCTGGTCCTCTACCGTGAAGTATTTCAGTATCACATTCTAGTCTCACAGAAATCACACCATGAAATTGGAAAGCTGATCTCAGGAGTTGGGAACTGCACTTTTAGAGGATATCTAGTATCATCACTCTCATCCAGAAGCTTGCTGAGATATTTCTTAATTCTGAAGAGATCTAATTTCCTTGGATCTTTTCCACTGCTGCTTGTATTTGGTGAGCTATAGTAACCCACTCCCATCACCAGGGTCCGTTCCTGCTTGCAAGTCTCTGGCTTCCTGCTCATATCCTTTTACTGAATTTCTCCATTGCATTCGTAACCTTAAGAAGGGAACTTAGCTACTTGCATGCGAATAAAAACAGGCTCCTACTTAATAGTCAAAGTGATGATGCATACAAGATAAGAATTATATAGCATATGACTGTCAACCTCTTATTTCAAAAACAATGCAACAGGGCTAAAATATATGATTTGACAAAACATGTAAGATTTCAAAAAAAGTTTAAAAAAATAAGAACACACTTTATTTAAACATACCTGTACACTCTCAATGTGTTTATAACAAGGTAGTGATTTCAGCACATAGTGTGAAATACAGTTTTGATCACTACACCTACACATCCCTTGTTTGCTCCAGCCAGTGTCATTTCCACTTATCCAGCTCCACAACAATTCTGTCCCACCCTAACATTTTAGTCCCACATCTACACCTTGCTTCTTATCTCATAAGCCTCTTCTGTTATATCATCACTTGACACTAAACAAGGTGAAATACCATTTTGCTTAAAGTGTATTGAACGTAACTGGTGGATATAAGGAAAAACTCATCAAAACAAAACAGGTAAGCGTGCACAAATATTTCAGCTATATTCTATTAAATTGTCAATTTATATAGATATTTTGGTATATAACTTTAATTGTATTATATTACTCTTTACATATTTTCTTGAACTAAATACAAGACATCTGATTTTTCATTCATTAGCAGCTTTTTGCCCACTCTTTGCTTGGAAACCTTTTACGCAAGGGAAAATACATTTGTTGACTGTGTAAAACTGTCAAAAGAAAGATCATTTTGAAATAACATTTTTATGATCAAACAAATTTCAAGGGAACAGTTCTCCTAATTTGACACTTAAGAATCTAGTAACTTGTTAAGAAGTCAAATACAAGATTATACTGACATGAACTTTCTGCAGTTTGACATGCTTGTAAATCATTATTTGGTGATAAACCCCTTTTTAAACTTTTGAATTTAATTCATAACAATCTATAACAATGAGACCTACAATGAAGTGCACCTACTGAGGCTTTGCAGGATTGGTGGTTAATAAAAAAATAAAGATTGATTTTCTGATTATTTTTTCTCTACTATCCACTAAATGGATCAAAAGGGCTAGCACAGGTTTATATAAGCAGTAACAAGGCCAGTCCTTCAGATTTTGCCTCCAATGGAACCCTCACCTATTTTGCTTTGACCATTAGTTAAAACAGTGATAGTATCCCACAAATGTTTCAGCAACAAGTTTTGCATTTTTTAGATTTTTGGGAGCTTCCAATATTTCCTTCTCCCACTGAAACAGTAAGGAGGATGGGGGAGGTCAGTTTATTTAATGGCTCATTCTCCCAAGACATCAATTTCCCCAGGAGGGTAGTTTCAGGCACCAATACTTCTGCTCAAAGGGAGGTCATCTTCAAGGATTGTAGAATTCCATCTTGCCATACTTCTCTTGAACATTTAAGTGGAGCCATTAGAAAGACTAGTGCTAAGACACAGTTTTTCGCATACTGATTACACCCAACATCTTCATCTGGTCTGACTCAGATGCAACCACTTACCCAGTGTCACTCTCTGAATAAATTAAGTAAAATGTTATATAAAAGTTTTATAATGGGAGATAAAAAGGCAAACACTTAAGTAATTTAGGATGAAATAATGAGTGCCAAAGATTGCTGTTTGAAAAAATAACGTGTAATCAGAGGTCCTTATAAAATGATCTTACAAATTGTTTGTGGGATCAATATTAATAAAGAAAAAGAAATCCTTAAGAACTTAAATGTAAGGGACCTGATATTAATTGCCTCCAGGAGATGTGGTTAATAGTATTATAACATACCAAACTGCAGGATGGATGGCTGAATTAGTGAAGTACATA
>NW_017728951.1:29992034-29997493 GCF_001723895.1 Crocodylus porosus | reverse complement strand
CATGTTCTGTTAAAATTGGGTACGCCATAGAAAAATAAGAGTTTTAAGTCATGCTGAGGAGAAAAGAGAAACCATAGAGAGTGGTTATAAACACTTTGTTTCTACTTGCAGTTAATCCTGTAATGTTTTTAGGTGCCTGGATACCACAGTGATAGACACAGTATGAGCACACAGATAATTAGGCGTGGTACATTTAGCTCCATATATACAGAAGAAGTAACACCGTTGTTGTCTGTATCTCAATCAAAAAAGTGATAAAGGTATACATAAAATGTGGTTCAGTCATTTCATTCAAGGGAACTCCAGGAACTGGTCAAGTGATAGTGCTTAGAAAACTAGTACCCACCCTGATATACCTAGGGGGGAAAAAAAAGGATGGTGAAGTAAAAAATAAGAGTGAAAAAATAAGGCAGTGCTGCCTTTTTGAAAAATAGGTAAAAAGAGGCCACCCCATTTTTTTAGTTTACATGCATGGTCTTTCCTCACTGGAAAGAAATATTTTAAAAAATTACCAGTCGAAATTGGTATTAACATACCCATTCTACTTCAGAGTTCAGGCAACAGACTTCCTGGGCAGGAAAGTCCAGAAATATAACTGAAACAGTTGAAAACTGTTACTGAGGGGAGAGAAACAGGACCAAAACAGAAGAAGCCTATGACTCACAATTTTCCGTACATAATTTCCCATTATTTCAGGATTTCTTTTTCACCCATCCAACAACAAATTAGGATGATATCTTTATAGTGGGCAGGTTCAGAAAGCCTTAAGATTTAGGAAGGTTCCTCCTAAAGAGCTCCCATACACATATCATCCTTGTCAAACTCCACCATGACATGGCCTTCGTGAATGAACTAACAAAGGAAACTTTAAAAAAAATAGAGTTAGGACCAAATAAAAAAAATGGAGCACTTTGATCAGTCTTTACTTCTCAAAAGCTAGCAAGACTTCACAGTATCTCCTGAGGCAGAAGGAAGAGGTATCATCTCATAAGCAGTGGGATGAATTTAGGCTTAGAGGGCTAACACCTCCTCTTGTCTGCCAACATTGTAAAGATGACACTGAACAAACTGGTTTTACTGGGTGCATCTACACATGCAAATAACGGGAGAATGAGCCATTAAAGAAACTGACCTCCCCCATCCTTCTTACTGCTCTGATGGGAGAAGGGAATTTTGGAAGCTCCCAAAAATCTAGGGGAAGATATAGAACTTGCTGCTAAAGCCCTAGTGGGATACTATCACTACTTTAACTAAAGGCCAAAGCAAAATAAATGAGGGTTCCATTAGTAAGCACATGTAAATTACTCTACATTAAGGTGACCCAGGCATACAGCTACATGTACAGGGATTCGGGAGCAGATTTGCTGCTCATAACAGCAATTTGCTTCTGCAACCCCCCAGCCCTGCACTGGTTCCCTGCAGCAGCAAGGAGCATGGGGCCAGGAAAAAACTGTCTTCTGGTGGGTGCTGAGACAATATCCCACAATATCCCGCCCCCTTCTGCCCAGGAGCAAATATGCTTCCAGCCAGGCATCTACATGTGCACTACTGTGCAATAAGTAATTGAGTATATTTTCTACTTGTCTTTACAGGTAGCAAATTCACTCACGATTACAGCAAATTACTGTGCAGTAAGCATCTGCACACATAAATAGTGATGCTTACTGCAAAGTAATTAGCTCTAGTCTCAAGTAAAACATCTCATGTAGATATCCCCCATGAGAAGTAAAGTTAGAAGAAAGCAGCAGAATAAAACTGATTGCTAGGACGAAGTTAATGCCATCAGTTTGGATCAGATTCAGAAACCTTAGAAGTGAATCTTTCCCAATCCCTGGGGATGGCCGTGATACCCCTAGGGCTCCTTGACTGTGTCAATCCTGCCCAACAGGCACCCTCTTTCTCACCCACCATGTCTGGCTGGTAATTTTAGTAGATTGGGAGGCTGCCCTTGAATTTGCCTGGACATGACCCCACTGGACCCCGCTGAGTTTGCCTGGACATGACCCCGCTGGACCCTGCTGAACCACATGGGTTCTTGGATCCCTTTTTGGATCCTGCTCAAAATGGATGCCTCGTGGGACACCCTCAGCCTTATGGGCTAGATGCATGGCTCCAGAATCACCCCTTTACCACGCCCCAAGCCTCGCAGATGGTATTCACATAGCCTTTCCTGGGCCTTGCCATAGCTCGGCCCCTTGTCCTCACTGGGCTCTCCGCAGCCCTGTCTCTGCACCCCACGCTGGAGTCTGCTCACCCCCTTTGGCAATGCACTCCCTGGCACTGGGGTCTGCTCACCCCCTTTTGCTGTGCCCTTCTCTGGCACTGGGGTCTGCTCACCACCTTTTGCTGCACCCTTCCCTGGTGCTGGGGTCCCCCCACTGTAGTGGGTCCCCAATGAGGCCTCCTCCTTCCCCAATAGCCTCAGCCCAATCCACCAGCGTTATAAGACAGCAACCAAAATATAAGCCCCTGGGCTATAACATAACACAAAAAGTTCAGGGTGTACTCTGTCCCTTTAAAAGAGTCAAACTTCTACCCCAGCACTAAGTGCCTTGTAGCCAAGGGTACCTGGAGAGCTCCTGGAGCCCCACTAGCTCTAAGTACATCATATTGGGCAGCTGCAGTATCTCTGGGCAATTCTTCCTTGAAGGCTCCTTCCCCTTTGGCTGCTGGCAGGGAACTGCCTCTCTAGTCCCAGCCCTGGGGTTTATATGGGTCTCTTCCCATCAGCTTACCAGGTGCAGGTGCAGGCTAATGCTTATTAGCCTGTTGCCATGGTAACCTGCACCTGTGGGCTTCTGTCTGGCTCTTCCGGCTCTCTCTCCAGGGAGTTTATGCTTTTAGAGAAGCAGGCACCTTAGTGCCCTGTAACAATGGAAAATGAAAGAAATCACCTTCATTCATTGTCTCATTCTTCAGACGTGTTTTGAAGTGCAAAACTTAATGTTACAGTTACATGGCATTCCTTGCCCAAATAAAGGCTAAAGAAGCATTGTTGTTAAAGTACTGAGGATTCAGTTTGTCAGAAATAAAAAAGTTACTACAGCATTAAATAGGACTAGACCAAATGGATGAATAAAGAAAATCCATGCTACATTAAAAAAAACAAACAAACCTGCCTTAAATTTTCACCATATGTATCTCTTTCTAGATAATGTGGATGGAATACTCCAGATTTTGCCTGTACATATTTTTGATAATACGAAATCAGTCATTTCTAATACTCCTGGGAACCTTGAATAGGTTGTCACAATTGATCTAAGGTTAAGGGTAGTTTAAGGTTCCTAATACTGGCTTAATAGTGGTAGAGTTGCTGTAATACACCTTAGTAAACCAGAGAAAGGGGGGATGAGAAAGAGTCAAACCAATGTCACTAAGTACTAATTTTCATTCTCCTACAGAGGAAGAGGTTGTGAGATACACTCTCGCCACTGGAAAAGTGAGAAAGGGAAACTGCAAGGCTTCCTTCATAGCAGTGGAAATTTGAGTAAGAGGGCTCTTACCAGCCAGAGTCCTTACAAGAAGTTAATCATAAAAACAGACACAAGACATGTTAGCTACAAAATAAAGAGGTACAAACCTCTTGCTGCACCAGCAGAACCTGCTGAGTTGCCAGCTTCCTCAAGCAACACAGACGACACTGTAGTTACCGCCCCTGCTCTCCCCAAGACCAAATGCAAAGTGTTTGTTGTGGGAGACTCCATACTGAGGAGGGCTGAGGGGGTAATCTGTCACCCCGACCCCTTAGCCCAGAAAATTTGCTGCTTCCCAGGAGCCCGCATCCGAGACATTGCAGAGAAGATCTCTAAACTCCTCCACCCCACTGACCGCTATCCCATGCTCCTCATCCATGTGGGCACCAGTGACACAGCTCAGAGCACACTCAGCTGGGTCATGAGGCGCTACAGGGATTTGGGTGTGGGGCTAAAGGGTCTGGGGGCATAGGTGGTGTTTTTTTCGATCCTCCCAGTCTCAGGCTATGGGCTGAGGAGGGAGAGGAGGATCCAGGTAGTCAACCAAAGACTGCAAAGAGAGCTGGTGTCATCGGGAAGGCTTTGGCTTCCACGACCACAGCCCATTCTTTGGAGTGAGAGGCAGTGAGCTGCTGGGAATGGACGGCCTCCACCTCTCTCTGCTGGGGAGAAGGCTCTTTTCAGCCAGACTGGCTGACCTGCTCCACCAGGCTTTAAACTAAGCCTGCCAAGGGATGGGGAGTACTGCCACTGCTGGCCCACTAAGCAGCCCTTGCAAAGCCAGCAGGCCAAGGGATGTAAGGGATCCCACCCCAACCCCAGAACAAAATGTAGGCAGGGCAAGAGCCCCCAAGGGGACACTTGCGTGTCTATACAGAAATGCCTGGGGAATAAACAGGAGGAACTAGTTCTCCTGCTAAATTCAAATAACTACGATGTTATTGGGATAACAGAGACCTGGTGGGACTCTACCCATGACTGGACCACAAGTACAGATGGCTATACCTTGTGCAGGAGAGATCGAGTGGACAAAAGGGGCGGGGACGTAGCTCTCTATGTCAAGGAAAGCTACATGTCCCTACAAGCCGAGATTGGCACCCATGGTGGACGACTTGAGACCCTCTGGGTTAAAATCCGTGGGGAACATGGCACAGGGGATACTATGGTGGGAGTCTACTACAGACCCCCTACCCAGGGTCAAGACCTTGACCAGAAGTTCACCAGGGAATTGGCTGAGGCCGCACACTCCCAGTGTATGGTTGTCATGGGAGACTTTAACTACCCAGACATCTCGTGGGAGGAACGCTTAGCCAAATCCGAGTAGTCGCAAAGCTTTCTCTCGTGTGTGGATGACCTCTATCTGACACAGGAAGTCTACGGGCTGACAAAAGGTAAGGTGCTGCTTGACCTTGTACTGGCAACCGGGGACTACCTAATCAGCAACCTAATGATCAAAGGGAAGCTGGGTGACAGTGACCATAAGCTGATCACTGTCACCTTTTGCCGTAAAGCTAGCAAGTCAGTCAGTAATACAGAAGTCCTTGACTTCAGGAAAACTGACTTTGACAAGCTAAGGAGGCTTGTCAGAGAGGCCCTTAAAGGCCACAACCCAATGGAGAGGGGAGCTCAGAACACATAGTTGCTCCTCAAAGGAACAATCCTGGATGCATAAGCAAAGTCCATCCCATCTCAGAGGAAAGGCAGCAAAAGGGCACAGCAGCCCCCTTGGCTCTCCAGGGAACTGGTGAACCTCCTGCGTCTTAAAAGAAAAAACATACAAAGGATGGAGGACTGGAACCATCACCAAGGAGCAATACTCTGCTCTGGTCTGGACCCGCAGAGAGCAAACCAGGAAAGCCAAGGCTGCGACAGAACTCCAGCCAGCTACAACTATCAAAGACAATAAAAAGTCCTTTTGTAGATATGTGGGGAGCCAGAGGAAAAGCAAGGGCAACATTGGACCCCTGCTAAACCAGACGGGGCAAC
>NW_017728951.1:29984062-29991909 GCF_001723895.1 Crocodylus porosus | reverse complement strand
GCCTTCGATCTGGTATCCCATGATCACCTCTTGGCTAAACTGGCCAACTGCAGTCTCGACCTCACCATGATCTGCTGACTGTGGAACTGGCTCCGTGGTAGGACCCAGAGGGTGGTGGTCAACAGGAGCCAATTGTCTTGGTGCGCCGTGACTAGCAGGGTCCCTCAAGGCTCTGTCCTAGGGCCTATACTATTTAACACCTTCATCAATGATGTGGACATTGGTGTCAGAAGTAGACTGGCCAAGTTTGCCGACAACAACAAACTCTGGGGTAAAGCATCCACACCTGAGGACAGGAGGGTGGATCCAGGCAGATATTGACAGGCTCATGAAATGGGTGGACGAGAACCTGATGGTATTCAACACCGAAAAACGCAAGGTTCTCCACCTTGGGAGGAAAAACCTGCAGCATGTTTATAGGCTCAGTAGTGCTACACTGGTTAGCACTACAGATGAAAGGGACTTGGGGGTCATGATTGACCACAAGATGAACATGAGCCTTCAGTGTGATGCTGCAGCTAGCAAAGCGAGCAAAATGCAGGCTTGCATCCATAGATGCTTTTCAAGTAAATCCCAGGACATCACTCTCCCATTGTACTTGGCCTTGGTGAGGCCACAGCTGGAGTGCTGCGTCCAGGTTTGGGCTCCACAATTCAAAAAGGATGTGGAGAAGCTTGAGAGGGTGCAGAGGAGAGCCATGCACATGATCAGAGGTCAGGAAAACAGCCCCTATGATGACAGGCTGAGAGCCTGGAAAAGCACAGGCTCGGAGTGATCTGGTAGCTACCTATAAGTTTATCGGGGTGCTCATCAGGATCTGGAGGAATGTCTGTTCACCAGAGCGACCCAAGGGAAGACAAGATTGAACAGTCACAAACTCTGCCGCGACCAATTCAGGCTGGACATAAGAAAGAACTTCTTTACTGTCCGAGCCTGCAAGGTTTGGAACAGACTGCTGCTGTAGGCAGTTCAAGCACCCACTTTGAACACCTTCGAGACACATTTGGATGCTTATCTTGCTGGGATCCTATGATCCCTGCTGACTTCCTAACCCTGGGGCAGGGGCTAGACTTGATGATCCTCCAGGGTCCCTTCCAGCCCAAATGTCTATGAAATATGAAATCTATGAAAGTCAGAGGCAATACCAGGGGAGGAAAGGACTGTGAGATGAATGTGAAAGAAGAGAAGAGAATGCTCTTCAAGGTGAACAGGGGATGGAACCAAGCAGCATGAACTTCTTTTCACTGGCAGTATAGAAGTGCCCCAGATCAGTGATCCCTGAGGACTGTTTTCCACTGTACAAGAGGACTACATTACAAACCTTCCTGTTAGAAGCAAACCAACCTGTAATAGATGGAAAAAAAGAAGGTCATACTCAAAATACAGCGACCCAGAGATGCACAGAAACTATAAAGCAAAGAAAGGCCTGAATAAATGGGGACTTAACTAGGCAATCAGTAGGAAAATAGGTGAGCACGTGCCTTCATGCTGGTTTTGAATCAACAGAAACGTTCATTTACTCCTAAAATGTGAAGTTCTAATGTTTACAGTAAAGTCACTCCAATGCTGTCAGACTCCATAACAGGCAGCCCAGCCTACACTGACTGGCCTACCAGGGTACACCATGCTGGTTGCATCTGTACCCTTTTATTGGCTAAGAAAGATATTGCAGCCCCTATTAAGACCATCTGGTCAATGGTACACAGACTTTTCAACAGACTAGCCTCACAAAGCTACCTGCTTTAGGAAAATTAAGAAGCTGATTAGCAAATATGAGGTGAACTTTAAACTGCATTCACTTGGAAAGATTAAAGGATAGGGAAATTCTACTTGCATCTAAATTCAAGTAAAGTCTGGTTATAGTAAACGATTATTTGATGCTTAGGAACATATGGACTCATACCATTCAATATAATCTCTATCTCTATACACATATACGCATTTTAGCAACTCCACAGAAAGCACTAGTCATGGAGATCTCACATGGAAGACAAATGTAGTAAGACCCCACTGTCAAGGTATGCTCTTCACCTTTATTCCTTCCCCTATTTATAAAACTCTTAGCAAGACATGAGAGCTAATGGGAAAATTGAGGGCAACCAGCTGGAAAATACAGAGTATAAAAGCACTGTAGTGCAGTGATAATGTCTTATTGTACCTCACCCATCCTTTAACATCTGTGCCAGAGGGTATATAATATTTGGATAGGTTTAGTCTTGCAACCCTGTACAAAAACTGCAGTACAGCAGATGGATCTGCTCTCAATAGGATTAATTCTTCTTAGCCCCTGCATTTAAGAAACCCTGACTCTTTGTTTCAGCATACACACACACCCCAATTAAATACCTAAAATGCAAGTTGCAACTACTTTAGAAGACTTATATAAGGATATATTTTAGTTTCTATTCCAAAAATTCCAAACTAGGAATCCAACAAGAAATAAACTCACAATAAATGTGTTGGGAAGGCAATACGATGTAAGTATTACCTGCCTAAGATACAGAGGAGTATATACTTACAGAGGAGTATACTTCTTTTACTGCCATTCCAGAAAAAAAATATTGCTAAATTTAATTAAAAAACAAACAAACAAAAGGTTTCCTCAGACACCATGGATCATATAGAATTTGATGCATTATAGCTCTTCTTAGAAATCTCAGAATAGGGTTAGGTCCTTCAAAATTACTAATATGGTAAGGTGTGTGGTAAAAACCAGTCTGACGCAACACCTCTGGAAAGAATATTCTTTAAGGATCCTTCAACAATAACAGCAAGATCAGATTAACATGTCTGTGAACTGTACCTTCAAAATCTGGAAACGAACTAAAATTCCCTACCTATCTAGCAACTATTTCCAACATTCTAGACTTCTTGTATGCTACAGGAGAGCAGAATAAACCAAATTACCTAAACCAGCCATTCAGAGTCAAAACTGCCTGAACAAATCAGTCAAAAATACAGTCTTCAAGATTGTATCTACGTAGATATCATCAACAACACTAACTTTATATTAGAACAGACTGGGAAGACATCCAGAAACATGTTTGAAATCCAGTTGCAACAACTTAGAACAATTGGGTAGATATTACGAGTGGGAAACAACACTAAAATAGGGAAAAGCATCCAAAAATATGGTAAATAGCATTTTAACAGGAGAATACTTGGCCAGGAACCCTCCAATGTGCATCAACACCACTGCAACAACACAGGAGAAGAATCTAGTGAGAAGTAATAATATTTTAATTTTTTTTTCTAGTAATTACCAAAAATTCAGACAAACCCAGCCTTTGCTGAAAAGGATGCTACCAAGAGGAGCATCAAAAACTCTCTTAAACTCTTCTTTCAAATATATTGCACAAATATACATATAATTTAGAACAGGTTTGCCTGCTGTTATGATAAAAAGTCAACATATTATACTGTGGAAGACACTTCCTTAGATATACAAAACAGTAAAAATAAATAATTATTAAAAATGTTAGTAGTAGGAAGGAAATGTCTTCAACCAACTCTGACTTTCTGAAGCGGGGGAAACTTTATGAATTACAATTTCACTAACTACAATGTGAGACTGTAAGCAGCATCCAAATTTGGCTTATGACTTCCAAAACTGTCTCTAAAGAAAACTCTTCTACTTCACTTACCATAATTACTAGGGAAATCAAATACTACTAACTCTGTTGCCAAAGAATCAGAATCTTATAAGAAAAGCACAGCTACTACTCTCCTGTCAAAAAATCTCTCATCTACACAAACGCTCAAAAGAGAATCAGAGAAAAGAAATTTCTCCCATGGCCCCTCTCTACCTTTTCCATTTCTCTTCACAAACACAGAGTGACAAGAGGGTCAGTACATGGTAATTACCATGGTTGCTAGGTTTACAACAATGTCACAGGCACTGTATGGTGCCTACAAAAAGTGCCTGGACTTTGACTTACTATGGAGTTTCTCATAGGAGAACTTCTACTATGACAGCATACATTAAAGATTTCCAGTGGGCAGTTTTATATACACTTCTCTTGAACTACTAGATCATGAAGTCCACAGCTGAAAGTTGTGAACACTTTAGGTCGAGAATTACTTAAAATATTTCAAATCAAAGCAGGAATTAGCTTCTGTATTATGCACCATGTCTTAATTTCCACTGACAAATAGTTAACTGAATGGTTGTTAGTAGCTATGAGAACTTCCTACTGTATTTTTTTAATATTTGAACTTTTTAATATTTATACATTTATAAATGTAGGTGAGAGCTTTGCTTTTTCAACAGTTTCACGGTGACTTTATTAAGTTCTAAAGAAAATATAATTTGAAAAACTGTCTGCTTATCAGAATATTAATATACAGTATCTTCTCATGTTTACTGTGATTATTTCACAATTTCCTCTTTTATAATGAAAATCTATATATAGAAATTAAAATTAAATACGAATAACATCATGTACAATCAAGTTAGAGGAATGGGTAGGTATAACCTCAAAAATGTTTGGCATAAACAGCCTCCCAGTTTGTATCTCATCAAATATGAACTCATCAATATGTATAATGATACAGTTTATTCTGAATACTCTATAATGGGATTACTGTTCATACATCCAAAGAATGACATTTTAATTTATATCACCATGTAATGCTCAATAAAAAGAATTATTCACACTGGTAAACATGTCAGGATATGAAAGGCTGTGCCTATTATTAATATAGGTTCAGTTATCTTCTATATACCCTAAAAAAAGTATCATGTAGATTATGTTATTTTATCTGTAAATTACAATTCAATTTTCAAAATTAAAGTTCAATTTTTGCAACAAATTTGGTAGAGGATCATCTGACTCTGAGGAGAAAGGATGGCTTTGTGATTAAGACTGTGGACTAGGATTCCACAGATTTCCATACAGTGTCCATTCTGACACTGACATTCAGTGCAACTACTTACAAGTCACTTGTAGCCCGATTCAGAAAGGTATTCGGGCACCCATCTCCTGCTTAGACACCTACATTTGATTGACTGCATACTCTGTGTGTGTCAGTTCCCTACCTGCAACATGGGAATAATCTTTCAGGGATCTGCTAAGGATAAATTTAGTATAATCTAACTCAGATAAAACCAGCACGCATGGGAGTGACAAAAGCCTGCAACATTAAGTGGAGCTGACAATATCCACAGTTGCCAGACCAAATGGCATTTACTTATACTGTTATCTCTTCACAAAAGGCAGTGCCATGGCTATGAATTAAGAGAAGTCAGAATTTGTCCTTACTCCTTTTTTGGGTTTTCTGTGAGATGGTATAACATCCCACCATAATGCTTATTTATTATTTATTTTGAGGAATGGAGTCAAATTCATAAGTATCCATCCCTTTCCAAGGCAGCATACCTGTGCTTCTCCCACGATCATAACCTTCTATATTTTTGTTGCTTGAGAGCTTAAGTGCAGCCAGAAAGCTACAATGTATAGTATGTACAATTAAATTGAGATAACTCACACTTGTGGCACTAAAGCCCTAGGCGAGGCCCACATAGACTGCAGCAGTGTCTTAAATTCCTGGTAAACCTAGCTTACACTGACAAAAACAACTGAAATTTTTGCTGTTATATATCTTTACATATATTTCTTCAACAAGGCAACCTTAGCCAGAAACTGTCTACTAACTGCTTTGATCTTAAAAACTTTATTCAATAATTGTAACATCAAGCAGTAAATTTACCCAGAGTTCAAGTTTAGAGAGAAAATAAATGGAGGATTTTTGCATTCCATATATATGTGGAAGCCAAACATTAATAATGAAAGCTATGACAATTGGTGGAGCGTGATATAAAGAGAAGTGATATTACACGGGTCTGTCTGTAATAATTGTGGTCAAGATACTACAGTGATGAGGTCCAAATTAAAAACTTCTAACAGTTTCATTAAGCAGCTCTAGCATAGCCATGCTGTGAAAAAGAAACTTGACATTTGCCAGTAGGGAAGAGAAGGAATTATTCTAATGTTAAGGATGTATTCTGTGAGGATCCTATTAGCTCAGGTTACAAGCCTATGAAAAATACTTATTTGCATATACTTGGAAAAGACCTAGTAATAATACTTAGCTCTCATAATTTTACAAAAATGAGGTAAGCATGGGGAGGCTGAGTGGCATGTTCAAAGTCACCTAGCAGAAAAAAAGTGGGAACAGAGTCTCAGGCCAATAGTCCATGAACTAAGGTCAACTTACACATTACAGGTATTACACAATTAACTGGTCCATTGTGCAAACTCTGGCTAAATACAGACAAACAGCCTGAGGCTGAATCAATTCAATCTTTCCAGGTTAGTCTAAGCTATGTAAACTGAATCAATAACCAGATGAACAGACATTCACTTTCGATTCTGGAAATGCAGCCACATGCCTGCAGTCACCCAGGCCATAAGTAGGGGTACACTAGAGCGCACCACCTTGTTTGGCTGGAGCAGACAGCTTGGGCCAAGGCTAGCATTCCCACCCTGCAAGAAGGGGTTTGTGGAGGAGGCGTAAAGCATCCTGAGATGCTGGGATCTGGGACAGAAGTTCAATAAACTGATTTAATATAAATCAGTTAAGTCTGATACTACATCCATCTAGGTTTATTTTAAACTAGTTTCAGCCATTTTGAACGTGGTTTACATGCACTGAACTTCTGTTGTCTTACAAATATGAACTGGTTTCCGATCACTTATACCAGTTTATGTGTAATTTCTGTCCCTAGCCCATGAGACCAGCTACATGGGCAAAGTACTTTCACAAAATAAAAAGATCCAAACAACTATAAAGTGAGACCTCAAAAATATATTAACTTTATAGCTGATTGCTATGAAGCTTCAATTTGCACATTTAGCAGCATCTCCCCTGCAGCTGACAGCCTCCCAGCCACAAGGGTGCACCCTACCCAGCCGGGGTTGTGAGTCCCACAACTGCTTGCAACTCAGCTCCAGCAGCTGTGGATTCTAGGTGCCAGCAGCACGTCTCAGCTGCTGGGACTCAGAGTCCACAGCTGCAGATGCTGGGTTCCCACTGTGGTGATCCTTCTGCTCTAGGCATTTCATATATGAAATGGGCGGGTGAAGCACCCCTGTGGCTAGGAGCTCATCAACTGGGGTGCACGGGGCTCCCAGCTACAAAACCTTGCTTCTTGCTGGTATAGGAAGAGACTGGGATTGGGCTCCCCTAAGTGCTTTGCACATCATTTTCCTCACAAAGCGACTTAATACATTTAATATTGTCAGAGCCAAAAGTTAAAGGTGCTGCTGACACCAGGTTAAGAGATACCAAGTTAAGAGAGACAAGTATCGACATGCAGGTAGACAGTTCCTAAAGTAAGTGCGCATATTCAGACACGCATCACACACAAGGCCAGTATGTGATTAATGAGGTATTCAATTTGACAGAGCGCGCATGCCTAGTCATGTACTAGCAGATAGCCATGACAATCAACTAGAACTTTCCACAAAAGGCATCATGTGATTGGCTGTTTAAAAAGTACTTAAGCCAACACAGTGTCCACCCAGGCAGACACTCTCAGAGGTTAGCTCGGAGACCAGCCCAGGAGATTCTCTGAGACCAGCTCAAGAAAATCAGAGACAGACGGAGACTCTCAGAGACCAGAGACCCGCTGAGACCTTGGGCTAGTTCGCAGGCCAGCCACCTGTGAACCCTATCTCTCCGCCACCGCTATTCCTGGCGTACCCCGTCCCTGCATGCTCGTGATTGATCTTGATCTCGTATTCAGTCGACTTGTTTCCATCAGCTGTCGTTCTACTCATTTTACCTCGCTCCGCTCCGTTCTACGATTACTTCGTTTAGTTCTGATCTACTTTGTTTTATTAGTT
>NW_017728951.1:29964379-29984051 GCF_001723895.1 Crocodylus porosus | reverse complement strand
CTGAGGAGAAAGGATGGCTTTGTGATTAAGACTGTGGACTAGGATTCCACAGATTTCCATACAGTGTCCATTCTGACACTGACATTCAGTGCAACTACTTACAAGTCACTTGTAGCCCGATTCAGAAAGGTATTCGGGCACCCATCTCCTGCTTAGACACCTACATTTGATTGACTGCATACTCTGTGTGTGTCAGTTCCCTACCTGCAACATGGGAATAATCTTTCAGGGATCTGCTAAGGATAAATTTAGTATAATCTAACTCAGATAAAACCAGCACGCATGGGAGTGACAAAAGCCTGCAACATTAAGTGGAGCTGACAATATCCACAGTTGCCAGACCAAATGGCATTTACTTATACTGTTATCTCTTCACAAAAGGCAGTGCCATGGCTATGAATTAAGAGAAGTCAGAATTTGTCCTTACTCCTTTTTTGGGTTTTCTGTGAGATGGTATAACATCCCACCATAATGCTTATTTATTATTTATTTTGAGGAATGGAGTCAAATTCATAAGTATCCATCCCTTTCCAAGGCAGCATACCTGTGCTTCTCCCACGATCATAACCTTCTATAATTTTGTTGCTTGAGAGCTTAAGTGCAGCCAGAAAGCTACAATGTATAGTATGTACAATTAAATTGAGATAACTCACACTTGTGGCACTAAAGCCCTAGGCGAGGCCCACATAGACTGCAGCAGTGTCTTAAATTCCTGGTAAACCTAGCTTACACTGACAAAAACAACTG
Source organism: Crocodylus porosus (assembly GCF_001723895.1). NCBI lineage: Eukaryota > Metazoa > Chordata > Crocodylia > Crocodylidae > Crocodylus > Crocodylus porosus. The sequence continues at coordinate 29,983,304 of NW_017728951.1, read as the reverse complement.
AAATTTTTGCTGTTATATATCTTTACATATATTTCTTCAACAAGGCAACCTTAGCCAGAAACTGTCTACTAACTGCTTTGATCTTAAAAACTTTATTCAATAATTGTAACATCAAGCAGTAAATTTACCCAGAGTTCAAGTTTAGAGAGAAAATAAATGGAGGATTTTTGCATTCCATATATATGTGGAAGCCAAACATTAATAATGAAAGCTATGACAATTGGTGGAGCGTGATATAAAGAGAAGTGATATTACACGGGTCTGTCTGTAATAATTGTGGTCAAGATACTACAGTGATGAGGTCCAAATTAAAAACTTCTAACAGTTTCATTAAGCAGCTCTAGCATAGCCATGCTGTGAAAAAGAAACTTGACATTTGCCAGTAGGGAAGAGAAGGAATTATTCTAATGTTAAGGATGTATTCTGTGAGGATCCTATTAGCTCAGGTTACAAGCCTATGAAAAATACTTATTTGCATATACTTGGAAAAGACCTAGTAATAATACTTAGCTCTCATAATTTTACAAAAATGAGGTAAGCATGGGGAGGCTGAGTGGCATGTTCAAAGTCACCTAGCAGAAAAAAAGTGGGAACAGAGTCTCAGGCCAATAGTCCATGAACTAAGGTCAACTTACACATTACAGGTATTACACAATTAACTGGTCCATTGTGCAAACTCTGGCTAAATACAGACAAACAGCCTGAGGCTGAATCAATTCAATCTTTCCAGGTTAGTCTAAGCTATGTAAACTGAATCAATAACCAGATGAACAGACATTCACTTTCGATTCTGGAAATGCAGCCACATGCCTGCAGTCACCCAGGCCATAAGTAGGGGTACACTAGAGCGCACCACCTTGTTTGGCTGGAGCAGACAGCTTGGGCCAAGGCTAGCATTCCCACCCTGCAAGAAGGGGTTTGTGGAGGAGGCGTAAAGCATCCTGAGATGCTGGGATCTGGGACAGAAGTTCAATAAACTGATTTAATATAAATCAGTTAAGTCTGATACTACATCCATCTAGGTTTATTTTAAACTAGTTTCAGCCATTTTGAACGTGGTTTACATGCACTGAACTTCTGTTGTCTTACAAATATGAACTGGTTTCCGATCACTTATACCAGTTTATGTGTAATTTCTGTCCCTAGCCCATGAGACCAGCTACATGGGCAAAGTACTTTCACAAAATAAAAAGATCCAAACAACTATAAAGTGAGACCTCAAAAATATATTAACTTTATAGCTGATTGCTATGAAGCTTCAATTTGCACATTTAGCAGCATCTCCCCTGCAGCTGACAGCCTCCCAGCCACAAGGGTGCACCCTACCCAGCCGGGGTTGTGAGTCCCACAACTGCTTGCAACTCAGCTCCAGCAGCTGTGGATTCTAGGTGCCAGCAGCACGTCTCAGCTGCTGGGACTCAGAGTCCACAGCTGCAGATGCTGGGTTCCCACTGTGGTGATCCTTCTGCTCTAGGCATTTCATATATGAAATGGGCGGGTGAAGCACCCCTGTGGCTAGGAGCTCATCAACTGGGGTGCACGGGGCTCCCAGCTACAAAACCTTGCTTCTTGCTGGTATAGGAAGAGACTGGGATTGGGCTCCCCTAAGTGCTTTGCACATCATTTTCCTCACAAAGCGACTTAATACATTTAATATTGTCAGAGCCAAAAGTTAAAGGTGCTGCTGACACCAGGTTAAGAGATACCAAGTTAAGAGAGACAAGTATCGACATGCAGGTAGACAGTTCCTAAAGTAAGTGCGCATATTCAGACACGCATCACACACAAGGCCAGTATGTGATTAATGAGGTATTCAATTTGACAGAGCGCGCATGCCTAGTCATGTACTAGCAGATAGCCATGACAATCAACTAGAACTTTCCACAAAAGGCATCATGTGATTGGCTGTTTAAAAAGTACTTAAGCCAACACAGTGTCCACCCAGGCAGACACTCTCAGAGGTTAGCTCGGAGACCAGCCCAGGAGATTCTCTGAGACCAGCTCAAGAAAATCAGAGACAGACGGAGACTCTCAGAGACCAGAGACCCGCTGAGACCTTGGGCTAGTTCGCAGGCCAGCCACCTGTGAACCCTATCTCTCCGCCACCGCTATTCCTGGCGTACCCCGTCCCTGCATGCTCGTGATTGATCTTGATCTCGTATTCAGTCAACTTGTTTCCATCAGCTGTCGTTCTACTCATTTTACCTCGCTCCGCTCCGTTCTACGATTACTTCATTTAGTTCTGATCTACTTTGTTTTATTAGTTCAGTTAGTTGTTATTTCAACTTAGGGTTCAATCAATCATTCTGTTTAACAAAAGATTACAACTGAAACCTATGCTCCCAACAAGCATAAGTAATAAAACTACATTGCAACAACCAAGCGTCAGTACCGTCTCTGCCCCGCTAGCCCCCGCCAGTTCGTCCGAGCTCGTTATCGTTAGCACCGGCGCTCAGGACCGCTGACCGCCACAAATATCAGGGCTGAAATGGCTGAACACATTTTTTTTCTGTTCCTGCCAGCAGCTGAAGGCTGTTATAGTGCTGGACACTAGACAGAAGAGCAGTCTCTTCTATGTTTTCAGTGGTCCCTATGCTGGTAACCAGGCAGGAGACAGGAGGAGTAAGTAGCCTGACCTAAATGCAGATCAGTGATAAACAGGGAATAGATAGCTCAGGAGAGGTGGAAATAGCATAGAAAGGCAGAGACGGACAAGAGCTAGAGTGAGGGATGCCGAGAAGTGTTCCCAAGTCTCATGAGAAAGAAAGCGGCATTGCCTTTAAAAACAAGCCCAAAACAAACCCAACCCATTTCAAAAAGAGGGGATTGAGGGTGCTTATCAACAAAATTAAAGTGACTTTTATTGTCCACACTGTCCAAATTCACAGACGACACAAAATTATGGGGGTGCAGCCAACACCCTAGAGAGGAGGAACCAGATCCAGGCCAACCTAGACAGGCTGGAGAAGTGGGCAGAGAGCAACAGGATGCAATTCAATAAGGACAAGTACAAGGTGCTGCATCTAGGGAGGAAGAACTGCCATCATACCTACAAGCTGGAGGACGACCTTCTCAGCTCCACTGAGGCAGAAAAAGATCTTGGAGTCACTGTTGACTCTAGAATGAACATGAGTTGCCAATGTGATGAAGCAGTTGGCAGAGTCAATTGCACTTTGTCATGCAAATGTAGGTGCTTCACAATCAGGTCCAGGGAAGTGATTTTCCCCCTCTATGCGGCACTGGTCAGGCCGCAGCTGGAGTACTGTGTCCAGTTCCGGATACTGCAGTTCAAGCAGGATGCAGACAACCTGGAGAGGGTCCAAAGAAGAGCCACTCACCTGATTAGAGGCCTGGAGGAAAGGCCCTACAAGGAAAGGCTAATGGACCTTAACCTCTTCAGCTTCTCCAAGAGAAGGCTGAGAGGGGACCTTGTGGCAGCGTACAAATTTGTAAGGGAAGAGCAACATGAAGTAGGCGACAATCTGTTCCCCAGGGCACCCCCTGGAACGACAAGGAACAATAGCCATAAGCTACTAGAGAGAAGGTTTAGGCTGGACATTAGGAAAAAAGTTCTTCACGGTCAGGGTTGCTAAAATCTGGAATGGGCTCTCAAGGGAGGTGGTGCTCATGCTATCCTTGGGGGTCTTCAAGAGGAGACTGGACAGGCACCTGGGTGGGATCACATGACCTCAGGGTTGGTGACTTTTCTTGCCTGCCAGGGGCAAGGGGTCGGACTAGATGGTCCACTGAAGTCCTTTTCAACTCTATGAATCTAAAAAAACAAACAAGCCCAATTCCAAATAACTGAAACTCACTAGAGCAGCAGCTGGCTATGTTTTCTGGTGATGAGCTGCCCAGCTTAGGTCTGAGACAGGACAGTATTAGAACCAGCCTGCTACTGCTTCTCCATACCTATCTCATAGCTGTGGCACAGCATGGGCAAAGCTCCCCACTGCTGAACACCAGCTCCACAGGCTAGAGCCAATGGTTCCATAGGCCAGTTGCAGCCAGCAGGCTGCAGAAGTTTATTCTCTAAGGATAACAGCCTACTTCTACACCTGGCTTAAGCTCCAGTGGCAGAGGTCTATAGAGCGAATCTGAAGTTTCCAAACCATGTGTGATTCCACATGAAACAGTTTAGTTTTTTTCAGCCTGCTTTAATGAAAACTTAGAAATAATCACACACAAAAAACGGCATTAGAAGAATTTTGACTATGAAGGTTGCAAAGTCAAGCATTGAAAAGCTGGAAAATTCCAGAACAAAAGTTGCCTATACAGCCTTAATTTGTCTGCTGAATTATGATGCAGTTTAATTTCAAAATCACATATAGCACTACTTTTCTGGACTTGTTTTTATGCAGATATTTATATACAACAGATAAATAAATACATCCCAGAATTTTTCTACTCACAATGTAAATTTAAGAATACTTCCCACTTAGAGTCACTAACTTTATAACTTACAAAATTGTAGTCTGTACCCACATTTGCAACATCTAAGTAACAGCACCTAACTCAGAGATGGCATTGGTGACACTTTGGAAGTAGACACTTATGTGACTTTTTTCCAGACAGCCCTGAGATTTTGGCTTACTTCTTGCATCACTCATCCAGATAATATTTTAAGACGAAAAACAGTGAAGATTATCCAAGTAGAAGTGAAGCAGTATTTTAAAGCAAGTACTTTTTTAAAAGTATGTACTTCGTTTATTTTTGTTATATGAACTCTGCAGTAACATGTGCAATAAACTATACTCCAATTACATTCCAAAATGTATTAGTCAGCTAGTGGCTACAGCCAAAGGCAAATACCTGAACACTGGTCTAACATGGCAATTCTTGTCATATTGAACACAACAGAGTTTATACTATGGCAAAACATATTTATGAGTATAAATATAAAAAATAACATTATGCAGACTGACAGAAAGCCATGTTGCAGAATTTTACAGAATTTACAGTATATCTATCAACTTATGCTAAATGATTGTTCCACAATGACAACATCTGGCAGAGTAGTTTAGATAAGACAAGATTCTTTTACATGCCCACGTATTGTTAAGTTGGGATAGAACTTAAGATAGTGAGCCACTGAACCTTGACTGGTGGTCTCTAGACATTACCACACTACAAATAATAATGAACCATTTACTATTTAACGTATGATTTGCAATTTTCCCATAACCATATATTTTTTATATATACTCCCTTGAGACTAAAATCCAGCAACCAGAAGAATACATTATTCCCTATAAATAATGTCAAGTCTTCTTCTAAGAATTTACCTTGCCAACTCAATGGAAAAAGCAATGGCTAAGAGCCAATTACATGCAGCCAGGTAATGCTGGTGAACAGGAAGAGAAAATCTACTATGCTTAAATTGCTGGTTCACATAAAATTTGTTTTGTGTGTTATAAGACAATAAAATCTGTAATTTCATTTTTTGTTAATTCCTACACTTACACTAATTCATAATGTTTAGGATTATAATATTTTCATTTAACAAAGCAAATGCAGGTGATGAGCTAACTGTTTGTACTTATGAATAAACCTTCTCTCCCCAAATTATTTTTCTCTGTTTTCCCTTTAATTAGTAATTCTTACTTTTTTGAAATCTAGAAAACAGATGTTACACAAAAATAAAATAGAGTGGTATAAACAAAAGTTTAATAAAATATGAATTTTAAAAAGGCACTCATGACTTTTCTTGCTTTATAGGTCTTTTTTAATTCAGAAGTCAAGTTTTCCTTTCTATGCAGTTGCTGCATAGGAACCATTAAAAACAGGCATTTCTGAAAACGTCTATATCAGAAACAATTTTTTATTTTCATATTTTTATCCTTAAATTTTAATGCAATTGTATTTAAACAGTTTTACATTTTTAATTCTTTTTTTTTTACATTACTAAGTAAGAATTTTTGAATGTATGTCAGGAAGCATGCCAGTAATACAGAGTAAAAGCAAATATTTATCTCATATATACGTACATCCATAGAACAAATGGATTGTTTTCTTCAAAACAGGTCTGCAATTAACCATATTACAGAATATGAAAAATAACCCATTAGGATTTATGATGTTATTAAATAATAAAATAATAAAATTTCCCCCTCAAAACAAGATCGTGATGCATCCATGAGAAAATACAACTTTTTAGCTATATATTTAGAATCATAGGAAAGTAGGACTGGAATGGCCCTCATAAGGTCATCTACTCCAGCCCCCTCCTCAAAGCAGGCCAACCCTAAACCATCCCAACCAAGTGTCTGGCTAATTTGTTCTTGATAACTTCCAAGGATGGAGATTCCAAAGTTTCTCTAGGCAGCCTATTCCAATGGTTGACCACCCCTCATGGTCAGAAAGTTCCTCCTAATCTCCAACCACAATTTCCCCTACTGCAGCTTGAGTCCTTCATTTCTGTCCCCTACAGCCACAGAGTAAATCCGATCTCCATCCTCTCTGCAAAAGCCCTTCAGTTATTTCAAGATTTTTATCAAATACCAACTCAGTTTCTTCCCTCCAGACTAAATAACCCTAGTCTGGGTTATTTCAGCCTTTCCTCTTAAGTCTTAATCACTTTTGTTGCTCTGTACTGAACTTTTTCCAAACTATCCGCATCTTTCTTGAAACGTAGGGCCCAAAACCGGACACAGGCGAGGCCTCACCAATGCTGAATAGAGCAAAAGAATCACTTCCCTTGATTTGCAAGTGACTTTTAATAATAAAATCCAGTATACTGTTGGGTTTTTTCCAACAAGAGCACACTGTTGGCTCATATTCAGCATATAGTCTACTGTAACCCCCAGGTCCTCTACAGTACTGCAGCCTAGCCAATCATTCCCCAGTCTGCATTTGTGTGTGCAATTATCCATCCCAAGTGCAGGACTTTGCATTTTGTCCCCGTTAAACCTCATCTGGTTGATTACAAACTGTTTCTTTAGTCTACTCAAATTATTCTGGATTGTAGCCCTGCCCTCCAGAATGCCTCCAACATCATCCAATTTGGTGTTGTCTGCAAATTTGCTAAACATGTACTCAATCCCACCATCCAAACCACTAATGAAGATATTAAATAATATCAGACAGAACAGACTCCTGGGGAACCCCACCTATACCTCCTCCAACTACGCACTGAGCTATTGATGACTACTTGTCCAACATGATGATCCCACCAATTACATATCCACCTGATACCTCCTCCAACTTTCCTCTAGTCTGTACGTATAGTACTTTCCTCTAGTCTGTATTTCCTTAGCTTATTAATGAGCATGTTAAGAGACAGTGTCAAAAGGCTTCCTAAAGTCAAGGTGCATCTGCTGCTCTGCCCCCACACAGAGAGCTGGTCACCTTACCACAGAAAGAAAATCAGGTTGGTCAGGCATGAAATCTAAACATATTTCAGGTCATATGACTAATATTAAAAAAGTTTAAAGGGAAAACTGCATTCACCCATTCATTGTAAATACTGATATTTTATCTTGAATTCTTAAAAATTAGAAAGTTGTTAGCAATAAAACATATACAAACTTCATCTCCCATTCATCCTTCTTAACAGCTAATTTACAGGAATTTTAATGCAATTTTTAACTTAGTATTTCAAATGTTGACATATTACATACCTTAAAAGTAGAAAGTCCATAAAGTCTTGCAGTATGAACAGTCTCTTGGGAAATATTTGTAATATTAGTTATAAAGTCTTCAAGGTATTTGCAGGCTTGTTCCAAGTGTGTTGTATTTATGATGATTTGAACAAGCTAGAAAAGATAAAGAAGTCCAGTTAAAAGAACTTGAATCACCCATTGTGACTTGATTTTTAAAGGGTTACAACCTTCAGCAAGTGTACTAGTAAACAATTACAGTATTTCAGAGTACAATTGAAAAACTGACAATTTTAAAGTCAGTACAAGTGATACTGCTGTTTGCATGCAATTGATCCAAAGACAGAAAACAAGGATTTCAAATATCTATGCACTAAAAGAAATTTTATTTAACATTTTAGAGGTTTGTCACCTTTAATAAAAGATAACCATAGCCGAATTAATAACTCTGCAGTAGAAAAATCCTCTGCATTATAAATAATGTCAAGATTGCATGATGAAGCACTCAGAAATTAGGAAATTTTAAAATTAAGGTCATTTGTTCCTTTGTGTAGAAAGTGCAGTATGATCTTTTTGTTTTTCCACACAGTTTGCATTCTTGTTCAACACACACAATGGACAGCACTTGGTGTATGAAACAGCAGTTCAATATTTATTAAAGTCAATGTGCAAACTGCAATGGAAAAAACCCACAGATCTCAGAACTACAGCCCAATTTCCTAGCTGCACTACCACTCTTCACCTTTTCAAGGATCCCTGTTGAGACTTCATGTCAAAATACTTTGCAATTGCAGGGGATGAGTCACCAGACTTTTCTACCTTCCCCCTGTTTCTCTGTCCAATAAACACACTCAATGAGGAAAGGGTTTGGCAGATGGGAGTGTGTGAAAGTTTCACAAAATGTTTAACTATAATGTATGGACAAAAAAGGATTCACCTGGTACAAGGAATATTAACTTTTTTTTTTTTCCTGACCGGATTGCTTCACCTGTGAAATATTGACAGGAGGCAGACCCTCAAGGAATCCATTTCTAAGCACTTGGAAGAAAAAAAGGTGATCGGGAACAGTCAGCATGGATTCACTAGGGGCAAGTCATGTCTGACCAATGTGATTGCCTTCTGTGATGAGGTGACTGGCTCTGTAGATGTGGGGAGACAGGTGGATGTGGTATACCTTGATTTTAGCAAGGCTTTTGATACCATCTCCCACAACATTCTTGAAGGCAAGCTAAGGAAGTATGGGGTACATGAAAGGACTGTAAGGTAGATAGAAAACTGGCTGAAGCATCAGGCTCAGAGAGTTGTAATCCATGGCTTGATGTCTAGTTGGCAGCCAGTATCAAGTGGGGCCAGTTTTCACTGATTTCATAGACTTTCATAGACATCAGAGCTGGAAGGGACCTCAGAAAATCATCGAGTCCATCCCCCCGCCCAAAGGGCAGGAAGTCAGCTGGGGTCAAAGGATCCCAGCAAGATAAGCATCCAATTTACTCTTGAAGGTGTTCAACATAGGTGCTTGAACCACCTCCGAAGGCAGATTGTTCCAGACCTTGGGGGCTTGGACAGTAAAGAAATTCTTCCTTATGTCTAGCCTGAAACGGTCTTGCAGTAGTTTATAAAACTGTTCAACCTCGTCATCCCTTGGGGCCCTCTGGTGAACAAACGTTCCCCCAGAAACTGGTGGTCACCCCGATAAACTTATAGGGGGCCATCAGATTGCCCCTGAGCTTGCACTTTTCCAGGCTAAAGAGCCCCATGGCTCTCAGCCTGTCGTCATAAGGTTTGTTTTCCTGACCTCTGATCATGCGTGTGGCTCTTCTCTGGACTCTCTCAAGCTTCTCCACATCCTTTTTGAATTGTGAAGCCCAAAACTGGATGCAGTACTCCAGCTGTGGCCTCACCAAGGCCAAGTACAAGGGGAGAATGATGTCCCGGGATTTGCTTGAGAAGCATCCATGGATGCAAGCCAGTGTTTTGGTCACTTTACTAGACACACCATTGCACTGCAGGCTCATTTTCATCTTGTTTTGTTCCATCAACAACCCAGAAGATGGCATAGAGTGCACCCTCAGCAAGTCTGCAGGTGACACCAAACTGGGGGGAGTAGTAGATATGGTGGAGGGTAGGGCAAGGATGCAGAGAGACCTAGATGAATTGGAGGATTGCACCAAAAGAAATCACATGAAGTTCAACAAGAACAAATGCAAAGTCCTGCACTTAGGACAATCTCATGCACCAGTACAGGCGGGGGGGCTTAATGGCTGGGGAGCAGCTCTGCAGAAAAGGACCTGGGGGTTACAGTGGACAAGAAGCTCAATATGAGCCAGCAGTGTGCCCTTGTTGCCAAAAAAGCTAACAGCATACTGGGCTGCATTGGTAAATGTGTTGCCACTAGGTCAGGGGAAGTGATTATTCCCCTCTATTCAGAACTGGTGGTGAGGCCACATCTGGAGTAGTGTGTTTAGTTTTGGGCACCCTATTGCAGAAAGGATGTGGACAAATTGGAGAGAGTACAGCAGAGGACAACAAAAATGGTTCAGGGACTGGGGGACATGATTTATGAGGAAAAACTGAGGGAATTGGGCTTATTTAGTCTAGAGAATAGCAGCCTTCAACTACTTGAAGGGGGGTTCAAAGGATGATGGGGCTAGACTGTTCTCAGGTGGCAGATGACAGAACAAGGATCAATGGTCTCAAGTTGCAGCAAGGGAAGTTTAGGTTAAATATTAGGAAGAATTTTCTCACTAAGAGGGTAGCAAAACCCTGGAACAGGTTACCCAGAGAAGTGGTGGGAGCTCCATCCTTGGAGGTTTTCAAAACTCAGCTAGACAAACTTTGGTTGGGATGATCTAGTTGGGAAAGGTCCTGCTTTGAGCAGGGGGTCTGTCCCCTCACAGTATACTCCAAATGTGAAGGGGTGGGGCATACAGCAACAGAATGCCAGAATTCCCTAAAATGCAGTATTTGTAAGGGAGAGGGACACTGGTATCGTTGGTGCCCCAAAGCCTTTGCAAGTATAGTCAGACCTCCCTAGGAACAGCAAAACCCAGAGAAGGAGAGGTAGGGTTGGACACCAAAGCAGAAATAGTGGAAGAAACCCTATAGATGGGAGAACCAGGGGAGGGGAACAAGATTTCTGTGATTGGGAAAGCACAGGAGGAGACAGGAGATGGAATGGAAAGGAAAACAGGAACAGCAAACAGCTCAGACATGGAGGTGGGGTGGGAAAGAAAAAAGACATCCTACAGACAACGGAAGTGGAGGTGGAGCAAGAAAAAGAACCAGAGAGACAGGCTGGGAAAAGTAAGAACATGCAGATGGCTGAAGAGCAGGAAGAAGAAACCTGATAATGAGGGAGGTGAGTTGGAAGAAGAGCCAGAGAGCAGTTTCCTGCCACTAACGCCTCTGGGCTCCAGCCCAGAGTGAAGACCAGAAGGGGGGGAGCGGTGGGGAAGCAGGAATATGCAAACCTTCCTAAATGTAAAAACAATTCAGCAGCTTGCAAAGGCTACAGAAATGTGAGTGAGGAAGGGGGAGGAGTTTACCACCTTGAGCAGTAGCAGAGATGAACCTTAAAGGGTTCAAAACAAGCATAAATGGCATTGACAATAGTTTTGCTTAAGGTCAGGAGTATCTTAAGTAAAAGATGGGAACAGACTGAATCAGTGTTGAACCAAGTAAGAACAGATACAATCTGCCTTCAAGAATGTGGTACATCTGGTGAGAGGGATTATAAACACTTTGAGAAAGGGTGGAAACAGGAACCATTTTGGTGGTCAGGGAAAAATAAGGATAAAGTGGCAGGGGTAGCAATATTATTCAAGAACCCAGAGTGGAGAGCAAAGCAGGTAGAAGAAATCATCAGTGGCAGATTGCAGCGAATGATACTATCAGTAGGGGGAACAGAATTAGAAAGTTTCAATGTATATGCACCACCAGAGAGGGATGAAAGGAATGTGCTGCTTAGAAAGCTAGTGGTTTACAGGGTCAGCAGGAGACTGAACATAATAGTGAGAGATTTCAATTGTATAACTGAAGTGAGCAACAGAACAGGGGGAGAAGGAAATGGAGCTGTGGACAGCCCGTAATTATATAACAAATATAATAAAAGAAGAGTCACTAAGAGATGTTTGGACAAGGGAGAAAGTTTTCACTAGAACAGACCCTAGCAGAAAGAAACAATCAAGAATTGACTTTGTGTTTGTATAAAAAAATAGAGATAAGGAAGAAAGAAACCATATCTGTGGCTTTTAGTAATCACCAGATCACTAAAAGTGGATCACTGAAGGTGGAAATGAGTCTTGGTAAGAGCTCCACGAGAGGGAAGTGACTGTGAAAGTTAAATGTGTGGCTGTTACAAAATGAAGAGATGTCAAGCATACACAAGGCAATATGAGGGGTGGCAAACACTGAAGAAATATTTTGAGAGTACCAGAGAATGCTGAATGATGATGAAGAAGAGAATGGGAGAATTCTTCAGAATGGAAGGCTGAAAATGCGCAGGGAAAAGAGTAAGAGAGAGCTGCAAAGAAAGATGCAGGAGTTGCTAAAGGAAGCTGCAGAAGGAAGACAGGTATGAGAAGAACTAGAAGAAAAAATAAAGAGTTAGAAACCTGGTTTAAAACACTTGGTGGGAGAAAACCAAGAGTGGTCTTGATACTTTTTGGCCAAAGGGAAGGTGGCAAAAAGAGAGCTTAAAGCAGTGAGGGAAGAAGGTGGAAAAGTAGGAGGTGTCAGAGGCAATGAGAAGATTTTATGAAGAGCTGTACCAGAAGGAAACAGACAGAAGGAAGATGAAGGATTTCTTGGAAGAGACTGACAAGAAAGTAGAGGGGGAGGAAGCAAAGAAAATGGAAGAAAAGATAAGCTTAAAGGAAGTGGAGGACTGTTTACAAACTTTTAGAGGAGGGAAATCACCAGGAGCAGATAGACTGTCTATGGAATTTTATGTACATATACAAAGGGAGTGTGGGAAAGGGTCTGCCACTTTTTGAGCATCACCATAAAACACCTGTCATTAGCATGGGAGATGGTAGTATACGGACTCATACCAAAGGGACCAGAGGAAACGTAATTAAGGACTTTATTAGCATGTTTATGAAAAGTAAGAAACCTCTGGGTGTTTAAGAGATTGGCTTTCGTTGAAAGAGAGTGCATGAGCTGGGGCTGCATGAACTGAAATGGTACATTAGTTGGGACAAGGAACTGATTGGAAAGGAAGAGGCAGAGAAGAAGTGGAAGAAAAAGGACTGGGTACACTTCTTTCACTAAACCAAAAGAGACTGATGGTAGGGGTGGAGAGTTTCAAGAGGTTACTGAAATAATAGGCTTGTTGTTTTTTTGGGGTGGAGGAGGGTTTCATGGAGCTCTGCATGAAGAAAAGATTTCTGTACAGGTTTTTTTTTTTTATGGGAAGTTGTTGTATGTTGTTTAAAGGTTTAATATATGTAGCTGTATGTTTCCAATAGATAGTTGTTTCTATGTTACAAAGTCTTGGTACAACAAGGATGTTCAAAATGTGTAGCTTTGTAAATGCAGGGTGTAAGTGCGTTTCTAATAAAATTTGTATAAAAGGTTCCCATTAGCATCTCAGCCTTGTTGACTAAGATCAAATGTAGCATTTTTGGTACCAAGGGGAGACTGTCAGGGCTAGCTCTGGCCCTCATACTGCTGGCCTGGTATTGCAATACCTCCAGGCCCAGTGCCAGTTCCCTACAGAAGGAACACCTGCCCTTTTTTTTTTTTTTTTTTTTTTTTTTAAGGGACACATGCACAAAAGAAGGTTTTCCATCAGCATGTTTGCCCAATATGAGCCATGCATTTTACAGACATGCTCAGTGTTAGCTGCACTTAATCAATTTTATAGTTGGTTTCCAGTACTGAGCACATGCTGCTTTGGGCAGCAGTTTAACGATAAACAATGTATTTCATGAGGTTTCGTAGCATGCAAATGTAAGATAAGGATAATATATGCTCAGAAAACATACATCTAAAAACTAAGTGAATCACTTTGAGCTTCATTTTGTAAGGCTAAGTATTGTAATATACCTGTATGTGTGAGAACATGTTTCGAACTGACTACATTAAAAATGTGTTGGGCTATGTGTTATGACTTACCTCTGTTAAACCTATGTGAGGCTTTTTGATCATGTTCTGTAAGCAACTACTCAAAGTTCTGGTTAGCAGCAAATTGGTAGATTTCCTAAGCATATCATCTATTTCTGTGGAACTGAAACACAAAATTTAGGACACTGTTATACCTAGGCTAAAAATTAAAAAACACAGAGTACTGCTTAGCATCTTTTTACCTTTGCATTCTTGGCAAATCTTTCAAATGCCTTATTCACATCTCTACCCTCACTGTCACATTAAGGCAAGATGTGGTTTTCAGAAGCAAGTGAGAGCTAAGGAAATATCTGCATATTTTATAAAGACTATGTCAATGATATGTATTAACTTGATTAAATACTTAAAAAAAAATTAATCCCAAGTTTCAGTATAATTAGAGTGACTAAGAGCATGACCATATTAATTATTTCTTGCAGCACAAAATGGAGTGAGGGTCATGCATCCACTGCTCTTCAATAATGGCTTACATGTCCATCCTTACCCCAATAAGAACAGCCCACAATGAAAGAGGGGAAGTTACTCTAGCTTACTTTCCATTTGCCAGAAGGTAAGAGCATGCAATCAGGCAGTTACTACAGAACAATGTGGAAAGTCTTCCCTCCTTTTACTCTGTCATGAGTTCTTTGTATGTCCATGTCTGAATACATCTTCAGGACAAGGACAAAAGTACAGTATTCCTTTAACACCCTTGTTAATACTTTGAAGGCATCAGGACATCAACTTTGAAGGCATTGGGATATTAACCTGACCTGACTTTGAAACAAGGTGATTAGTTGGGATTTCTATTAGCAGACCATTACAATCAAGTTTTTTCTTCAAGAGCTGTTTCAGGTTTTTCCAAGATCATTGCTAGACTGGATCATTCCACTAGACTAGAAATGAAAGACTGGTCCAAAAAATGCCTGGGGGACAGAAGCAATCTTCATTAGTACTGTCATCATTGACTAAGCCTTTTAACAAAAAGGAAACTAGGAATTTCCCAACCAAATCAGACCCAACATACCATACAGCAGAGGCCAGTACCAAACACTCTAGAGGCTGGTGCAAGAAACCTGCCACCTGGCAGATGTGGGAAAAAACTTGTCCCCTGCAAACATCTCTCATCCTAATCTCTCAAGGGAAACACTGCCTTAAAACCTGATGGTGTCTTTTTGTCAGCATTGTCTATTATAATTCCTACTATTATAGCTGATCATTCATACTGTGTAATATAACTGATATATTGATCATTAATAAATATCAACTTCATTGTTATAAATTATTATAAATAACAGATAACAACATTAATGTAAATATTATTATAAATGCTATTATTGTCGCTACTATCGTTGAAAATAACCCAACTGTTATAATTCATAATTTATTGTAACAACCTACACCTCTCACTCTTCCTAAGTGGTATCTGCAGTAACATTCTGTGGCCACAATTCCAGAGTTTAATTAAATACTGTAGACCAGCATTGCTCAACCTTCTGGCCCTATGCCATAGGGCCAGTCTGTGGGCTAGATCCTGAGGGGAGGAGGTGGGAGGCAGTCTAGTGACTGGATCCAACATGGGGCTGGTGTGCTGGGTCAGTTTGTGGGTGTAATCTGACCATGAATGATGTGTGCCCCCAGTGGCTGAGGGGGCATGGCAGCAGGAGCATGGCAGCAGTAAGTGGGGAGCCCCTAGAGATGCTGCTGGCACTGTCGGTGGGGGGGGGGGGGGGGTGAGAGCTGACCAGGGGTTGGTGACCACTGTAGATGCCACCACCAGCATTGATGGCGATCACTGACTGCCCACAGACATCACTGGCGGTGTCAGTGGCGATGGTGCACCCAAATACACCCCGCAGGCGAGGGTGCACCGCCATGCTCAGGGGGTGTACATGCACCCATGTGCACCTCCTAGATATCGCCAGTGAATCTGACATACCGGCCCAATCCTGCGTACTGGATTCAGCTGCATCTTGTGCATCAGCATCCCCCTCAACAGTGGGGGCACTTTACCTAATGCTCATTAAACAAGCTTTAGCTGCCATTCTGAAGAGTGGGGATGCTGAAACACGAGACACAGAGGCTGGCTGAAGCACTGTTATTACCACACACCAGCAGATTCAATTAATCAAATCTACTCTGATGCGCTGTAATTACAGCATGTCAGAGAAGCCTCCTAGCCCATGTACAGGCACCCTTAGAGTTTAGGCTTCACATCCCAAGATTTAAGCACTTCCCCCCCACCCTATAGCTATGTTGGTTAGGGCTTTCCACAATCCAGCAAAAATTAAGCACAGACCACACCTCAGAGTTGCAATTTTACTCATCATGGAGATATAAGCACATTCTTAACTTTTTAGTGTCCTCATCAATGATCTGCCACCACCAATAGAACCACATCTAAACCTAGTGCTCCAAATACACAATTCAATGATAAAATGTCTGCTTATAGGTTTGATTAACAGTCTGATACTACTAAATGATAAAATGTCTGCTTACAGGCTTGATTAACAGTCTTATACTACTAAATGCAACTTGAGACAGATAATAAGAGCAACAAAAGCAGCAAAAAGAGCAACAACTGGAGACAATAATATAAACAGATATAACCGTGAAACCCTGGCCTGGGGAAATATCTATCAAACAGATATCCAAGATGCCTCTCATGCTTACATTTTCAGGAATAAATATCATAATTGACATACAAAGAAACAGTTTTGATCTGAGTTAATAAAAAGTGAGTCTTCTACAACCTCTCTTACAAAATTCTCCATTTACCTACCCAATTACCCACCAGCTTATTTTCAATAGTGATGCAAAAGTTCTGTTATTTTTAGATTTTGGACAAGTTTATTAACACAGCAGGTAGGAAAGAGTAACTTTTGTGTTTAATAAGTCACTATTTAGCTACAGGAGGTCAACATGTACTCATTAGTAAGTGTAAATTATAAACAGTATCAGTTAAGAACATGTGAAGAAGAATCACATTTGTTAACATTGAGGATGTTAATGACCAGCTGTGAACAGGTCCCAGATTTCAGCCTTCAGGACTAATCTACAGATGTTATTTGATGTAATGAAACCAAGCTGAGTTTTTTGAAGGGTAGCAGGGACAATGAAATTGGACAACTGCCTACACAGTTGGATGGGTAAAAAATTGGCTGATGGGGCGCACCCAGAAAGTAGTGGTGGACAGGTCGTACTCAACCTGGTGATATGTGAGCAGTGGGGTCCCCCAGGGCCTGGTCTTCGGGCCCACACTGTCTGCCATCTTCATCAGTGACTCGGACAAGGGGGTTGAAAGCACGTTGTCCAAGTTTGCTGATGACACTAAGATGTGGGGTGAGGTGGACACACTTGTAGGGAGAGAGAGGCTGCAACTAGATTTAGACAGACTACAGCAGTGGGCAGATGAGAATAGGATGGGGTTCAATATAGATAAATGCAGGGTGCTGCACCTTGGGAGAAGGAGTCCACAGCATACATACAGGCTATGGAGCTCCCCTCTTCAAAGCACAGAGGTGGAAAGGAATCTTGGAGTCATTACTGACTCCAAGATGAACATGACCCACCAATGCCAGACCACAGCCAGCAAGGCCAGTCATACCTTGTCATGGATCCAAAGATGCATCTCAAGCCAGTCCAGAGAGGTGATACTCCTCCTCTATGCGACACTAGTCAAGCCGCAATTGGAGTACTGCATCCAGTACTGGGCGCCACACTTTAAAATGGATGTGGCCAGGCTGGAGAGAGTTCAGAGGAGGGCCACCTTTTTGGTGAGAGGGCAGCAGGACAGGCCCTATGAGGAGAGACTGAGGGACCTGAACCTATTCAGCGTTGGCCAGAGAAGGCTGAGGGGGGACCTGGTGGCTGCCTACAAACTCATCAGGGGAGATCATCAGCAAATAGGTAGAGCCCTATTCTCCCCAGCACCACCTGGGGTGATGAGGAACAATGGTAAAAAGGTGATGGAGAATAGGTTTAGGTTAGAGATCAGGAGGCAATATTTTACAGTTAGGGTGGCCAGAATCTGGAACCAATTTCCTAGGGAAGTGGTCCTTACCCCTACCTTGGGTAAATTCAAAAATAGGTTAGATGATCACCTGTCTGGGGTCTTGTGAACCCAGCATTCATTCCTGCTGTGGCAGGGGGTCAGGCTAGATGATCTGTTCAGGTCCCTCCTGACCCTAGCTACTATGAAACTATGAAATGGAATATTTGGCTTATTTTCCATTAGAAAGGTGTTTTGTAAAGATTTTTCCTTAACTTATACTTAATTAAGTTTTAACAAAAACTCAGTTTATAGCTACATTTAAAAAAGAGAAGAAAAAACACTCAGGTCTTGGGTTGTGTAATACAACTCAATTTAAAGCAACAGTTCAAATTAGGCAACTTGGGTTTAATTTTAGGTCAGCAGCTTGAGTTCAATTGCAGATTCCACCATGACATGTCTTCATTGCAGTTTAGCTGAGGATAGCTTAGCACAACTCAAGTGTCCCTCTAAGACTCACATAACAGTATCTACAATGATACTACACTAGCTCATGCACCCAAATGGGTTTTGGTGGCATAATGTATGGTGCTTATCAGTGCATTAAACTGGGCCACTGTATGAATTCACTCACTCATTCACATTTCTTTAATACAGAGCTGCTGTCTGGCCAGTGGCATAGAAATAACAGTCTAATATATAACTCAGGTAGACAGCTGTAAAGATAGAAGGAAACAGCATTTAGCAACAAAAAATATGTAATTAAGGGACTCACTGTGCAAAACGCAAAGTGATTTACACACCAAACTAATTGCTCTGCCTCTCCATGTCTTTCCTGTCCACTAAACATAAAATATCATTTTGGATATATTTTCCCAAATTATGGCCTTTTCTTCATCACAGCACAGCTTTTTTAGATTAGTAACAGCTGCTGGATAACTGCTGGCATAGAAGGAAGATTTGCAAAAGTGTAACAAAAATAGCATGGGCTAACATAGTTTCATAGTTTCTAGGGTCGGAAGGGACCTGAACAGATCATTTAGTCCAACCCCCTGCCATGGCAGGAAAGAGTACTGGGGTCAAACGACCCCAGCGAGGTGTTCATCTAACCTCCTCTTAAAAACCCCCAGGGTAGGAGCCTGTACCACATCCCTTGGAAGTTGGTTCCAGGCCCTAGCCGCCCTGACTGTGAAATAGCGCCTCCTGATGTCTAACCTAAACCTACCCTCTG
>NW_017728951.1:29959669-29964279 GCF_001723895.1 Crocodylus porosus | reverse complement strand
TGCAGGCCCAAACTGGCCCTCTTGCAGAGGCCTCTCCATCAGGATTCTCTCTGCCCTCACCATGCTGCAGCCCCCTAGGTGCTCAAGCTGCACCGCTCGTCTCTGCTCTGCTGGGCTCTTCTGCAGAGCTCCTGCACCTCAGGCTGCCAGAAGGGAACTGGCTCTGGCCTCAGCCTGGTCGCTTATAAAGGCCAGGCCCTGCCCCCTTCTAGCCAGCTGACCAACATTAGTTGCCCCGGCAACCTGTGCTGCCCTGTTGATTGGCAGCTGTCCTTATTACTATTACTAGTAGCGAGCACCCTAGTGCTCTGCTACACACCTTGCCCCTCAAGTTCTTAACCTTCATCAGGAGCGGGGCGTGCAAGTCCCCTGCGACAGTGAGCTTATATAGAACATTGTTATGAATGCTCACCTTTGCTTTCATCTTCACGTTCTTTGTATGAGAGGATTCAATCAAGAGCGACTCCAAGGTAAACTGGATTTGGACAGTGGATAAGTGGGGTCCTGGACCATGTTATGTTGAGTTGGCATTATTTCGTTTAAATAACTTTGTGGCTTATTCCTTGTTTTATCACACTATTAACTTCATTAAGAAATGGCCAGGTAACTACTGAAGATGTGAATAACTGGTTAAACTTCTGTCTCAAGTAGGGATGGGTATTTGATGAGTCAAACAAAATTAAGTCAATCGACCAGTCAAATGTCGGTCAAAAATTGTAAAAAATTGCCAATAGGTCCACATAATACACTAATAAAACACACATTTTCCATTAAGAAATGTGTCAAATAACAATAAAAAAAACAAATTTCTGTCAATAAAACTACAAAAAGCATTAGTTTTTTGTAAAATTGCTATAATCTTTGACCACTCAAAAAACATGCAGTCAACTGACAATATTTGACCAGCCAATAGACCAGCGTGCCAACCCTAATCTTAAGTGTGACAGCCAGGCAGATGGGATGTGGCTGCGGGTGGGCGGGAAGACGCATTTGGGAGCAGGCTGAGCAGGTGGGGCCGGGGCCAGGCCTGAGGCAAATCCATGACCCACACCCCCACACGATCCTGTGATGAGTACTGGTTTCACAGGCAGTGGCTGTGCCCAGCCCCTGCCTGGTGGAACAGGTGCCCATTGCAGGGATATGCGAAGAGAGAATCATGGCTCTGTCTCAGGCCCGTCCCCACCCCATCCCACACTGCAGCTGGTTCACACCATGGCTGCTAGTGGCCTGGTAGTGCAGGGTGGCCCCAGCAGATTGTGACTGGATTAAGCTGCCTCATGTTGCCAAGCTGTGCTGCTCAGCAGCAGTTCTATACTGGGGCTGCCTGCATGTACCTCTGCTGGGTTAGAGGCAATGGGATTGGATCACAGGCACAAGCTCTGCCCTGCTCCTGGGTTGGGCTGGTCACAATCCATTGGGGTCACCCCACACTGCTGAGCCACAAACAGTTATGGGCAAACCAGGTGCAGTGCGGGGCAGCGCAGGGCCAGGCCTAGGGCAGAGCCATGATCCGTTGCCTGTATGTCCCAGTGACAGGCATCAGTTCCACAGACAGGGGACAAGTATAGCCACTGCCCATGGAACCACTGCCCGCAGGAATGTGTGGGGAGCAGATCATGGTTCTGCCCCAGCCCTGTCCCCACCTATCTGTCCTGCTCCCCCCACCCACTCGTGGCCCTATCCCATCCACCCAGCTGAGCTTGCCCTGCCTGTGGGGGTCCCAGGACAGTCTCCATGGTAACCCCACCCACTCCACCCAGCAATGCCAGCAGTTGGTCCAGGGCAAATAGCCCAGGGCCTGACAGCAAAATTGCTTCCCCTTCCTCCCCTGCTGGGCTGGGTCAGCACCCCCACTCTCCCTGCAACAGTTCACCAGAACTCCCTAAGTGGCCCTCCAGCCCAAATAATTGCCTATCCCTGTGGTAAGCCATGTCCCTTTCAAAATCTAGGTCCTCTCCATAATGTGTGCGTCAGCATTTGGGAGACCCTGATCCTTTAAAGGTGTCTCAGCCATCTCTTCCTGTCTCCTTGTTAGTTTGAATCTGTGGGGCCATACCATTTGGGGGAGGGAGGTCTTTACCCTGCTATACGTATGCTAGGATCTAGAGGATCCATCCCCTGTAGATGTATTTTAATACCACTTAACACCCTGGGTGTCTGCCAGGATATGGAGGGCTCTGTCTTTCTGAGGGGATTTAATTCCTCTCCATATCCTCCCAGGTAGGATGCTAAATTCTTAGGGGATGAGAACACTAACTAGTCAATAGCATGCAGAGCTATTGTATCAGCACTGTATTCATGGCAGTGTTTTTCATTCAGTTATGAATGAGATGAACTTACTGCCTCTATGAGTCTCTTATGCTGCAGATGGATAGAAGTGTAGAGCCTATCTACATACACTAAGCCAGATCTGAGGAAAAGACTATGCATTTCCATTTTCATGGATTCATGTGGTACGCACCTTGCTCTTAGCTTCCCATTACCCCTTCAAGCTTACTGGGGGCAGGGAGTGGCAAAGAAGAAGGTATGTGGTAAGTTCAGAGCAGAGGGAAACCTCCATACAGTTAACTCAGTATTTGTTTTTTGAAATTTTATCTTAATGCGTAAATTTTTTTATCATGCAAAACTATGGATATACATATATCATGAATTAACCCCCCTCCATTTATATGTGTTTACATATATGCATATAACTAGGATAACCATATCCCGGTTTGGCTGGGACACTCCTGGATTTGGTAGGCTGGTCCCAGCTGGTTGGTTAGAAGTCCACGAAGTCCGGCGGGGAGGCAGAGTGGCATGGTACACCAGGCAGACATCACTGCTACTGTGCAGAAGCAAGGTGGATAGACTACAGCAAGTGCCACCATGCCTACACGTGCCACATCCTTGCTCCCACAAAGCAGCAGCAGTGCTTGCCTGGCCACCTGAGTGCGCCATGCCACTGCACTGTCCCACTGGACTCCAGCCAGGGACTTTTGACCAATCAGGTGGGACCAGGTTATGGAATCCAGGAGTATCTCAGCCAAACTGGGACATATGGCCACCGTATATATAACACTCGTGCACATGTGTACACACACACACACACACACACACACACACACACACACACAGCTTTATCAAACTTACCTGCGGTGAAGTGACTCTGAAAATTTAAGGCTTGCATAAATAAACTCTTTAACCTGGATATAAATCTGAGGCACTGACTGAGACATTGGAAGCTTCTTTGGGAAGGACTGCTAGAGAAACAAAACATTAAATGAGCCATTACATTTCAAACACTGATTCTAATTATTCTAGATTCTAAATACCTAATTAAATGCTTGCATACACACAACAAACTAAGAAATTCCAAATACAATATTTAATTTAATATCTTTTTTTCTACTTTTCCTTGTATGTGACCAGGGACATGTGAGCAGACTGACTACTACAACTTTAAAAATAATTTACAAGCAAGTAAAATAGAAAATGATTAGTTATTTATTAAAGCCTAGAGACCCCTGCCAAATTTGAGATCTTCTTGTGCTAGACACTGTTCAACCATCTAGAAAAAAACAGTCCTTGTCCCAAAGTGGTTTCAATCTGAACAGGCAAGAGAGAAACTCAATGGTAAGAGAGAGAAAATATATCCTGTTCTCAAATCCAGGAAGTAACTGCCCCCCCAATTTAAAAAAATTATTGAGATTTTCAAAGCAGAGTAGGGGATTATGAGCACGTCTCCACTGCCTTGGTGCTGTGCTCGGGGCAGTGCTGTGAAGTATCCCCACCTGCTCATTCATACTGTGCACACACTGGCAAATCCTAGAGATGGGACAATATTGTTGCATTAGCATGATGCCAAACACGTGCCAACATGCATACCTAAAAGTATCTCTGGGCACTGACTTGGCATTACTTTATCATAATTACATTGCCTCACTTCCAGGAGTTGTCGTACGCCATGCCGGAGGCAAGGGGCAATATTCACTACAATATTCCCAACCACAGCATGCTAACTGACGGTTTTTATCCATGTTTGAGGATGATAACTCATAACTGAGATTACTTACAAGGGATTTACTATCATGATTGATTGGAGTCATGATTGACTCGAGGATGAATATGAGTCGCCAATGCGATGAAGCAACAGGCAGAGCCAACTGCACCCTGTCATGCATCAACAGGGGCATCACTGACAGGTCCAGAGAGATCTTGCTCCCCCTCTATGCAGCGCTGATCAGGCTGCAGCTGGAGTACTGTGTCCAGTTCTGGGCACCGCACTTCATGAGGGATGTGGAGAACCTGGAGAAGGTCCAGAGGAGGGCCACTCACATGGTTGGGGGCCTCCGTGGCCAGTCCTATGAAAAGAGGCCGAGGGACCTGAATCTCTTCAGTCTCCGCAAGAGGAGACTGAGGGGGGATCTTGTGGCTGCCTACAACCTTATTAGAGGCCACTCAGCAGGGACTCAGGGAAAGTCTGTTCGCCAGGGCCCCCCTTGGAGTCACCAGGAGCAATGGCCACAAGCTGAGGGAGGACAGGTTTAGGATGGATATTAGGAAGAACTACTTCACTGTAAGGGTGGCCAGAGCCTGGAATAGGCTTCCCAGAGAGGTGGTGCTCTCAC
>NW_017728951.1:29951811-29959314 GCF_001723895.1 Crocodylus porosus | reverse complement strand
TAGTAAAACGGGTTCTATTACATGCAACTATAAGGACTCCAGCACAGGGTCAGCAGAGGTTGAACCTCTACATTCACATCCTCTACCACTTCACAGAAAGGAGTCAGGGTTTATCTTCAGTGGTAGCTGACTGTAGAATGGGACATACAGAACACCTCCTTCCTCTCCTTCAAGCTCCTTATTATCAGGAAAGTTCTAAAATTTAATGTGGTTAACCCAACATGCAAACAACTATCTAAAATTCTTTACTTTCAACTTAATTGGTTCCCCAATAACATTAATACATTATGAATTTGATTATATTCATTTAATCGGAACATCTATTTTTCAGTTGCTACAATTGTTATTTTGGTGTCATCTTCAAAAATGAAAAAAAAGTTACTATTTAAATAACCTTGGGAAAATTAACCAGTTTGATATGTTAAATGAGTTGCCTCTGACAGGAGATCAAGATATCACAAACTTCAAGGACTTGGATCTTACCCTGAACAATTCATAAACCTTTAAGATAACGGAGGGCAAACATTCATTATTCAAAGTTACTCTGGGGAGCATTCTGAAAAAACATAAATAGTACATTCTTCTGCTAAAATTCAGAATGAAATAACTACCATTATGCTGAAGATGATTTTGAAAGACATTGGTGAAGAAAACTGGAAAACTGGTGAAGTTGAGTTCTCCTGTCTGCAATGTGGCACTAACAGGGATGTCATTAATGTAGAAAATTTGCTTACTGTTTTAATAGATGCAAGTTAGCTCTTTTACATATTTTGTAATGCTACAGTATGTAACAAACTGTGCTTTATGAAAACTAATATACTCCAGCAAAACTTCAGTTAATTGTAAATAAAAAAATATACTCATAAATAAAATTTGATTATTAATTTGTTTACAAAGTAGGTTTCATTATTCACTAAAATTTCAGCGTAAATGACTAGAGTCTGAATTTTCATGTTTATTTATAACTAGATAATTACCCATGAAAATGATTTAGTCTTTTAATCTACCTTATTAATCATATTTTAATTACTTTTTAATTACAAAAATCATTACTGTCCTAAGACTTTTAACTGGTTTTAAGCAAACTTTCATGATATAAAAGTTCTTACCTTATCAATTTCTGTATCTTGAAAAGGAAATTTGCTAATCACTATTTTGTATTCCTCTTCATTTGCTACAGGAATAGGGCTGTAGTTATCTGCTTCAAAAATATCTCTGTTCAATCAGAGTTAGTAAAGTAAGCAAAACTCAGGACATGTATTAATAATGACAAATATTGTACACAAATTACTTATTGTATGGGGGTTTAGTTCTAAAATGGGTGAACTGCTTTCATTATCTTTTCATAACTTCAAATTGCTTTTTGGAAAAGCCGATTATCACTTTCTGTGATTATGAGTCTCCCATCCACCACCTAACCCCAAACTGTTTTCCTTTAAACTGAAAAATGTCACCCTAGAACAGGTTTTAATATGCATGATGCAGAATACAGCTAAATAATCAATGTAGATAAGGATTTCGTGTCAAGTAGTTTACATTAGGCTTGACCAGGCCCAGTTCTCAATGTTGAATATGACAGTCCCTCTCTACAAGTGTTTACCATTATGTTACTTAGCATATAGTCAAGCTCAATGTTGTTTTTTTCACTGTAAACAAATCTATGGCACATATAGACATAATTTTCCACCTGAAGAGCTACAGAATATAACCCTTAGTTGTTAAATTGATCTTTTCTTTTCCCTTGTCAAATCATATCTAGTGTTCCCATTCTCTACTTTTACCAGTTTTCACTGATAAATTCCCTGATTTATTTTTTTTTAAAGTAATTTGTTTTTTTACTGATTTACACCCATTTTTTAGGTCAAACCCCTGTTAACCGGCAAGAGTGGGGAATCACCCATTCCCCACTCGTGCTGGTTAACAGGGATTTGACCTGAAAAATGGGTTGTGCCGGTAAGCTAAAGGTGCCACTGTGCTGGTTTCCACTGGCACAGGTTTCCAGCCAGAAGCCGGGGGGGCGGTGGTGGCAGCCACATGCGGAGTGGGGAATGAGGGGGTGGTGGCGGCCACATGGGGGACAGGGAGAGGGTGCCTGAAGTAACTGCCTGGGGACATGGGTCTCCCGCCTAGACCCCAGGTGGGGCAGGCAGGTCCCATCTACACCCTGGCGGCTCCAACTTCGGCCCTGCCCCAGGCGCTGGGAGCTCTGAGCTCCGAGCCCCGCGGGGTGGCAGGCAGAAGAGCCCAACACTGCTTTCAGTGGCAGGGGACTGTACCCAGGTGCTTGGCATGGGCCCACAAGGTTGGGAGGTGCCATGGTTGGGGTCAGGTATCCCCCCCACAGTGCTGCTGCTCATCCTGAGCACTGGGAAGAGCCCAGTGCCACCACTGGCCCCAGCCTGCAGTGGTAGCAGGCTGCCGCGCACCTGGAGCACTGGAAATAGCCTGAGGCCAGTGGCAGCACTAGGCTCTTCCCAGTTGGTGCTCAGGGCAGGCAGCAGTCTGCTGTCATCCCGCATGCAGATCCAGAGACACAAGCCCCCCAGCCCACAGCCCTCCCAGGAGGCACACAGCAACAAGAGCCATGCCCCCCCGCCATGCACCCTGCACCCACAGACAGCTCCCCAGGCTTTGCTCCATGCTGCAGCCCTGAAAGCAGCTGACGGGCTGCACAACGGTCCTCACCCCATGCTTTCTCTAGTCCCAGGCTTACTACCACCCTCCCTCACTGCCAATTTTTCCACGATTTAAACTGCTTTCTTTCCCTTTTCTTCCTTTAACCCCGATTTCATCCCCATTTTTATGTTTTGAAGATAAACCCCGAAAAATTCCTCGATTTAAAAAAAATAAATAAAAACTGAGAATGTGGAACACTAATCATATCCAAGGAAAATACGGAAGCAGAGCACCTATTTCAAAAGCATCCTGCTCCTAGCCAGAGGAATACAAATGAATATACTAGGCAAAAGAACATTACTCCTATTAGCTAAGTACATATAGTCAAAAAGCTTGAGGCTGAATCGATTCAATCTTTGCAGGTTAGTCTATGCTATGTCGATTGAATCAATACATAAGTGACAGACATTCATTTTTGATTATGGAAATGCAGTCACATGCCTGCAGTGGCTCAGGCCAGAAGCCAGGGGACAGCAGAGCATGCCTCCTTGCTTGGCTGGAGCAGACAGCTTGGGCCAAGGCTAGCCCATCTACTCTGCAAGGGGGGGAGTTTAGAGGGAGGTGCAAAGCATCCTGGAATACTAGGAGACTGAGAGTTAATTTCAATCTGGAGGGCATCTGGGACAGAAGCTCAATACTGATTTAACCTAAATCAGTTAAATCTGATACTACCATCCATCCAGGTTTATCTTAAACAGGTTTCGGCCATTTTGAAAGTGGTTTATGTGCACTGAATGTCTGTTGTATAATAGATTTGAACTCATTTCTGATCACCTATACCAGTTTATATGTAATTTCTGTCCCTAGCCATTGAGTTAGGCTGTACTGAATCAACTAATATTTAGAAAATTACTACTTGATGAAAAAAATGGAAATTAGATATAAAAATTTCTAAAAAAAGACATGATTACCTAATTGAAAGAGCATTTGAGGCATGTTCTGTTCATTTTGAAATACTAACCTGAATAACCCAGCCCATTTTTTAAGCAGTGTTTCATTGTACTGATCTCTGATTTCAAATAAAAGATCAAATAGTCGATTCACAGGAAAACCATAACCCTAAAAGTAAAAAAAATAAAAAGGATAAATAATTCAAGAAGTACCAGCATAATTGATCTAATAGTACATCAAGATTCTGAAAAGAGTTATGTTGTCATCTAATTTTGTAACATATCACTGTACAAATTACAAGAGTCTACATGCATTAGTACTATTAAAAGATTATATAAATTATTATATGACTTATTTGTAAAAGTGATATTCTCTATTTATTCCAGAAGTAGTACATTTATCATGACAAAATGTGACAAATTCCTATTAAATATTTTCATTTGCTACATAACCAGACAGAATTAAACTGTTTCTTCAGTGTGTCTACATGTCTAACAGTTCTAGGACAGATGAACAATGAAGTTCATCTAGTCTTCCAAGACACAATTTTAGAATATGCACATTTGTAAAGCCATCAAATAGTTTCTATACTCATTACAAAAACTGGTACCTAAACACAGATTTATATTTATACTAGACATTTGGTTAGTTCATGGCACACATGCACTAATTAAGGGTAGAATTAAGCAAACGCAGCCAGAAGAAGAAAGCTAAGAAAGATTTTTTTTTGTTATTTAAATAATCCAGAAGGCAGAATTTGCTCTGTTTTAACTCAATGCCCAAAATAACACCAACCTGCAAAGTATCAGCAAACACCACAATCAGATTTTTCAGCTCCAAAACAAGATCAGGATCAGTGCAATATGACTGGAAATAAGAAATACGGATTTTGTAAAAGTGATTCCAAAGACAGCAAATACATTTTGAAATATTAGTGACACAGTAAATTAAAACTTCTAAACATTATACCTGTAATTAAGTTATGGTGTTTGTACATGTTCATATGTATGCATGTGAGAAATGTACTTGTTTTCAATTATTTCAGTTCAATGCAAAATTTGTTTACATTCAAATTCTTACAGGGTTTCTCATAAATAAAATAGCTCAGAAAAGACAAACTAGAATATGATAAATGATATATCTATTATGAATGTGATGTACAGAAGGTCCAAGTCACTAAAAATATAAGCATGTGCTTTTACTTTCCAAAATTGTACCCGGGAGGGATTTGCTTTCAAATACTAGGCCCAGTTAAAATGAGTGTTAACGCTAATGTGTTATTTTCAAGAGTTTCTCATTGTTAGCAGAAAAAGAAATGTAATGACTAACTAAACATTAGGCTAACATTTGCAAGCCTGCTTGTGCAATGGTAAGTATCAAAATCTATATTTAAGTGCCTAATTAACTGTAATTTCATTATCAGAGGTGTTGACTCCTGCAGTTTATTATCGCTATTCAGTAGCTCTGAAAAGTAAACCACACGTTTATCAGGAATTAAATGCTTAACTTTAACCTCATAATTTTGAGTCTTTGTATTAAAGAAATTAAAAATATATGAGACCATGTAACTTAAGTTTGCACAAAACAAAAATATATTACTGACGTATTAACCATAGAGTTGCATGTCTTTGTCTCCGAGTAAGTACACAGATATGTTAAAGTTTTGGCTTCAAAGAGAAACAACTTCAAAGAGTAAAAGATATATTTATTTAAGCACTAGTCATCCCCTAATACAATTCCCCCCAAAATAATGTATTTCTTTAAAGAAGGAGTTAGGTATCCTGAGGGACATACCAGAAATTTGTCAGGTCAATTATATTAAAAAAATGCTTTAAAGAATCCTATTTTTAATGAAAGAAACTTAAGTATGTTTTAATGCTTTATATTTTCAGATTTTTACAAATCAAACATTCAACTAACTTGCAAAGTATGTGGTTTAATGAGAAGTTGGAAATAAAACTTAACTTAGCATTCACAAGCAGATGATTTTTGCACGAGTTGAAATCAGGGAGGCCTGGGAAAGGCTAGTACATGTATTACTTACTAAATATTACGCCAGCTCTGACCCTTTGGTAAATTTTAAAGCAATTTATCAGGATAAAAATTCAGTCAACCACAATCAGTAATGGTATTTTACTGTTTCTCAGGGGAAGAACTGGCAGTAGTATGCAGATGTTTAGTTTTCATTTGGGCAGATACAGGACACGTAATTGTCACTAGTAGAGGAGTACAATTATAGTTAAAAATACTAAAATACAAATTTGAATTTAGTATTAAAGTCATTACATTTCAGCATTTCACAATTTTAGTAATCTATTTCAATGCAAATACAAGTGGGAAACTAATGGTGTCATTGTCAAATACACCCATTATTTATGATGTGGCTCAATAAATACTTTTATTTTGAAATTGTTTCAGAAAGTAGTGGCATTCTTGTATATTACTCTGGTATATTACACTGAAGTGGCAGCTCTAAGGGTTTTGCTGGTGGAGTTTATTTTGGAAACAGGGCATTTGGAATGATAATTAGGAACTATTTTCAGTTGGGGGGGTGCCTTCAGCACTGAACTATTCAATCTGATCTAATGAAGAGGTCAGTTGAGACTAATGAGGACAGATTGCAATAATAACAGCAGATTAACTCCGCATATTCTAAACTGCTGGACTAAGAACATGTTTGGAAGACCCTGTGAGTTGTAAATCAGTGGAGGATTATGCAAATAGCCCACGGCTATAGCTCACAGCCTGATACTGCTGGGAAAAACAAAAGGTTGGCAGGCTCACTCCCAAATCTGAGCAATTTTTAATCACAAAAAACCCACAATGCTGGCAGTGTAAGTTTTCACTTTGACATTATCCTACTTTTAAATACACTAAGGATCTTTAAATAAACGGATTTAAGTGTATTACCACTAGGTCTTTTCACTTACTGAATGGGTTCTAAGGACAGCAATGATCTTTGAAAGTGCCATGTTCCACAGTTCATCAGTGTATGCTCTAGTTACCAATCCCTGGGTCACATGTAAAATGTGATCTTCCACTACGAAGAAACTAAAACAAAAATGTGTTAAGTCGCCAATGATTATTTTCAAAAAGGTGCAAATTCTGACCTTTTACATAACGGTATAGACAGATTGTACCCACATCTAAATTGGAATTTCAACAGGCTTTACATCAAATCCTTTATGTTGTTCGGCTGCCAAGCAAGCAATGTGGAAAGTACAACTTGTGCCAACTGGCACCCAGCTTCATAGACAGTCCCCGTGTGACACTGCACTGAAAGAATTCACATGCAGGCCAGGTGAATTTTCTACTACATAGATCCAGCAGCCACCACTCATGTGATCAGACAAACAACTGTTATGAAGGTGAGACCTTGCAGTTGAGAGGTTTTAGCATAATAAAAATGCAACTTACCCTACAATTTGACTAAAATATCTTCTGTAACCTTCAACTGTTTCATGCTTTAAATAAAAAGGGGGAAAAAAAATTTAGGAATAAAAGTGCCACTAAAGATTTAAGTAAAAGGGCAACTCAGTGAAATCTAATAAGATATTGGTTACCATGCTCGACTGTGGCTGCAGCACCAATCTGGCCTGTTTCCGTCTTTGTTTTCTGTAGTAGTTTTCAAACGTCTCTCCATCACCCTAAAACATGACAGACCTTATGCGGTTAATGTCAAAAAACAGAAATGTAGATCACTCTCAGTCACAACCACATAGTCAGCATTCATTCCACACATGGGACTCCCACTGAAATTAATGAAATTCTTCGTGGATGAAATGACTGAGGAGCTTATAAAAAAAAGTGATCCACAGATTGCTCTGTGGAGAATTGTGCCTTTGAGACTACATTTTCCATACAGATATCCAAATGCAAACACTTGAAAATGACCAAAGCAATTATCAAACTAATTATCACAGTTAATAAAAACTA
>NW_017728951.1:29913168-29951486 GCF_001723895.1 Crocodylus porosus | reverse complement strand
TCAAACCTTAATTCCTTCTATGCCTAATGATTACATTATGAAGAGTTCAAGTGACAATCTGGTATCCTCATTAAGAGGATCCGCCTAGTGGGAACCATCTCTGCATTGGAAACCATTACAACACTGGCTCGTTACCTATTAAAGACCCCTCATAGGTATACAAGAAGAATGCAGCACCTTTGCACTTTTAAGTTTTATTTTGTCTTCATGTAGTTAGCTATCTAGATTTCCATTACTTGAGGTACCAAGAGGCCTCAAATCAAAATATAGGAGATAGCAGATATTTGCAATCCTGTATTACTTTAGTAAAAAAAGGACCCTCAAAGTTAGAAATTAGTATATTTAAGTATGTAGTCTTTTTTTTCTTTCACAAAAATACAAATTATTGATCACAAGAGCAAAATTTAACCGGGGAAAATTTTGCTTTAAAAAGCAAGTGCTACGTACTATAGGATACATATTAACTACAGCAACTTTTATTGAAGTAATATATTATTCACATTATTGTCACTTATATTTATGTTTAGGGAAATCATTCATGTCCAGCCAAATAGGATGCCATTTTTAAGTGCACAATCAAGCTACTATGAGGGGAACTGTTCAATTTCACTTTCAGAATCAAGTCTGCAAGCAATTCTAGCAGAAATCTCTATTGTGAAAGGGACTAGCTGCTTTTTCTGATATGTAAAATACTTTATGAGTATTAAGACACCATGGTATACAAAAGAGGGCATTAATATGAGCATAATTTTTAAGAGAAAGGATGTTAGTAAATGCTCTTACAGTATCACTAGACTAATGCAAGCAACCCTGTTTCTGACGTGTTCGCGAAAGCAGAAGTGCCAAAACAAAATATGTCCAATCCATATATTTGGGATCTCCAGCTTCCAAAGAGTTTCTAAATGTACATAAATACATAGTTATATAACTATAGATTAACATAATCCATATGAATAAACATTTATTTTTATATTAGTACGAATTTCTGATGAATGATAAATTACTGGAATCTTGCTCATAGTCTATTCCTGATTCAGATCACTCTTCTGTTTATTTTATGCTTCCACGGAACTTTTGCATTCAAATTTTATTTGTCTAAAAATTTTGTGTTGCCTACCAAACAAACCGGGCTACTTGCCATAAAATGTAGACACATTTTGCCAACAGATGGAGCCATCGTAATGCTCCATTGTACCATGTTTAAGCATGTTTTGAATATTGGCTAGTTAAAAACTGTGAACCCAAAAGGCAGCACACTAACCACACAGTATACTTTGCTAATACATATTTATGAGACATACAAGTATAAAGTTCCAACTTCTGCTGAATTTCTCCCTAACTTTTAAACATAGGTATTGCCATACCAGGCCAGAACTGTGATCTATCTAATCTAGTGTCCTGTTGCTGGCAGTTGTCAAAACCAGATATTTCACAGGAAGTTGCAAAAAACTCGTAACAGAGAATTATGCCCAAAAAGTTAAATTTCTTCTCAACTTAAGCAGTCATTAACAGGCTTATATTCTAAAACAAGAGGTTTTAAGAGCTTTCAAGTCTATCCAGTCTAATGCGACTGCAGATGTTATATAAATATCTATTAGTTTAAATCCTATTAAGCTCCTGACTTCTGTGGTATCTGGTGGCAAGGGGTTTCACAGGTTAAAGAACGGTTACTGACCTATGCAAGATATGGAAGTCAACCCAGATGTGTTGTCCATAAGTGTAATCTATTCTTGGTGTAAATATGCCCCATAAGATCAAGACTTGAGACTTTTAGCCAGGCAGTTAACCCCAAGCAAACAGTGAACACCCTCACAGTCCAGTATCAAAGATATTAAAGAATAATACAGAACCAATTGTTACTACTCAGTTCCTTTTCCACTGCAAGATCCAAATTTACAATAGGAATTTCAAACCAGAGGGGAAGGAGGGAAGATTATGAAATATACATATGGATAGCTCATCTCAAAGGATTCTAGTCACTGTAAATGTCAATAACTTTTTTTTCTTCTATGAGCATTTGTTTATATGTATATTCCACAGTTTATGATACCCAAGCAGTTATCTAAATGAGGGGGCGAGTGAAATTTTGTCTAAATACTTATTGGCAGACTGCTGTGCCAAAAGAAGAGTCCACTTGGATGTTTCCACCAGCATATAGCATCTAGTGAAGGTGGGAGTCTGACAGGTAATAAGAATGGGAATATTTTCTTGGGGAAGAAGCTGAGGCTGGATGTGCATTGGTGTCAAGTAAGGGTGCTCAACCCTTGGCCCACAGGCCTGATCTGGGGCCCCCAGCACTTTATTATCTTGCCCACGGGGCTCCCCACAGATCCATGGGAAGACTCTTGGACACAGGCACACAGGGCAGCATGAGGCCCAATCCCAGTACATCGGGCCAAGCAGAGGTGGCACAGGACCCCAGAGAACCAAACCCAGCACAAACGAGTGGGAGGGGATAGTGAGGGCCCCAGAGCTGGGTCCAGGAGCACAGGGCCCCAAGGCCCAATCCTGGCACATAGGGTTAGGAGGAGACAGCAAACAGCCCACTGGCTGGGCCTGTGCCATTCATTTGGACCACAGGGCCAAAACCGCAAGTACTACTGGTGTAAGGAGTTCTAATATTGTCTGTTCTAATAAAATGTGAGTTGGCCAACTCCTAATAATCTCATACATCCCCAAATCAATTTAACCTTTTGGTAGAAGCAGGGCAATCTTTCATCCTCTCAGCAAAAAATTTTAAAAAATGATTCTACAAGTGGTTAATGAAGAGAACATGATGCCAGAGATTCAAACTGGAGAACCACCAAACCACACAGCTTCTTTACTTCTAATTCTGAAAAACATCCACAAACCATGTTGTCCATAAAACAGTTGTCTTGACACACAAGATCATAGGAAAGTAGGGCTGGAAGGGACCTCATTAGGTCATCTAGTCCAGCCCCCTGCTCAAGGCAGGATCTTCTCTGACTAATCCATCCCAGCCACGTGTCTGTCCAACCTACTCCTGGAAATTTCCTGGGATGGAGATTCCAAAACTCCTCTAGGCAACTTGTTCCAATACCTAACCACCACCATGATTTCCCCTGTTGCAGTTTGAGGCCATCGCTCCAAGTCCTGTCCCCTTCAGCCACAGAGAAAAGATTATCTCCATCCTCTTTATAACTGCCGTTTAAGTATTTGAAGAATGTAATCAAATGGTCCTCTACAGTAATTACTAATTCTTATACTATGTAATTATATTAATGTATTTTTGTACTAAAAATGTCTATACATTGAGAATCAATAAATAAATCTTTGTTTTCCACTGCCCTCTCTGGCCATCCCTAGCTGCACAGGTTACCTATTATTCCTGATTTTCTTTTGTATGTGGCTATCACTGCTTAAACCTTCATAAACACCTCTGCTACACTGGAAAGTTCAAAAGAAAAGGTCAATACTATACTGATAATAGTTCTGACCTACCAGAAATCATAGATGCATCTTGTCACTGGATGTATGGCAACATGAAAATAAGCATCCTGAAGGCCAAGAGCCATGGACCAGTCTTATAAATCCAGTGAATGCATCACAGAAGCTGAAGTGACCATTCTAAATTTTATATAATGAATGAAGGTGTCTGGTATCAAGAAATAGTTGAAGTTAAAAAAAATCTCTTTTCCTGTGTTTCAGAGGAATATTTTCTATAGCTGTGTGAGAGAAATGCAAGTCCACTCCAGGAAGGAGCAGCTTCTTTTGAGATAGGTCCCTAAAATGGACACGGAAAGTGGCTGGAACTGAATTGTGCAACCACTTATAGAACTTCTCTCATCCATCTGTTCAGCATTACAGACTTCAATGAATTCCCAACATGGACGTGTGCAAAACATGTAATGGCTTAAGAAGAGCTTCTTGGGCATCCTCAGCAGGATCTGGAGTGATTTGAGTCACATTCTTTCACAGTTCCTGGAAGCTCTCACAGTTGCCACCTTTCCTGGAAACAAGGAGGCAATGACCACTTATGCGTGAATATGCTTCCCCATGGATTATACATCGTCTTCAAATGGTTCCTCAAGACACCAAATCTCAGGAGTAAGTATTTAAGGTGTAGTAGTCTGCTTCTGGGTCATTGTCTCCATGAAATGGTGCATGAGAAGTGTTTCCAACAAGGGCCCCAGGGACTACATTATAAAGGATAAAGGAATTATAAAGGATAGGGTGACAAATGGTACTAAGGCATACTTAGAACCTAACACCTCCTATGCCATCTTGAACAGTGAAAAATCTTCAAATACCTCCCTAATTTGAATTCAGATGATGCATCTCTCAAGAGAGCATCACCCCTTTGTGAGGAGTCTGAAGGTGGATAAGGATTACATCTCCACTAGAAGTAGAGGTGTTGAGTTGTAATGCTGACATGGCAGTTCATGCCAGAGAGGTGGCTACTAAAACAAGCATTATGAATGGATGAGAGATGAAGGCCAAGAATAAGGGCAATGTAAGCCTCTTACAAACATTCTGTCAATCAGCCTTTTCTCCTCTTTCTATTCCCACTTTCTCTCCACTGAGAGAGAATAACAACTGATATAATGCAATTTTATAGTGAGAATAAATTGAAGCAGTCCCTCAGGATAAACTGCAGTGTTCTACAACACAGCTAACATTTGAATTCCTTCTTAAAAGGTTTTATTTCAAAGTACGGAGTCCTGTGCTATACAGGCACAAGTGCCTAATTAGCCATTTGCCCTCAGGTAAGCTAGACCTGCACAAGGATTAGAGACTAGTGTGTCATGGAAAGAAATAAGAGATCTCATGTCTGTACTGCAAGGAAGAAGACTCATTAATAAGTTGGGCTGTAATGCCCCACCCACTAAGTAGTCACCCATAGATACCCGCCCATCTCTCTCCCTATGTGGTGCCCAGAGGGTTTATTGCTACCCTTACTGCAACCATCCAAAAATACTGGCTGACAGAATGAAGCTGTCTTCATTTTGTGCATTTAATTTCATTTAATTTAATTTGCTGACTCCATGACAAGAACAAGATTTTATTTCTTATTATTTCTGCAAAAACAATACAGCTGATGCATGGAACTGAACTCTATTCCTTCTTGTGCATCAGCAACAGATTTGTAAGTTACAATCATGTATACCTGTGCAAACCCATGCTAGGCAGTAAGGGAAGGAAAAACTACACAGGCAGGTTTTGGAAATGCATACTCTGAAGATAGTGGGGATAGCACAGGTGTGACTGAGAGATTAATTAGGCCTGCTGAACTTTTATTATTGACAACTTGAGAAGGAAAGAATTCAGAGAACTGGCTGCCGAAGTCCAGGCTGAGTTTCCAGAACTAGCAATTGAGGAGAACATTTCTAAAAATGATTTTACATGTAAAACCTGAATACAAAAGTTATTGAAACACATAAATGTGGAAAGTAAAAATCACTTCTTATGAACCTTCAATTTAAAACTCTGAAAGGTTCTGTTACTTTGACCCTATGCATAGCTCATCGTTCCTTGCCTGCTGACAGCAGCTGAAATTGTCAGTCATGCTTTTGTAGTTGATCCTAGTGTAAAACTCTTATCAGTCTAACAGAAGCTCTCTCAATTTTTGACATTTGCTTAGCAACCCACCAGAATATAAGATCCCACATTCCAGGATAAATATGTTTGCAATTCACTATGTATTTATTTTCAAACATGTAGGTATTAAGAAAGTCTGCTGAAATTTACTGAAGTGGCAGTTTTAATGATCGTACCTCCTGATGATTTGATACATAACTCACCTATCTTAAAAAATAAAGATGCTATTAAATCCTACCATTACTAGATAGGTCATTACTGTATGACACATTTCTATACTAAATATCAGTCCTAAATCTAATACATTGAGTACAATTGTGCATGATTCAGATTAAATGTGTTCACTCATGTGTTTGGGTCTCTGGGAACTGGTAAGGTATGAAAGTTAAGGAAAAGTAGATTTAAACTTTTTAAAAAATTAACTATTCTTGATTTTACATCAGAGCAATACATACCAAAACTGAATAGATGTGCAAACATCTATAAACAGGGGAAAAATCTACAAGATCATGAGCCGTTAAAACCTGTAGAAGAAAAAAAAAAGGTCTCGTAACTCATTACATTATGAACAAAACTTACCCTAAAGCGGATATAAATGTGTCTTATTATTAGGAACAGTCCTCATTTTAAAGTCAACTGGCCATACAGGAAGGCTACTCATCAGAGGGCGCGTCTACACAAGACACTATGTTGCTGTAGCATGTAGACATGTCCAGAGACTTTGCTTCTACGAATATTGCCTCTGTAGGCCCACAGTGGGGATATACTACCTCTAATTCATAAACTCATGGGTATATTCTGAAAGCAGTGAACACTGGCAAAACATAAGCATCACCTTATTGATTCATATATTTGGAGCAAAGCTTTGAAAAAGAGAGTGTTATTACAACAACTCTCATTTTGTAACTGTTAGTTCTGAAACTATTAAAATGTTTTGAAAAATGAGAGGAGGCTAGAACTAGAAAAGCTACTATGCCCTGATAACTTCAGTTAGAGGTGAGTAATTTTTCTTATTATTTTGGGAACTGCCCCTTTGTTAGATAAGAAATGTGAGCAGAGAATTTAAATGATACCATTGTTTTCTACAAGGAGGCGTATATAGTATAGTAGAGTAATGAAACATGTGCATGGCCCTTCAGTTTGAAATGTGATATTCTGAGATTAAGATTTGACAGTAAGTTCATTAGATGCTGGCATATGGAGGTGCCTTGTAGTTCTCATAAGTAGTTTAGTTATACAGCTCATGAATAAGGAGTGCATGGTAGATGAAACGGTGTCAGATAAGTTAAGATTAAAAGAATGCTGGCTGCCACAGAATCAGAATATACTCATGTGCTAGAAAATTCAGATAAGTATCTGAGTATAATTCTGATTCAACTCCTGAAGAGTTACAAATTATATTCACAATAATGTCCATAGAATTGATGCAGCAAGATTAATATCTTAAAGGCTAGGGACAGAAGTAAACAAGTTACACGTAAATTGCTTTAAGTCATCAGAAACTAACTTAAACCACCTGGCTGAATGTAGTATCAGACTTATTTGGGTCAAAACGGTTTATGAAACTTCTGTCCCAGAACCCCTTCTTGGTTCATGTTAAATCACACCCCCAGCATGCTTTCCAGCCCTGGGCTGGGATGTGCTGTCTGCTCCAGCAGAGAACGGGTTTGGGGACGGGGGGAGGTAGGGAGGGACTGCCGCCCCCTTTCTCCCCTCTCCAGGCAAACTCTGGCTGGGGTCTAGGACCAAGGAGGGGGGGAGGGTTAAACTTTCCCCCTATTACAAAGCTGCCCTGCCCTGCTAAAAACTTACTGCTTGCTGTGACTGTGGTCTACAAATCCCAGAGGCACCTGGAAGCAGGAAGAGGAACTGATGAGCAACCTGTAGAGTCCTGCAGCTGTCATTTTGGACTACAAATTCCAGAGACCTCAGGGGCAGTGAAAATAGGAAGTGAAAACAGCCCATGCTGGCTACATGCTCTGTGTGCCCCCTGCCCCCGCAGCTTTTGGCCTGAGCCACTGCAGGCATGTGGCTGCACTTTCTTAATCAAAAGTAAATGTCTGTCCAGTTGTTTCTCAGTTTAATCTCTGCAGGCTAGAGTAACCTGCAAAGACTGAATTGATTTAACCTTGGGCTTTTTGACTGCCTATATTTGGCCTTTAAAACCCTACTTTGGCAAGTTATTCCTTGAGGATGCCCCCCTGCTCCTACACATAGCCTACTGATGTCAGAATTCCAAGCAGAATTTATTGCAGGCCCAAAGGCTTGTCTAGGAGAATTGAGAAATATTCAATTATAGCTGCAGATTTCACTTTAACTATGGTAAAACTGACTTAACACTAAATTACCTCTTCTTCATGTTCATCATCTTCCTCAAAGGTTCGCTTGGATGGAATTTCACACTTGGATTCTGGAACTCTAACATTCATTATGTGCATATTCCTCCCATAGCCGACATTATTCTGTTTCTGAAGAGCAGTATTAAAGGTTTTCTGCTGTTGTGCCTGTTTCAGCAAGTTATTTAACAGCAAAAGATAGGTAATGCAAAATTCATCAGTAATACTAAGAGTGAACCTATACTATGATTTAAAGGAAGATCATAGCATCATATTTAGTTGGCATATTATTATTTTACCAAGCAAATATCCTGTGACTCTAAGATGTATATAACATGTAAATACTGAAGATTATGTCTTCAGTCAACCTGAAATTACAAATGACTTTAAAAGCGTACTTCACTATATTTTCCTCTAAACTTTAAAATATCATTTTAAAGGCAGGAATGATCATAAATTATTCTGAGACTATGTCACTAATCAGACACAGCATATAAAGAATCAATATTTGAGTATATTTCAGTTGTAAGGCAGAAGTCAACTATTTGTTAGTTATATCCAATAAAACATCATTTTTGCTTAGCTTAACTGAGTAGAATCATATATGGAAGTCTAGAACATATTTTATTACTTTATTATTTTTGGCAGCTCAATACAATCTTGTAATCAAACTTCATCCATAACACCATATTTCAATTACAATAAAGAATTTTGCTTTTCAAAGTCAAAAGAAGAAAACTAAGGAGCTTAATATACAGATGAGAAAGACAGTTTGAAAAAACAAGACCAAGCTTTTCCTATCTCCAAACTGAATTTTAACTATAATTTTAACAATAACTATGCTGTTCATAGCTTACCCACTACCACCACTTTGCTGCAGTGCAGATCACTCTGAGTTGGGACAGCCAACTCTTCCACTAGTCTTCCCCCCCAGCACCATGCCTTCTCAAGAGTATGCCAGCAATCTTCAGTCTTCTCCCAGCATTAGTGGTACTTTAAAGAGCCAAGGTAGCCAACTTCCCTCCCCAACTTCAAAAGTATTTTAGGTGTTATGCATCTTCACAGGGTAGCCGAAATGTCTAGCACCAGGACAAGGGGTCTGAAGTCCCAGTAATTCTTTTCTTTGAGTTCCACTCTGAGTCTTATTGCTTAGAAATTACATTGACACTGTGTTTGCCTTAGTACAACTATTTATCAGAAGAAGAAAAAAATATTTATCAGGAGAAGCAGGTATGCTTATGCTTACCTGCTTCATTGCAGTTTCTCCAATTTTGTCAGAATGCTTTCGAATGCTCTCCAAAAAGTCCTTAAGATCAGACATGGAAATTTCTTTAATTTCCTCACGCAGTTTTGGGAGGTTATCTATCATTATCTGGCAAAAACGATATTGACTAACTCTAGGAAGGTATATATTTTCTAGCTGTTCCATTGTTTTTAAGGCAGAATAATACCTGTAAAAAGTTTAAAAATAAATTTTGAACATATTTTATTAATTTTTTGCATGTATACTTTATTATTTTTGCTCACATAAGCCATCAAGTTCCCTCTATATCATCTATATGCAAATCTGTGGCACTATAGGTAACATTTCACAAGTATCTATATGATTTATGAGCCAAAGCTACATTTTTGAGAGGGACTTAAATATCTGAAAGTAGGACTTAGTTGCTTTCGAAAAATTAACCTCATAAAAAAAACTTACCACCTAAATAACAGAATCTAGAATTGGCAGCAAAACTTGAAATAACGCAAAAGACACAAAGACTTAAAAGCACCACAAACTACTTAAAATCTTGGTCCTACAGGACTTTATATACAGGAAACATAAGTGTAAGAAAGCCTGCCATACATGGCACGAATAATAAGTTGTTCTTTAAACAATAACACTGCCAACCATTCAGCTAGGAAGCCTTTTAAAATATTTTTTTAAATATATATTTGTTTTGGCCCAAATTCTGACTTCTGTAATGCAAGAATAAGGAGCAGCGAGGCCTTGTAGGATTCGTCTTGTCTAGAAATATTAATCAAGCTTTAGCTCAGAAAACATGTGCTATCTGAACCCAACCTCTATCCAATCAAAAATGCTGAGTAACATCTTTAGCTCAACTTTAGATTGTAGATTTGGCTCCTTTTTCTCTGTATATGTCCCATGCAAACAATAAAAAATGATTAATTGATTAGACAAGGAAACCTTGTCTTTGAATACACAAAGTTATTTCAAATGTACTTTTTTTTCCAATTACAGTTGTTTCAGATGTTATTTTCTAAACAATAATAGGTTAAGCACCCTCAAACAAAAACATGACTTAAGTTGATTTTATCACTTTCATAAGCAAACAAATCTGCACTGCTAATATTTCTACCATGAGTTATGGCTTTGTTTATAAAAATCCCTTAAATCAAGACATTTTTAACATAAAAGATAAGAAAAAACCTTGCCCAAGAACACAACTGCTTTCAGGAGACAGCAAACAAAAAGGTTTGTTTTCCCTTTTTTTAATTACGCAGATAAGCTTATCAGAGCACCATTACTTCATCTGCAGTTTTTTTACTGCTGTCTCTAAGATCAAAATTAGCATAATCTATTTAAAATCCATTCTGGAGACCCTTATTTATAATATATATGGAACTCAGGATCTTGCCCTTTTAACATCTATTCTGATCAAGCACTGAATTCCTTTTTATTTAAAGGTCACCCTGCAGGTCAGCACTCAATCTGCAAAGTTCTGCATATTATTTGCATTTTTGTCTAGGAACTAGTATGTGCAATCTGACACTGGAAACTTTATCATGAACATTTGCCAACAATGTAAATACTTTTCAACAAATAAAATGACATGCATGAACTTAAGACTACTATTTAAATAAGCTATTTACATAAGTTAAGGAACACTTTCCAAATATTCTTATGTAAGGTTTATGAAGTAATTTGTAATTACTCTAAGTAACTCTTCTGAAGGCAGGTTTACTAAGTTTTGACACTATAATAACCTAAAAATGTAAATGTGATAAGACAGCAGAACGATGATAAATTCTCTCATCAAGACCATAAATGTACCACCTTCATTTATTTGATCTCCACGAGAAAAAAATAAGGGAAAAGAACTACTGCTTGACATCAGAATTTATTAGCCTACTCCAATATCAAACAGACTCTTTACACATAGTCCAAACCGCAGACAGAGCAGAGGGACTAATCTGAAAAAACCCTGAAGCTATACCATATACATTTTTATAAGAAATTCAAAAAACATGAGTCTCTATTCTTAGCAAATTGTTTCTGTAAATAAAGCAGTAAACTACATTAAAATGACATAGAGGATATCATGAAAGATATTTGTCACTGACAGTCAACTTTAAACCACTGACAACAAACATGCAGCAAAAACTCAAACTAGTTAAAATCAAGTTAAAATTACAAAACAGGAAAATATGGCAGATTGAGCAAGAAGATAGAATCCAAAGTCACTAGTGAAGCAGAAGTGCTTTTTTTTCTATATATTGCTTCATAATAATCTGTCACAGAGCCCTATGACCTAATATTTAAGACAGAGTTAACTGCTACCATCTCCTAAAGGCTATTGCTGGGAATCCAAGAGACGGGATATAAAAAAAAAATCTTGGCTACGATACTGCCACTGCGCAGTATCATAAAAAAAAATCTTAAAATTCCAATACAAAATCCCAACAGTCTAGAGAATAGGAATCAACAAACTATAAAGAAGGAAAAAATAATAATTTTCTCTGACATTTTGTGCTCCTAGTCAGGGAGGTGTGCTGTATAGTCTCATAAGAAGAATCAATGGAAAGAAATATTCTTTGCTATTTGTACCCTGCCAAACTCAAATAATTAAAGCAATCAAATTAAATTCCTTCACATAACAGAAAATTCAGTTTCCTGGATCTCTTGGAAATCAAAAAAGACCTAAAGCAATGGTCACCAACCAAGTGATTGGGATCAACTGGTGGATCCCGGAGCCTCTTGCAGTCGATCAGCAGGTCAGTTGGTGGGGGAAGGGAAGGGGCAGGGGTCAGATTGAGGCCCCTGCAGTGAAAGACAGAATGCAGAAGCATCCTGGTGAGTGGGGTCCCAGCCGGGTGGGTGGTGGGAGGATCAAGCCCGGGCGGCTCGCCCAGGGGTGGGGGTGCCCACACTGCTGTGTGCACAGCTGGGTGGTGGGGCAGGATGGAGCCGTGGGGAGGGGGGGCAGGCAGCCCGGGAGGGTATGGGGGGGGCGCATGCCCCCAGAATTGCGTGGAGCGAGGTGGGCTGCAGTTGCCAGCTGTGGCCAGACTGTTCCTGGCAGAGGCGGGGGTTGTGCTGTGATCAGGTCAGGCAGTGGCGGCGCTGGGAGTGGGACTATAGCCACCCAAAAATTTGCTGTAGCACCTCAACCCACTCCCGGCACTGCCATCACTCAGCCCGACCACAACACAGTCCCAGCCTCTTCCAGGAACAGCTTGGCACCACCTCCCAGCCCCTTTCCTCCGCCCCATGAAGGTATGGGGGCCCATGTGCCCCAGATCTGAGCATGGAGGGCAGGCTGCAGCTGTGGGCTGAGACTGGGAGGTAACACTGGGCTGTTCCCAGCAGAGGCTAGGGCCGCGCTGCGGTTAGGCCAGGTGACGGAAGCACTAGGAGAGGGCTGGAGGGCCTACAGCAAATTTTTGCATGGCTGCAGCCCCCCATAGCCCTACTCCCAGTGCCACCACCACCACCGCCCAGCCCAACCATAGCATAGCCCCAGCCTCCGCCAGGAACAGCCCAGCCCCAGACGGCAACTGAGTCCACCCCACCGCATGCAATTCCAGGCACCCACCCATGCCCTCCCAGACTGTGTGTCTCCCCGACCACTGGACAAGCCATTTGTGGCTCTGTCCCATCCCACCCTGTCCCAGCTGTACAGGGCCTGCCCCTGATCCAGCCCTGCCCCCTCCCTCCCAAGGCCCCAGTGGTGAGAGAGGGAGTAGGGCCTCAATCTGTCCTGCCCCCTCATGGCCCTTTACCCTCTCTCTGCCCTTCTCCCACAGACTTACCTGCTGGAGGGGCATACCCCCAAATAATTTTTTCTTCCTCTGCCTCAGTCTGCCCCCTGCTTCCCTCCCCACAGACTTACCTGTTGGGGGGGGGGGTTCCTTTTAAATTCCAAAAGTAATCTCCGACTTAAAAAGGTTGGAGACCACTGACCTAAAGAAACCCAGCACATTGTCACTGAAAAGACAAGTCAGTTGAAGGGAACAGAATGATCATTGGTATAGCTTTACTTTTTTCTTATTTAAAATTGTAAAGGGAAATATTATCAAAGAAGGCATAGACAGGGCTCCAGATAACTGCTGCATTAAATTATGCTGAAAATTTACAATGATACAATCCCTTTATGAGTAAAGAATTACAAGATAATTATTTCCCTTCTCTAATTAAAAACTTATTGTGCAAAGTACCAGTATGACTTTTACTTTACCAATCAATGTTTGTATTTCAACACAGAATTTAAAT
Source organism: Crocodylus porosus (assembly GCF_001723895.1). NCBI lineage: Eukaryota > Metazoa > Chordata > Crocodylia > Crocodylidae > Crocodylus > Crocodylus porosus. Next base: position 29,938,094 of record NW_017728951.1, on the reverse strand, counting down.
ATGTCACACACAAGCGGGCCAAGCACTGGGATCCCATGCTTCTCTTATGTTTTCTCACATGCCAGCTTCCCAACTACACACTGGCTACAAGTGACTTAGGTTACCCCTCATCAAACATGATTCCTCACCTCCCATTGAGTAGAGAAGCATTACAACAGGTTGGAAAGTGTCCTTGGCATCCTCAAGATGCAGTGTTGGTGTCTCTGGCAGGACATGACAGTACAGCTCCACAGATGTTAGTTAACAGTATATTCTTCACATGGTACAGTCTTGCCATGCAGTATGATATACATTTGTCTAAAAAGGCAGATAGGCCAGAGGAGGTAGACAAAGATAAAAAAGAAGGCTGCAGAGCCAGAAGACACCCTGACCCTGAAGGAAGAACAGGACATGCCTGCCCCACCAGCCCAACAGTGTTACAAGTCTTCCCAGTGGAAAGAAAACCAGGAAACAATGGGAAACCAATCTCCAAGTGAGGTGATGGCAAATATACCTAAGTGCACTTAAAAAAACTATTCAGTTAGCAGTTCTTCTAACCCTATCCCAAACAGAGAGCAAATGAGGCTCACCTCAAAAAAACAAGGCCCTCTTTGCCTGTGACAGGCAACACCTCCTGCCATGTCCCAGAGTTCTAAAATGAAAAAAGAAAGCCTGCCACATCTCAGCCAGGTACTCCCAGGCTGGGCTTGGTCCCTCTGTCCCCTCCAGCCAACAGTCCAGGTGATGTTATAAAGGTCAAGCTAGCATGATCTGTACCCTCACTGCCCATCACATTGGTGATCCTGTGGCTCCCCGCAACAGCCTTTGCCACCTGAATCCCTACAACATCCAGATGGAGAAGCCTCAGGCTCACCAGTCATTCTGGGTAGGGATGGCCCTAGCTATACCCTGGAAAATGGGTATGATAGAACCATCACAGAGTTGGAGTGGTTCTGGCTCATTGCAGGCCATGGAAAAGCCTGTTAGGAGGGGTGAGAGCTGGCCCTATTAGGCGCAGAACAAGGGTGTCTCCAGTACACTCATCCCCAAGGGACTGGCACTGCTTGCCTGCAGTAGAAACACTGGACACCTGTATACTGGCCTGTATTCAGAGTGGACTTAGACAGGACACATGTGGCTGACAGTAGAGAAACAGCTCTGGATGCCACTAGCTGCTGCACACAGACACTGGCTATGCAAACAGATGTCTGGAGCATCCCCAGCACTCTGAGGCTGCTACACATTCTACAAAGCATCTTCAGCATGATGTCATGAAGGGTGGTGCAGTCTGGCCAACTCCTCTAGGATTGCCAGAATGAGCTATAAGGTGCCATCACTCTGGCCAGCAAGGACCAAGAAATCCTAACAGAAGTTCTGGGGTGAAAAAAAACAGGTGAAAAAAACCCGTGCAAAAAAAAGAGGAGAGGCGCACATGGGGGCAGCATGTGCCACTCAGAACTGGAGGATGGCTGCCTGGAGCCACACTCCGGCTACCAGCCAGGCTCCACATAGCAGGATCGCCAGTGCTGCAGCCATGGGAGGTCCCCAGGTAAGGCTGCTGGGGTCAGCCCAATGCTGGCCCCAGCCTCCCCTACCCCACCCGGGGTAACCTGCCACATGCCAGAGGGTGCATGGCACAAGCGTTCCCCAGGGACAACTAGCAGGAACACAAGGTGCCAGTTTAGAAGTATGGGCTACTATGTATGGCCCAGGCACAGTGTAGTTAGCTAAGATAAAGGGAACACAATTACACTTTTAAAGGCTTTCTTCTCTCTGAGAAATGGCTGGAACAGAGTCAATGAAATTTATATCAGTGATGAATATTTATTGTGTCCTTTAAATCTGCAAACAAACATTTTCTTAACAAAGCTCTACATCAGGGATGCAAATAAAACAGTTATAACAAATGGAAGTAGGTAATTTGGAAACCAGTGAAGTAAAGGGGTGGTGCTTTGTCTAAAAAGCTTTTAGATTTTAAGATACATACACATTTGATATCCTTACTTATCACTGGCTTAGAAGCACTTATATCTATTACACTGCCAAAGTACCCAAATTGTCACATTCAAAACAAATTAGACTTTAGTCCCCAGTTAACCTGAAACATGCTGTTGTAACTGTTGACAGCAATAAGAAAGGACATTAGTAATGATAGCAGCGCATAAAAAGTTTTTAATATTATCTTGGAATATACCCATCTCTGTTTTTTATCTTGGGTTTTTTTTTGTTCGTCTTGTTTTGTGATGACAGTACTTTTTTTTCTTTCCTTCTCTTTGTTAACACTTTCAGAAAGCTTGAGTCAAATTTTGAAATAGTATCTGACAGAGAACCAACTTAAAACCATACCTAGTACTACTACTCCCTTTCTTTCCTTGGGATACAAAAATCTAACAATTTAAATAAGCAGTATGTTTCTAAGAGTGGGCAAAGCAATGCATTTCCCACAAAATAAATAGCAAGCACTAATTAAAAGTAGGCTCTTACACAAAATGAATTACACACTCAAGATGTTCCAAAATGAATTACATACTCAAGATGTTTCATTTAAAAATGAAAAGTTTGATACCCCAAAAATGCCAATAAAAAGAGCTGTAAGACCCAAGTACAGCTGTAAATTTTTTAAAAATTAAGATCAAGAATTAGCATGAAACCAAGCAAAATACAACTATAAAGTAGGAAGGACCATACTTTTTAAAAGTGTGATAAGACCCTTACCCTGCACATATCCTTTATAGCTACCATCTTGACAGCAGCTTTAGTGAAGTGAGCGAATCCCTGTAGTTAACCACAGAGCTTTAAAATCTGTATATTTAATATAGTTCCTTTAAAAGTGCAATGAAAACAACACACAAGTGTAGCTGCAATAGGGATTTCTATTTTATGCATAGTTCTCTGTAGGACTTCCACATTTTCCAGCTGTTAAATATATTCTTCACAGGCCCTGAACTTCTGAAGCAGTGCAAGAGCAAAACAAAGTACACATGGCCAATTCACATCCTATTTTCAGTCCACTTTGATACTTCTTACCTGTTATTTAACCATAATCTAGATCCTTTCCCTTAAAAAGATACAGCTCTCAAACTTATTTGTATTCTCTGGTGAATGGCTTTTCCTTACAACTTAGTCCTCATGTTTATTCCACCTTTATTCTTTGGCCATGCCAAGTATAATTATTTTTGTGGCAGGAGTTCAACTTTTTTAATCCTCCCCTCTTGTGAAAAATTTATCTTGAGAAACTAGCAGTTTATCAATTTTGAGAACTTCTCAAAGTACCTTCTTTTCCAAAAAAACTGAATGGGCACATCTACATGTGCCCTTACGGTGTCGTTGTTACTGTGCCATCATTTAGTACTTCCTTTATAATCATATGCCTTTAAGAAGTAGTAAATGATGGCACAGTAACAGCCGTTACTGCACTGTGTTGACAGTGCACAGTTATTTTTAACCATGTCATCATAGCGATGCGCTATAGCAAGGGAGCATGTCACTACAGAGTCGTAGCTGCAGCATCACCGTTTTTGCCCACCAATGCTACGTCACTATAGTGCGCTGCTACGGCGATGTAGCATCTCATGTAGACGTGGCCCATCACTATATTTTCTTTGGAATTTAAAATTAATAATAAATATGAGTACACTTGGATTGTTCTTGAACTATCTAAAATACTCAAAGCCATATCTGCCTTGTGGTTTGCTGACCTGTGTTCTGTAATATTGCAGCATGGAATTTGCTGTATAATTCACTGTTTTTCATTGAATTGTGCTCCTGCAGTTCTGGTTCCATTTTTAAAACAGCATTTTATATTTTTGCAAAGATAATCTTGAGCCTAGTGTGAACTGATACAGCAGTGTTCATCTGAACTGGCAGAGGGCCTAAAACAATATGCTGGGATTTTTTTACCGTTCTACTCACCCCAAATAGGGCTCTGTGGACTCCACAATTTGGATATTTTTTCAATATCCAATGAAACTCAGTACTTTTGCTAAGTAACCCTCAATGCTGCTACAATCACGATTCTTAATACATTTTTCCCTCTCCTCTTGACAAGACTTGCTTGTATCTGACTCTTGCTCTCCAGCTTTCCTCACCATAAGTTAATTAAAGTACATGCTTCCTTGAATTGCTTCATACAGCCAAGCGGCAGGAGATCAGAGACAGGGGGTAGAATCCAGCCTGCATCTGAGGAGCTAGGGGACCATAATCATAGGCCAGTGAGCAAGGCTGTCTAGAAAAAAGACACAAAAGCTGAGACCTGCTCACCTAGAAATATTAACCAGTAAAGCCAGCTACTTTCCCTCCTGCTTTGTGATTTAATGGAAATAAAGTTTGAGCTGAGCTATCTTAAGAACACTGTGGGGGGTGGAGAAAGGAGATGAGCTACCTCAAATGCAAAATGAACAAACCTATCCTCAAAATCATTATTAAAGATAAACATTAAATTTGACAGATTAATTAGTATATTGCAAATGTGAGTGCCAGTGCCAGATGCCAGTGCTGTGTGCCTTTGTGGTACAGTGGAATGAATGGAAATTAAAATAAAACTGATGCTTTCTCAGAATTTAGGGGTTGTAGCTGACAAACTTGTCCTTGTGTTGCAGGTATATACCACATTCTTACAGCAACTTTTAGCTAAGAATTCAGATCCTTGTTGAACAAACTAATCTCAACATGTGCGTTATTTGAAAGTTTGAAGAGTTCAGGCCAGGTTCTCAGTGGGAGTTAAGGTGCCTAAATGCCTCTAGGGATCTGGTCCTGAATGACTTTCATGCTATCACACAAAACATCTATGGCAGCCAGAAAAAGAAACCAGATCAACCAATGCAATACCGTAACACACAAGATAATGTCTCCCTTCTCCATATTTATTACAATAACTTCAATAAGACCCAACAACCATCTTAGTAATTTACTTACTCAAATATATTTTTATTGCAACTCTATATGGGCACAGCCCAACAAGTGCACGTGCTCAGGGGTGCACATTTCCCATGGGACAAATAGCAGCAGCACATATTTGTGCCATTGTTGTTTGTCCCAGGGCACGCCCCATCATGCACCCTCCAGGATGTGGCAAAATGACCCAGGTGGGGTAGGGGAAGGTGGGGCCAGGGGGCCTCCCAGGGTCCATGCAAGGCAGCAGTCATGCCAAGTTGGCCATCAAAGCCTGACCAGCAGTCAGAGCATGACTCTAGCCAGCCAGGCTGTTTCTCGTGGTGCACACTACTGCCATATGCGCTGCACCTTTTTTCTTTAGAGGAGGTTTTTTTTGACACTAGGATCTCATTGTCAAAAAAACCTGCCATGGTGCAAAATAGCAGTGCAGTGAACAGATGCATGTGTGCCATGTGAGGTTTGCAGTGCCTCAAACTGTACATGTACTCGTTGGGACGCATCCTATGTGCTCTTATATCTTTTTCTCCAACAAACCCTATACGAGTTGTTCATCCATAACATTTTCTGAAGCAAAGTCAGCAAACTTATCTACAGATGTAGAAAGGCATCCAGAAGCTACAGGTTATAAAAAGCATATAAGACTATATCACCTTATTTAATTTGAAAAAAAAAATTAGAATGCTCATTCTTGCAAAGATTTTTTTTTTTGCAACTACTTAGTTCGTCTAATAAAAGATATCACCTCTGCCCAAAGGGTTTTGTCTGCCTTTCTAAATTTATAAATACACAGTGGGTGACAGAATACTGGGGAAACCAACACCCCTCTTTTTTTTGCCCCTTCACCCAAGATCTAACCCCTCCATAAACTACTCTAATCAATCTTGTCTGTTTAGAGCAGGCTCCTCATTTATTTTCCTTCACAATTATAATTCTTGTCAACTTGCATTACACATGGCTCAGGAGACAGTTACATGGGATACACAGCCTTTCACCTCTAGGTCATCAGTTCATTTCCAGCTTGAGTTGGTAGTAACCAAAAGTTGTCATCAATAGATGCCTTTTTTGACTGCACAGCAAAACTTCAATCTGATAATGTAAAGCAACACAACTTCCAGACCCAAACTTTCCAATAATTTAAAAGGTAACCAACATAGGGGAAAGAAAAAAGGTTCTGCTTCTTTATAATATAGGGAGAACTCCTGAAAAGATTCTGTCCCAGAAAACAAAAACTGCCATACTGCTTTTCTGTTTTATTTTCTTCATTAGACATTCTAGTCTCATTTATCCTGTAAAATTCTTTGACAAGTGGAGCACTAGTAAAATGATATTCCAAAAGACTGAAATCTGAGCAATTGAGGGGAAAAGATTTTTTACTAAGACTATTCACAGTTTTACATTCGTTAACATTTAACATCAATACCCAATGAAGATTTACGGGAAATGCTGTATTTGTCAAAGAATCAACACCACCCTCATCTTTTCAATCAAGATGATAATGCATGACAATGCATATCTTTAACACTTCTAAGCGCTCCCAGCCAAAGCCCAGGAAAACCAGTCTTAAGATTTTTTATATTTATATAGTTAAAAAAAAAAAAAAAAAAGCAAACTGCTGGAAAGTCAGTTTCTCAGACCTTCCTTATGTACCATACTGGTATTCTGGAAGCTCCTGCAATAATACAACTGTATTTAGGAGAAAGTGGCTAGGGTACAACTATTGTTCTCTAGCAAGCCACAAGCAAGTTAACACTAGAATCAACTGCAACTTCCACGTGGTCCCTGTCCTCTATGTGCCTCCACAGGAAAACTAAAACCACAACCAAGGATGTAACTACAGCATATGTAATGTGAGAGGTCCTTGCCCCACAGAAGAGAGAAGCCAAAGAACAGCCTGGAACCGAGTTTGAATTCTCTGGTGTTCTATGTTATTTTAATGCAGATGTGAGTCTACTATGACTGGTGGAGAGGCATCCTCTTAAATCCTCCTCCAGGGATGATGTCTACAGGCTGACTCCTCTGTAATACAATTCTTGATTTGCAACATGTAACGTTTCCTCTCCTGTCATGACAGTCAACATCCTGCTTTTATGAAATCTTGTTAATACATGCTCAAGAGATCCTAGGTAGAGGGCCATGCCCCGCACTACACAGAAAGGCAAAATCAAACTGATGAAGTCTGGAGTTTTTTATACCTCTAGTTTCCATTCACAGAGTTAAAGAAAATATTTACATATTACAATAATACCTCAGATACAATAAAAGATGAATAGCATATATTGATCCCCTATATGACAGAAGGAGGATAAACAGAAAAGTCAATGTTTTTTTCCTCCTTAGATCATATATTGTTTTAAATGCATCAAGAGAGCTTAACTGGGTACTGAACTCTGAAAAGGCCATTATTTTGCCATTTCTATTGAACTCCCCTAGGACCTTATTGTTTCTTGCTTCTTAAATTGTTGTAGAGTAATAAAAAATTAAATACATTCTACATCCAACAATCATTGCCATCCCAATTCATAAGTACGTAAGGTTACTTTCTTGTGGCAATCATTAAATTCCAAAGATTGCTTTAATTTTCATGCAGCATCTATTCATTTTCAATGGCATACTTAAAAAAAGACAAGTATCAATGAAAAGACAATATTAAGTACTAGATTACACTATTTGGGATATCTCCTAACTGTTCAAACTTTTATGATTATTGACATAAAAGTAAAAACAAGTAAATGCACGTACTTCTTTAAAAATATGTTTCTGTTACACAAAGAAAATTAACTCACCTTTTTACTTTCATCTGTTCTTTAAGTTTGCTGTACATTTCCAGTACTGTATGAAATAAACATATTAACTTACATGGATTTTATTGTATGTTAAATAATGAATACAAAGAAAAATATGCAATTGAAAATGAAAAGTATATACTTATGTTCATTTATATTGAAAAAGACTTGCTAAATTCAAATATTATTTTCTCAGTATTATATTACAATTTGAAAACAGCTATAAGTAGCAAAAAATAAACAGTTCCAGAAGGCTGGTTAGGAAAAAAACAACATTTTGTTAAAAGTATTTAAGTAGTAAAGAAATTTAGACTAGTAGGCACAAATCTCTCTCATTACATATGCATTACCTTTTGTTTAAACTTCTATTTACAATTATCTCAAACACTCCATAAGAAGCTTTGAGACTTTCAGTCTATTGTCAGTCTCTGAAACATTCCTGTTAAAAGGCAATAGTACCATCTACTGTAACAATCACAACTCACAACAGGAAAATTACCCACTAGGAAGAAAAAGGTTCAAATCTATCTGTCAGTGTCATAGAGAGGCACCAATCCTTACAGATGTACACTATGAAATGCTATGTGCTCTAACCTATATAACATGTGTGCTCTAACCTATACAGAAAAATACATCTACTTATTATAGTGGCTACCTAGGTATAATAGCTTAAAATTATGGTATTCAGAGATAAAAGACACCACTGTAAGTAATGTTCTCCTTTTAACAACAGAAAAATAATTAGTAAACAACAACTTCAGTGATTTAAAAGTAGGTATGTAATTTAAAATATCAAGTTACAGATTGCTTATATTTTTATACTGTCTTCTCATTATTTGCTTGCAAACAACGCTGTATAATTATCCTATTACAATTATTATGAAATAAACATCCCAACAAGATATTCAAATTTGTACATCCTTTAAGGATCCTAGTGATCATACATCACAGAATGTTACAAAATATGAATTAATCCTTTTTCCCCTGCTTTGCCTACACTAACTTACCCCTTTTTCTGTTACTATTGTATTTAAGCACATGTCACTATTCCATACATTTACAACTTACCTGGAAGACATAACTGCAGTTTTTCCACTACTGTAGTAATATTCTGCTGCTGAACCCTGCATCGGATGATTTCCTCAGTCTGGGCTATCACCTTAGATATATATTTTTTAAAATCACGATTAAATTATGCAACAAAATTTAACTTGCTACAAATATTAATTATGTCTATAGGAAGCACCATTTTCTCACCTCTTTCCCAGCATCTTGAAGCCTTCGGTTGGTATCAGTAACTTGAACCTTAAAAATAATTTCACCTTTGTTAGACAAATATGCATATACTGCCCTGATGTAACTGCTCACCCTTGTAATCAGATCATGCTTCATGAGAAACTTAGAACAAAGACATGCAAATTCAAATTAACTCTACAGCTTGAACTTGAACTTTTGATCGCAAAGGGCTTTTGTTAACTTCAATTACTTATGACAGTTCTTTCTAACAGATTCTGTGGCAAACTTCTCAAATTTACTTAGGATTTTTGAACTTTACTTGTTTCTGTAGGTCTGTCAAACAATTCAAATCACTGACCCAATTGACCACTGGTCCCTTTTTGATAACCTCAATGAGCTCTATGTGCCATTCATTGTCTGTAAGAAATGGCGATTGCATTTTATGGTAATTAAACATTCATACTTTACTGAATGCAAACACTGGGTGGTTGATTAACATCAAACGTGGAAATCTCCAAACCACAGCAACATTTTAATGCTGCAGGTGCAGGCAAAGCTCGACCTCAGATTTTCCCACATATTAAGTGACTCATTAGGTCATCATAATAAGGAAGCACATTCTAGTTTATTAAAAATCTCATTAATTTCTGAACAAAGATGCTCAATGACCTCATTGACGCTGTATTTGGTCTCTTGTTATCTGAATATCCTTTATATAATGCTCTTCTAATCATAACCTCTGGTGAACTATGCTCATTCTGTCTGGTGTGCATATTTTGCTCTCAAAAGTGTAAAGAGAGCTAAAAGGGACGGGTCTCACAATTCACCATTCTGCACTCTGACTTTTGAGTAAATCTTAGTTCTCATTTCTAATGAGATACCACCACCATTCTCATTTGGAGAGCAGATAATTTTTTTATAAAACACAACTGCAGTCCCTTAAAAATATTCAAGATTTAGTTTTAATTTTTTATTTTGAATTTAAAATGTCTTGATGCATATGATACAAAAAAAGGACTCAATATAAAAAATATTGCTCTTGCCACAATTTTACCATGTTTTAGTTTCCTGATTCTGACGATGACTTTTAAAATGCAAACTAGTTTTTGGCAACATTTTTTAAAATATATTAATGAATAAATCAGATAATTAAACCTAAGAAGTCAATTTGGCAAATGGATTACAGCAGCAGACAACCTGAACACCTATACAAAGTAATTTTTTTTTTAATTTAGCTTTGAGCATCAGGATATTTAAGTTACTCATGCAAGTTTTATCCTCTAAAAAAGGAAGACAAGTTATTTCTTTTAATAATCAATAACAAGGATACACAGAACTCTACTTTCTTACCTTTAATTTTTCTGCATCAGCCCTTACTTTAAGTAGTTCTGTAATAGCATCCACAAATCCTTGATGGTGAAAATTGCACATCTTTTCAATCTCCCTATCATGATTACGTATACAGGCATCCAGTTTTTCCATAAACCTTTGGTGTGCATTTGGCTGGTCATCATAAACAGACCTGTTAAATATAAATGACAAGAAAAAAAATATTTTTTCCTCAAAAATATATTATGTGCAGTGATCTTTACTGAACCATTTAGATTTTCAAAATTTAAATTCAAATATATCACAATGACATCATGTGTGAAACCTTCCAATGAAATTATCCACATCACGGGAAATTTATCATCAAAGGAAAAACGAAGACCAAAACTGAGGACTGAACCCAGCCCTTGTTAGCATTAATCCAGGTGCTTAACCATTTACAACATGGTTGACCTGAGCCCCACTGGTTTGTTACTTATGCCCTAATGCTCAAAAATAGGTACAAAAGAATCAGTTTCTCTGACTACCTCAAATAGCATGGATCCCTTTTCCTTCAAATTCCACTGTTTCTTAAATAGTAAGAAGTGTAAAGATGTAAATTTACTTTTTTTTTTTTTTAGTATTCCTAAGAGCAGAGTTGTCCAGTTAAATAAATTTTGCATGCCTCTAGCCAAACAGTTAAGAAAATGCCCTACAGCAGTCAGCCATCTAGTGGCATACAGTTAACAGTGACCGAATTGAATTTATGAGAATTAATGTTGTATCAAAGGAATTATAAATCTGCAAGAAACACTAAGACCAAAATCTGAACAGATGCCTGAAGCTGCCACCAATATCTGTATTTACACATATTAAGGTGGTCTGATTTTCAAGGGTCAAGGCCTCTGTCCCTGAACCTCTTAATATATAACTATTGACATACAATCACGGATGTGGAACAGAGATTTAAGAAAAAGTAAAGCTAAGAATGTAGTTTGTTAGGTCTATTTTTTGTTTAAATAAATTCAAATTAATCTGATATCTGGAGTCTTTTTCCCCCTAGGTCTTGAAGGAGTGGGTTGGTTTGGTGGTTTGTGCCATTAACTGTTTATTGATTTATGTCATGTAGCCAACATGTTTTAAGGCAGATTGGGGAAGAACTGAGAGCAGAACATGTTGGACTGGCTCAGGAATAAGTGGTCACATAAAAGAATGCACAGGCACAAAGGTGCACAAGGGAGACAGTACGTGGCTCAGCTTTAAGCTTTAGCAGAGAGAAAAAAAAGAGGAATCATGAGCAGCTGAACAAGGAGCAAAAGCACAGGGTTCTTATTTATCTCATCAGACAGGAAAGAAAAAACAGTGAAGAGATCTGAAAAGTGATTTGACATGGTCAGAATGGCAGACAAAAGACGATTTTCAAGTAGCATTTCAATACTGACAAAAGGAGTTCAGGCAGCCAGCCTAAAACTTCAAAATCAGGAAACTAATTTCTAAAATCATGAAATTGGCTTTACATTTATGAGATTTAGAAATGCTATTTCAAGCTTCCTTTCAGTTTCTGAGTCTTAACTTGCCTTGCAGAGAAAAGCTTGCAGTTATGAGGGTAAATTAGAGATACTTATGCAATCACCTGACAAGTTCTTTAAGAAAAACACCAAAATGCTGCAATGTGGACATAGGTTTTAGTAGTGGAGTGCTAGAGAGAGTAAGAAAATGTGAAAGAATGAGAGCACAAGAGATCACACATTCAGATTTTGAGAATTTTATTCATAAGATAAAAACTAGCATCCATTTTACTGATAGCTACAGGGGGAAAAAATCTGTCATCACAGAGGTGATGAGAGGAACATTTGACACATTACCTTCCCAGCAATCCTGCTTCCATTTTGCCCGCAATGTTTACGTTCTTTTCTCAACTTAGTAAGAAAAATAAAAACAAACTAATGGAAAACAGTAATACTGTACTGCATACAAATGTGAAAAAATTCCTTACCTGTTAATTTTACTTTCCTTCCTATTCCATAATCAATTATGCCATTCTGTTCTATAAAATAATTTTCAACATAGAAACTACCCAGGGAAAGTCCTCCTATATGATATAACATGATTTTAGTAACTTATTTTATTTATAATTATTTGACTTTTAAAAAGAATCAAATGGTATTTTGCATGACTGAAATCCACCCCGTTCAAGAATTCCCATGCTGCTTAATTCCTTAACACATTGCTTACAGCAGGGGTGGGCAAAATGCGGCCCGAGGGCCAGATGCGGCCCACCAGGCCATTCTATCCAGCCCGTGGGGCCCCTAAAAAATTTAGAAAATTAATATTAATCTGCCTTAGGCTGCCTGTCATGTGGCCCTCGATGGCTTGACAAAACTTAGTAAGCAGCCCTCTGCCCAAAATAATTGCCTGCCCCTGGCTTACAGGGTACAAAGCACCTTGAATGAGCACCTTGCATTGCTGTGGATTTCATTCATGCAAAATGTCCTTTCCAATTCTTACTGTCTGCCTTTCTTTTTTTTTTTTTTTTTAACAGTTTATGTCCAAAGACGGGAAACTGAGAAACACAGGAAACATGGAGAGACCTACTGAGACCAACTCACATTGTTTTCTTAGAGTTTACTTTAATTATTTATCCTTAGAATCCCAGAAGGAAATGTCTGGCTTGAACAAATCGAAGTTTTTTTTCAGACTGAGTAGAACCAAATCAATCAAAGCCAACATTGGCTATCACCTCTTAAATTCAAGAATCATGGAAAAAAGTCTTTAACCCTCCAGATAACCAAACTCCTAGCGAGAGAAAAAGTCCCATCTTCCCAAACCTCTTCAGGGACATATGACTTTGCATCCTCCTGTAAGTCTTCCCCCTGACTATCCTCTGTAGGAACTGAAGACCTGTGAGGTCTTTAAGATCTAGGATTGAATCTAGGATTGAATTTGTTTAATAAACCTGGAACTGAAGGGTCCAATGAGCCTGGATCTTCTGATAGAAAAGAGAGAGAGGCTTTTTTGAGGAAAGCTTTGACTTTCTGGAGTTTATCCTTTTGACCCTGACTTACATTTGGGATTTTCAGGTGAGAGAAGCAGCTAAATTCAGGGAAATAAAAAAGGTAATGAGCAGCCTTGTATGAAGAATGGAAGAGGCCTGTCCCTGGAAATCTTCCCCAAAAATATTTCTTACTGACTAAGGCAGGGAGGGGAAATGGCAACTGGAGAAATGAGAAGAACTCCTTCGGCTCTGCTACTCACTTAAGGAAATAAAAATCAGAGTACTAAGAACCATGTTTCTTCTCCTTCAGAGCACCATGGAAAACCTTACAAACTACCTGACCTAGAACAACAAGTGCTGCAGATTACTAGAATGGACCTAGTATCCCAGCACTCCTCTGTCTCTTTGAGGAAAGACGCTGATATCCTGAAACCTGTACAGCAGAAGCAAAGGGAGCTCATTTTGAAGTGTCTCATTCCTGGGAGAAGGAATGAGAAAGCTGAGGAGACAAAGGTCACTAAAATGGGCCTCTCTTGTCAAATAGAAGGCGTCTTCTAAGACCAAATTTCAAAGCTTTTGTCCCCCTCATGAACACTATGGACATCTGGTGGAAAGAGGGTTAGCTTTCTCTGAAGAACTGGGACATGAGCCACACCTAACACTGGAGGTTTTTGACTGGGGTGCACTGATGTTCCTGCTATACTTACAGCACTCAGAAGTTCTTGGCTAAAGAGTCTTGCTCTTCTGCTCAGGATCATACCAATCACCAAAGTTAGGGACAGAAAGGAATTTTTCCTGAGGAGAGAGGTGGGTACTTATCCGCAGTAGTGTTGGCATGGTCCCTAGGATCTTCTGAACACATATTAACCAATTACTTCCCTGTCATTTCCATGGCAGAACAGTGACAATGTCTCCCACACTCTTACTTATGGCATGTTACCGAGTTATTCTTGGTGCTGAATTACTATATCTTGTAGCTATGTGTGAGGATTAGAAATAGCAATTTTTGGAATACCTTGGGTAAATGATTGCCTGTGAATGCTGAAGACCAGACTCAGTGTCCCGGGGGGGGCTTCCAATTCTTTGTTCCTATCTGTGGACACCTCACCTTCTTTAGGACAGACTAGACTCACCATGTTAAGGCCAAAGCAAAAAAGAGCTGAAGTAGTCTAATCTGTTGCTCCTTCCTTTGACTCCAAGTTATGTGTGCAAAGGACCTCCAAGTTTGGCTCCCCTGCAGCTGCTCTCAAAGAAAAGCGAGAGGGGCAACACTACTGCAAAAGCCTGGTTATGTTGCTAATGAAATTTGGGCATAGCCATCCTGTAGTATTCCCTGCTTATCTGTTTAACTGAACTGCTCTGCCTGGAGCTGAAACAAAATATTAACTAAAGTTGGATGGACAGAAAAAGAATCTCAGAAGTCAGCAACAGGTCACCCTGCCTAGTAAGTTTAAACAGCACAGAAAAACCCATTAATCCATATAATTCATTGAAGAGAAGTAACATTCATTTTTTTTGGAAATAAGTGTATCAGGATCCAAAAAACGAACTATCCTGTATTTGCAGTGCTGCTAGAAAACTTCTAGGCCATGGTAGAAGAGACAGTGGAGTAAAACTTGTATTGTACTAATAATTCTATATACAACGTAGAAAGGAGAACATAAAGGCTTCAGTCCACTGTTGCCAAACCACACAACTCAAGAATAATAATTTTTAAGAGAAATTATCACAAGTAGATCAGGACTAGTACAAGAAAAGGACTTCGAAAAAATGATATAGAGGGACAAGAAACTCCAGCTAGTAGGTATATGTTACTTAGATACATAAAAAAGGAACATGGTTTGGAACTGAGAGCTTGGATATATATCAAAAATGTTATCAAACAATTCTAGACAAACAATCATGAATCACAAAATTCTTGCAAGTACATAGCTTGGTGTAAACTGGTGCAATGTCTCATGCAACATTACATGAACCCCGTTTATTTCTGTGTACTGGCTTTTCTGTGGTGCTTACCACCTTCACATATCAGCATTTCTTATGTGTTGCTGAGTAATAGTTCCTTAATTCACAGAAGCATAGTGAGGATAGTATCACCAAACCCCTGGGAAGTTACAAAATATTATTATTTTGCAAAGGGGAAACTGAAACACAGAAATATTAGAAGACTTGACCATAGTCACAAGGGACACATCCAGACAAGCATGCAAGTGCAGGGGTGCACGTTTCTCGTGGCACAAACAACAGTGGCAAATATTTGTACCTGTAATTTTTGTCCCAGGGCATGCCCCTGCACACAAGTTCCAGTGTGCAGCAAATTGACCCAGGTGGGGTAGGGAAGGCTGAGGGCCTCTCAGTGCTGTACTGGCCCCAGCAGTCTTACTTGGGGCTCTGGGGGCCTCCCAGGGCAGCAGTAGTGCTGAGCCAGCCACTCAGAGCCTGGCCACCAGCCTGAGCATGACTCTGGACAGCTAGGCTGTTTCTGACAGCACATGTTGCCACCATGTGTGCTGCACCACTTTTTTTAGCAACGTGTTTTTTTCTTTACACCAAGATTTCCCAGTGTCAAAAAAAAAAACCACTGTTAAAAAAAAATAAGTGGCACGTGCGGTGCACACAGCAGCAATGTGCACTGCCAGAAACAGAGCCTGACTTTCCAGAGTCACGCAACTAGTTTGCACTGTGGCAAATGGGTGCACATGTGCTGCGTGCAGTTTACAATGCCACAACCGACTTCGAGGCGCCACAAAACGCACATGTGCACTCATGTGGACATGCCCAAGGAGGTCAGTGGTAGAATAAGAAAAACAAAAAAACCAAAATCTCAAAGGTCTCTGTGCACCTCAACCACAAGATCAACCTATCTTTGAGTAATGGTATTGGGTTTACCATGTTCTGCACTGCATCATGCATTTGAAGGCCATTAACTTTGAAGGCCTTTAACAAAGTGCCATACATAAACTAAAACTTTAGTTGAGAAACTATGCTTAAGTTTCAAAGCATAATAAAAAGGTTACATTATAAAATGATACATAATAAAATGTGATCATTACAGAGCAACTTATTACGTACATAGAGCTCCACCTTGTGGAAATGATAATAAATTAATTCTTCTTCAGATTGTGGTGATAGAATGAAACTGTTACAGAACTTCTTAAATAAAGCTTATAATCACCCCAAAGTTCAGAAGAAATTAATTTAAGACTCTAAAATTCTAAATATACAAAAAAATATGAAAAATTAGTCCACATAGTAATTCTACTTGTTATTAACTAGGATAGTCCAATCAGAGATTGGATTCACAGCTGTTTTTCTTACCCAACAAAGTTGTATGCATTACTTTAAGACTAGCATTAAATACTTCACTTTCAACCTGATATTAAATACATATCAGTTTTCCTTTTCTCCTATTTTTTAAATCAATTAAATCGCTTCTGTTTAATGCCAGATTTGTTATTCCCACTGAATCATTATTGTAATTATTTCCAAGGTTGTAGCAGGGCTGGAGAGTTATTGTAGCCACAATAGTCCAGGAAATACGCAAGAGACAAGAGGGTTTTTTGTAGGGTCAAAAAGCCGGTCAACTACTTGGTCAAATAATGTTAAACGATTGGTCAACTAAGTGCATATTTTTGACTAGTCAAAGATTATAGCAATTTTACCAAAAAAAGAGAGATTTTTTTGTAATTTCCTTGACAGAAATAAGATTTTTTTAAAATTTTCTGACAAATTTCTTAATGGAAAAATTGGCGCTTTTTCTGTGTATTACTTGGACCTATTGGCAGCTTTTTACAATTTTTTATCAATATCTGACCAGTCAATTGACCAAACTTTATTTGACAGGTCAAATAACCAACCCTAGTTTCTTGTGATATCTTTTACTGGCCCAACACTACAATTGGGAGAGATGTTGGACAAGATTTCATGCACAAAGTACTCTTCATCAGGCCTGCTTACAAGGTGTAATTTCCTAAGCATTAGACTAAAATGACATAGCAGGAACTATGCACCTAGGGAGAACTGCCTCCTCTCCCAAATTCTCTTATTCTTTTTTCTACCCATAGATTTTACACTGCCTACAAATTATGTATTCTGAACATGCCACATATTTGTTCTGAAAATATATATTGCAGAAAGTTCAGAAGTGCTAGCAGCTGGAGCGTTACACACAAGAAAGAATTAAAACTCATTTCACTATCTGGGACCCAGCAGACAGCTGAAGCTTGGCTACTGCAAAGATGCCTGCAACTGCGAGAAAATAAAATGAGGAATGAATTTTGAATCAATAACCAGACAACAACACATGCAACACTTCCGTAATATTCGCCGCTATACTGACCAATGCTAAACAATTATATTAACTTACTCTTTCTGCAAAAATAATCAGTAGTGAAATTGTTAACAATGTTCCGAAACAACTCAACGCACAAACTGCAGACCCTAATTAACTCCCTGCCCCTAATCTCCCTATTATCTGGGGGACTGAAAGTTAACTTGAATTTGGAAGGGATCTGGGACAGAAGTTTAATAAATCAGTTAAGTCTGATACTACGTTCATCCAAGTTATCTTCAATCCGTTTCAGCCATTTTGAAAGA
The DNA here is from genome assembly GCF_001723895.1 of Crocodylus porosus. Lineage (NCBI taxonomy): Eukaryota > Metazoa > Chordata > Crocodylia > Crocodylidae > Crocodylus > Crocodylus porosus. The sequence goes on along the minus strand of NW_017728951.1, from coordinate 29,920,304 downwards.
AGTTTGTGTAAGCTGAACTTCTGTTGCGTTACAGTTTTGAACTCATTTCTGGTTACTTATACTGATTTATGTGAAATTTCTGTCCCTAGCCCTAATCGCTTGGTTACATGGTTATAATAATAACTGTGATCATCTTAGTAAAGCTTAGTGATTTAACCTCAAAACTATAAATATAATGTAAACAATGCATAATTTACACATTTTCCATATACATTACATATATATTAGAACCATAAGGCTGAAAGGGACTTTAGGGATCATCTAATCCTTCCCCTGTCCAAAAGCAGGATATCATGTTCATAAACCATCAGTGACAGATGCCTCCTCCTGAAGACTTTTAAAGAAGAAAGGCCACAATCTTGCTAGGCAAGAGAAAGAGAACTTGAACCCAACACGATATGAACACACAACATTATATTCCGTTATCAGATACATTGCCATTGTACCACGAGGTCTCAGAGCAGGGCTGTTCTTGCTTAGTTTCAATTCAGGGACCTTTCATGTGCGAGGTAAGCACTATACTATAAACCTAATTAAAGGAAACAATGCTGCAGAATCCAAAATCAACAGGAAAGTCACGTTCTACATTCGCCTCTAAAAAGTCATCTCAATTTATTTAAGGAAAAGATGAATTACTCACCTACTTGAAATAGTTCTATGAAGATAGTAGGGTGTAGCTGGGATGGACCAGGAAATGTATGAGGCAAAAGTTTTTTGATGATATCTTCTATTGGACCAAATGAATCTCCCCCAACTATACAATTAGTCCAATAAAAGATATCACCAAAAACAAGCTTTGCCTCTGAAAATATTGTAACTCAAAAAATTGTAACTCAAAGGGTCTGTGGCGCACAGACCTAGTAGAAACTCTTCCAGCTAGATCTATACTGATAAACGCAGAAGACATTAGTTCACAGTATTTGATTTTTTGTGCCAAAGTAGTCAGTTACTCCTCAGTGCTAATTTTTATTTTTACTTTCAAGCACAAAACTTCCTTACCTATATTTTAAAAAATATTATTAAAACAGACCAACTTGTTGACTTTGAAAAATTAACACACTGCAAAAAGAGAAAAATATCATCCCTATTAACTCAACATATTTCTAGCGTGTGTTAGTAAACACAAGAGGGCACCCTTATGGCCTCTTGGGCACCCAGATAACATATTCTTCAGGTTGACAGAGAAGGTATAGTTTGTTGTTGGCGGTAACAAATTATTTGGTCAATACTGGTACCTCAGGACCAGTAAAGATTAAGGACAACCAATATACAATAGCATACATCATTTGACAGTTGATTATAGGATAGTCACAAGTAGTAATTTAGGTTACAATGCATCATACAAATATCATCTGTGGCTCCAGCAGGGCATGCAAGATTTTAAATGACCAAATGTCAGAAAGAATGACAAGTGTGAGAGAAAGGATTAGTACTTTATTGAAGTGAAAAAAGGTTAGAAGTCAGGCCAAGGAGAATGGATCAGTCATGATATTTAAGAGACCCTGGAAATCAATTCAGTATGATAAGGAAATATTTAGGGAAGGATAGAGAAGTAACTACTGGCCAGTGTACTGAAACAAAGGAGGAATGCCAAAACATCTATTGGGAGAACAGTAAACAGACTAAACAACAAAATTTCTACCTCTGATACCTCTGTAATTTAACTTTAGTAAGTACCTTCTAGCAGGAATAGAAAGAGACTGAAGTTTCCAACCATTCTACAGAGGAAACTGCTCGGGTGTTCTGACTGCAGGCAGAAAAGGTCTGAAAGAACAAGTGCCAAAGAAGTGAACAGTGTGCTGATGTAGCTGTAACTCCCCAGGACATGTATGAGAGGAAAGGGGGTTTTGTGACACTGGTATCTTTTACTGAACCAACACTATAACTGGAAGAGAGGTTAGACAAGCTTTTGGGTACAAACTGACACAAAAGCAGTACAATCATCTCCAACCCCTTAAGGATTTTTTTTTTTAAGTCTACCCATTTATTTAAGATTTTTAAATGGGCAATTGATTTGATTTTTTATTATACCTCACATTCACAAGGAGATATATCTTTAGGAGCCTACGTTATTACAGTTTTCTGGACTGACCTGCTTCCTTCCCAGATATCAAATAATCTAACAACAGTAGGATAGGAAAAACAAAGTTAGGTCATAAGAACAGATGGAACTTTGGAAAATGTGAGACAGTTTAGCTCTAATGGGATTTGGGATACAAAGCATGGAAGAGAGAACCAAAACATCAACTACGGCTGGTTGACTAATGGTACTCACCGAAACTCAGTTTTGCCAGTAAATTTACAACTCCCGTGGGATCTGCCTAGCCTTCTGTCCCCAACCCTCACTCTGACCAATAATAGTTAATCATTAGTTCTATCTCGGCCTTTTTTTTCAGACTGCATTCCCTAACTTGCAGGGCTATTTCTTCCATTCTCAGCTTGAGACAAGGTGCTGGTGCTGCTCTGAGGATATCACAAACCAGTATTTTCAGGGCAGCAGCCTCCAGAAGCAGAGTGAATCTAACAGCTGCTAAGGGTGTTGTTACATGATTATTAGCAAACACTAACTCTAAGGAGTTTTAGGCTGTGTTAAAATTAGTATGTGCTGTGGGCAGTCACACGTGATGGGTTAATACCCTCTGCAACATACACTGCACTGACCTGCCCCTGGAGGGATGCCAATCAGTGGTATGGCTAGCAGCTGCACATTTGCTACATGCCGGCCCTGCTTGCTGGCTCTTAATGGCAGTATAGGCTTGAGGATCAGGATCTATTAGCCCTCCTCCCCCCTGGAATGGGGCCCCACAAGCCCCTCCCCCCCGGCCCAGATCAGGGCCCCCATCACCTACCTATCCACCCCAGCCCAGATTTAAATTACAGCAGAGAACATAATTTGGATGGCAAGAGGTTCCTTATTCAGGTGAGGGAGAACTGGAAAGCTCCTGCCTTGATTTATAGCAAAGTAGGGGAAAACCTATTTTTCACTTGTAAACTGATTGTTTTTAATAAGGCAATCAAGATACAAAAAGGAACCCCACAATTTCATCTTCGGCCAGTCTTTTTCAAAGTAAAACTTTAAAATAAAAAATGTAATACACTGTGAATTTTCAGTACAGTATTTCTCTAGGATCAGTAACTTCTAGTTTTAAGCAATTTTACAGAGAAACTATGGAAGCTTTCTCTACATTCTCATGTTCAGATCACAAACAGAAGCCAAAAGGATTTATATAAATCTCATGTGCACACAGGCATTTTCTCATTTGAGAAAAAACAGAAGTTTCAGACCAAGTAAGCAATAAAATAAAAAGTATCTAGGGTGCTAATATGTATTGTGACATCAGTGAGTATCTACAAGCAGAGTATTTGACAACACAGGTCGCAATATAGGATTGGAACCTGAGACTGGAAATGCTGTCTCAACCATAATGCGATTATACACTGTACTTTAAATTTAAGCAGCCATTTCACAGGAAACACTGTCGCAATTTCCTTTGTTCTACAATATACAAAGATATTTTGTGTTTACACTAACTGCAAACTTTGTAAGCCTTTTTTCCATGTAGTACTTTTATGTAGTTTACTGCAAACACCCTTAAAATTCTTTATAAAATAATGTCCAGGTGTTTCCTGTAATTCAACAAGTTATTTTAATAAGCAGATTTCTTAATACCTAAGCAGATTTTCTATGCCAACTACCACCAAGAGGCGCGATTCTGCCATCCCTTTTTATAAATACTTGTCACTGTTCTATTTAAAATATTACATTACATGCCAGAACAATGCGCAACTAAAGCTAAGGGCAAATCACAAAAAAAGATTTTATTAATCTTAGTTTAGCTGTTATACTTTACTTGCCTTGTTTTCCTGTATGTGCAATTTCTGTGAATTGTTCTCACTAATAGTATCCGGTTTCTATGAGCAGGAAAGGCCTGAGTACAGTTTGTTAGTTAACATTACTTCCTATAACCAGGGTCAATATTCTGTAGTAGTGACACTACAACAGTCATTGTTCATACTGGATAAGCAATGTATCACGCTGAAGGCTGTTAATGGACATCCTCTGTAGTGAAACATGAACTGATAATCAGTAAACCCAGATTTGCAATAGACTTCCTCCTTCCTGTTTTTGCACTGCTGACCAAGGAGATGTCTCTTCCTGCTAAGCTTTTGTGCTACTTACTAATGTATGAAATGAGACTGAAAACATGCATTGCATTTTTTTAAATTTTATGCTGTATGTATGTATAATAAAAGATAGAAGAATAAATTCTGCTCACAGAGTGTTCCCCATTGGCTTCAGTGGTACATGTAACCAAAGTTTAGCTCTGTTTTGCATATATTTGTGAACATAATGATAGTAGCTAGGAAGATACTGCTATTCATCATAGACAGTAAATTAAGGAAGTCGGTAAAACAATGCCTTTATCATCACCAGTTATTTCTACAGATAGAAGCTAAGTAACATTCCCTATCAAGAACACTGGATTTGCCTACAATAAAAGTTTGGAGTACTACATAGTATTTAACGGTTCAATCCAGATTTCTCTCTCATGCAAATATAGGCCCACCCTAGTGACAAGCTACAATTTATTGAAACCCTCTTACCTTGTTTATTTGGGATACAGTGTACAAAACCCTAAAATGATAGCATTCATTAGCTATCGGCAGATCATCTTGTTCTTATCTAAAAGCCACTTCACAAGGCATATGAGTACAGAAAAGGCCAGTGACATTTAGCTCTGACTGGCTCAGGAGCCACATGTGCAGTCAGTGTTAACCAAAGAGCCACATTATACACTACTCCAGATAAGCTGTGGCAAACAGTCCAGTTCAAAAGAGGAAAGTATTGTACTTATACCACACTTGATAAAAATAGAGAGCACAAGTGTTGCATTACTCTCGACTGCAAGAAAAACATTTAGTGTATGAAGGAAAAAAAAAACCCAAACTGATAATGTTTTCTGCCAAGAGTCACAGATGATATATTGAAGAGCCACTTGAAGCTCAAGGGCCACAGTCTGAGTATCACTGAGATGGAACCATTTATTTTGTAATTCAAAGGCCCACTGTTGTCAATAAAATGCTTCAATCACTGTTTCAACTAGACATGCCTGGAGTACATACGTGTAAATGTGTTATTTTAGAAATGAAGGAAACTCCAAGAGAAAAAGGAATATAGTAGTTTTGGATTATATAGTTTTGTTTCAAAATAATTAGATTTACAGATATAGTATTTAATCCGAGTAATAAAACATTACAATACCAAGGTGTGCTGTATTCCCTGTGAATACTTCCATGGATACAAAGAAGAATCCTTGTCACTGACTTTACCCAGAAAAACACTCAACTCTGAAAACTGTTCATAGGCACATTTCATAATTTTTTAAAAATATTCTTGTTTAAACTAAATGCGTTTTTTGTCCACTTTACAAGATGTATTGACAAGTTCCACATACACACATGTCATTCTTCCTATAAAGTAATGCTGTATCATGCATTTTCTCCATGTACATACATATCTTCCAGGGCAAGGGACCAAAAGAAAATGAGACTGAGTTGTAAAGAAGCTCCTCTTTATTTTAGCTGAAAAACCTAGCTAATGGTAACTAATGATGTTTCCCTTTATGGGAAAGAGTTCCGGAAGAAAACTAACAGCCTACATTAACTGATTTTCCTTAATTTGCTCAGCTTTGTTTTCAATACTCCTCCCTGCTTAAGAAACAGCATGAGTGGCAGAGAAATCTGTTCACCCCTTAAAGGAATAAAATACTTTACAGGAACTCCAGTTCTCAGAAGCAGGAGTGCATACTAGATAATCTTGTAAAATCCCTGACCCTCTAAAGTAAAAATTACTTAAAACACTAAAAATATTATTATAAATATATACTCATATCTTCTTAAAAACAGTTCTCAAAACAGGAAAAGCTATCATACTGCAACCACTAAAAAAGATTCTGTTTGTCAATCCATGCAGTCACAAGAAAGTCTGCATCTCATGAACTAACCTCAGAGCCATGCACTGCATAAAAAGTTAAAGCTTCCATTCAATCCCCAATACAGTAGAACATCACTCTCTCTCTCCCTCTCTTAAGTACTTGATTTAAAAATCAAGTGAAGTGCCCTTCTATCCGGCCTGTGGGGCCCCTCTAAAATTTAGAAAATTATTACCTGCCAGTGGCTGCCTGTCAAAGCTGACAAGGTGCCATCAGCAGGAGGAGCTGATGGCAGGGCCCAGTGGCAGCAGCAGCAAGGCCCACCTGGCCTTGCCATACCCCAGTGGAAGCTTCTGCCTAGCAGAGTCTTCTGGCTTGATGACCATGGGGCTGTTCCCCTGCCTCCCCTCCATCCAAGAGTGGAAAGTCAGATAAGAACAGGAAGAGGGGGGTGGGGAAGGATCACCAACAACTGCCCCACTCCATGGGGGCTGGGTTGACCTGGGCTGGCTCCACGCTGTGCTGTGCAGTCATGGCCATGCAGCCAGGATCCGCATTCTGCTGGAGCCAGCCAGCACTACACAGTTCCTGGCTGCATAGCCAGGACCACAAGCCATGGCATGGAGCCAGCCCGGCCTGGCCTGGAGTTGGGGAGGGCGGGGGGGCGGAAGCAGCAGAGGGTGGATTGGTGGGGGGATTGGCATCAGCAGCTGGGAAGCAGCAGTGGTAGGTAAGAATATGGAGGGAAAGTAGGGAAGCAGCATGGGAAGGGTGGCAGCAGGGAAAATGCCAGGAGCAGAAGCACAGGGCCTGCACCAGTGCCCTGGGGCCAGCAGCCACCCAGGGTGGGGCAGCAGAAGCACAGAGCCTGGGCACAGGGTCTGTCTAGTTCCATCACATGAAGCTCACATGCAGTCCACCTGAGCCACACACCTCTGGGGAGAGCCACACATGATGGAGCTGGCAGCCTGGCCCCACACACTGCTATACACAGGTCATGGGAAACAGCAGGGAGCACCGCACTGTGGAGCTGGGCCAGCTCTGCTCCTCTCCCTGCTGAGCCCCATGATCTGCACCACCAGCTTCATCATGCACGGCTCAGTGGGGCTGACCCCACATATTGCCACCACGTGTGGCTGGGGATTAGAGTGGGAGCACGGGGAGCTGTGTGACGCAGGGCCAGCTGAGGCTGGTCCCATTCAC